>NW_026892814.1:0-336516 GCF_033815535.1 Pezoporus flaviventris
TTATTTTCCCACCGCCCCTCCACACTGCGCTGATTGGCTTAGAGCGCCCGTCAGTCACTCAGTAGTCCCGCCTTCATCCGGGTATTTTTCCCGCCGCCCCCCACAGCGCTGATTGGCTAGAGGCGCCCGTCAGTCACTCTTAGACCCGCCTAGCTTCCGCTTTATTTTCCCACCGCCCCCCCACAGCGCTCATTGGCTAGATCGCCCGTCAGGTCACTCCTTAGTTCCCGCCTTCATCCGGGTATTTTCAAGCCGCCCCCCCCACAGCTCTCATTAGCTAGAGCGCCCGTCAGTCACTCTTAGTCCCGCCTTCATCCGGGTATTTTTCCCGCCGCCCCCCCACAGCTCTCATTGGCTAGAGCGCCCGTCAGTCACTCTTAGTCCCCGCCTTCATCCGGGTATTTTCCCGCCGTCCCCCCACAGCGCTGATTGGCTAGAGCGCCCGTCAGTCACTCTTAGACCCGCCTAGCTTCCGCTTTATTTTCCCACCGCCCCCCCACAGCGCCCATTGGCTAGAGCGCCCGTCAGTCACTCTTAGACCCGCCTAGCTTCCGCTTTATTTTCCCACCGCCCCCCCCACAGCGCTGATTGGCTAAAGCGCCCGTCAGTCACTCTTAGTCCCGCCTTCATCCGGGTATTTTTCATGCCGCCCCCCACTGCGCTGATTGGCTAAAGCGCCCGTCAGTCACTCTTAGTCCCGCCTTCATCCGGGTATTTTTCCCGCCGCCCCCCCACTGCGCTGATTGGCTAGAGCGCCCGTCAGTCACTCTTAGACCCGCCTAGCTTCCGCTTTATTTTCCCACCGCCCCTCACAGCGCTGATTGGCTAGAGCGCCCGTCAGTCACTCTTAGTCCCGCCTTCATCCGGGTTTTTCCCCGCCGCCCCCCACAGCGCTCATTGGCTAGAGCGCCCGTCAGTCACTCTTAGACCCGCCTAGCTTCCGCTTTATTTTCCCACCGCCCCCCCACAGCGCTGATTGGCTAGAGCGCCCGTCAGTCACTCTTAGTCCCGCCTTCATCCGGGTATTTTTCAAGCCGCCCCCCCCACTGCGCTGATTGGCTAAAGCGCCCGTCAGTCACTCTTAGTCCCGCCTTCATCCGGGTATTTTCAAGCCGCCCCCCACAGCTCTCATTGGCTAGAGCGCCCGTCAGTCACTCTTAGACCCGCCTAGCTTCCGCTTTATTTCCCACCGCCCCCCCACAGCGCTGATTGGCTAGAGCGCCCGTCAGTCACTCTTAGTCCCGCCTTCATCCGGGTATTTTTCCCGCCCGCCCCCCACTGCGCTCATTGGCTAGAGCGCCCGTCAGTCACTCTTAGACCCGCCTAGCTTCCGCTTTATTTTCCCACCGCCCCCCCACAGCTCTCATTGGCTGAAGCGCCCCGTCAGTCACTCTTAGTCCCGCCTTCATCCGGGTATTTTTCCCGCCGCCCCCCACAGCGCCCATTGGCTAGAGCGCCCGTCAGTCACTCTTAGTCCCGCCTTCATCCGGGTATTTTTCATGCCGCCCCCCCACTGCGCTGATTGGCTACAAGCGCCCGTCAGTCACTCTTAGTCCCGCTTCATCCGGGTATTTTTCCGCCGCCCCCCCACTGCGCTGATTGGCTAGAGCGCCCGTCAGTCACTCTTAGACCCGCCTAGCTTCCGCTTTATTTTCCCACCGCCCCTCCACAGCGCTGATTGGCTAGAGCGCCCGTCAGTCACTCTTAGTCCCGCCTTCATCCGGGTATTTTTCCCGCCGCCCCCCCACAGCGCTGATTGGCTAGAGCGCCCGTCCAGTCACTCTTAGACCCGCCTAGCTCCCGCTTTATTTTCCCACCGCCCCCCCACAGCGCTCATTGGCTAGATCGCCCGTCAGTCACTCTTAGTCCCGCCTTCATCCGGGTATTTTTCAAGCCGCCCCCCCCACAGCTCTCATTAGCTAGAGCGCCCGTCAGTCACTCTTAGTCCCGCCTTCATCCGGGTATTTTTCCCGCCGCCCCCCACCACAGCTCTCATTGGCTAGAGCGCCCGTCAGTCACTCTTAGTCCCGCCTTCATCCGGGTATTTTTCCCGCCGTCCCCCACAGCGCTGATTGGCTAGAGCGCCCCGTCAGTCACTCTTAGACCCGCCTAGCTTCCGCTTTATTTTCCCACCGCCCCCCACAGCGCCCATTGGCTAGAGCGCCCGTCAGTCACTCTTAGACCCGCCTAGCTTCCGCTTTATTTTCCACCCCCGCCCCCCCCACAGCGCTGATTGGCTAAAGCGCCCGTCAGTCACTCTTAGTCCCGCCTTCATCCGGGTATTTTTCATGCCGCCCCCCCACTGCGCTGATTGGCTAAAGCGCCCGTCAGTCACTCTTAGTCCCGCCTTCATCCGGGTATTTTCCCGCCGCCCCCCACTGCGCTGATTGGCTAGAGCGCCCGTCAGTCACTCTTAGACCCCGCCTAGCTTCCGCTTTATTTTCCCACCGCCCCTCCACAGCGCTGATTGGCTAGAGCGCCCGTCAGTCACTCTTAGTCCCGCCTTCATCCGGGTATTTTTCCCGCCGCCCCCCCACAGCGCTCATTGGCTAGAGCGCCCGTCAGTCACTCTTAGACCCGCCTAGCTTCCCGCTTTATTTTCCCACCGCCCCCCCACAGCGCTGATTGGCTAGAGCGCCCGTCAGTCACTCTTAGTCCCGCCTTCATCCGGGTATTTTTCAAGCCGCCCCCCCCACTGCGCTGATTGGCTAAAGCGCCCGTCAGTCACTCTTAGTCCCGCCTTCATCCGGGTATTTTTCAAGCCGCCCCCCCACAGCTCTCATTGGCTAGAGCGCCCGTCAGTCACTCTTAGACCCGCCTAGCTTCCGCTTTATTTTCCCACCGCCCCCCCACAGCGCTGATTGGCTAGAGCGCCCGTCAGTCACTCTTAGTCCCGCCTTCATCCGGGTATTTTTCCCGCCGCCCCCCCACTGCGCTCATTGGCTAGAGCGCCCGTCAGTCACTCTTAGACCCGCCTAGCTTCCGCTTTATTTTCCCACCGCCCCCCCACAGCTCTCATTGGCTGAAGCGCCCGTCAGTCACTCTTAGTCCCGCCTTCATCCGGGTATTTTTCCCGCCGCCCCCCCACAGCGCCCATTGGCTAGAGCGCCCGTCAGTCACTCTTAGTCCCGCCTTCATCCGGGTATTTTTCATGCCGCCCCCCCACTGCGCTGATTGGCTAAAGCGCCCGTCAGTCACTCTTAGTCCCGCCTTCATCCGGGTATTTTTCCCGCCGCCCCCCCACTGCGCTGATTGGCTAGAGCGCCCGTCAGTCACTCTTAGACCCGCCTAGCTTCCGCTTTATTTTCCCACCGCCCCTCCACAGCGCTGATTGGCTAGAGCGCCCGTCAGTCACTCTTAGTCCCGCCTTCATCCGGGTATTTTTCCCGCCGCCCCCCACAGCGCTGATTGGCTAGAGCGCCCGTCAGTCACTCTTAGACCCGCCTAGCTTCCGCTTTATTTTCCCACCGCCCCCCCACAGCGCTCATTGGCTAGATCGCCCGTCAGTCACTCTTAGTCCCGCCTTCATCCGGGTATTTTTCAAGCCGCCCCCCCACAGCTCTCATTAGCTAGAGCGCCCGTCAGTCACTCTTAGTCCCGCCTTCATCCGGGTATTTTTCCCGCCGCCCCCCACAGCTCTCATTGGCTAGAGCGCCCGTCAGTCACTCTTAGTCCCGCCTTCATCCGGGTATTTTTCCCGCCGTCCCCCCACAGCGCTGATTGGCTAGAGCGCCCGTCAGTCACTCTTAGACCCGCCTAGCTTCCGCTTTATTTTCCCACCGCCCCCCCACAGCGCCCATTGGCTAGAGCGCCCGTCAGTCACTCTTAGACCCGCCTAGCTTCCGCTTTATTTTCCCACCGCCCCCCCCACAGCGCTGATTGGCTAAAGCGCCCGTCAGTCACTCTTAGTCCCGCCTTCATCCGGGTATTTTTCATGCCGCCCCCCCACTGCGCTGATTGGCTAAAGCGCCCGTCAGTCACTCTTAGTCCCGCCTTCATCCGGGTATTTTTCCCGCCGCCCCCCCACTGCGCTGATTGGCTAGAGCGCCCGTCAGTCACTCTTAGACCCGCCTAGCTTCCGCTTTATTTTCCCACCGCCCCTCCACAGCGCTGATTGGCTAGAGCGCCCGTCAGTCACTCTTAGTCCCGCCTTCATCCGGGTATTTTTCCCGCCGCCCCCCCACAGCGCTCATTGGCTAGAGCGCCCGTCAGTCACTCTTAGACCCGCCTAGCTTCCGCTTTATTTTCCCACCGCCCCCCCACAGCGCTGATTGGCTAGAGCGCCCGTCAGTCACTCTTAGTCCCGCCTTCATCCGGGTATTTTTCAAGCCGCCCCCCCCACTGCGCTGATTGGCTAAAGCGCCCGTCAGTCACTCTTAGTCCCGCCTTCATCCGGGTATTTTTCAAGCCGCCCCCCCACAGCTCTCATTGGCTAGAGCGCCCGTCAGTCACTCTTAGACCCGCCTAGCTTCCGCTTTATTTTCCCACCGCCCCCCCACAGCGCTGATTGGCTAGAGCGCCCGTCAGTCACTCTTAGTCCCGCCTTCATCCGGGTATTTTTCCCGCCGCCCCCCCACTGCGCTCATTGGCTAGAGCGCCCGTCAGTCACTCTTAGACCCGCCTAGCTTCCGCTTTATTTTCCCACCGCCCCCCCACAGCTCTCATTGGCTGAAGCGCCCGTCAGTCACTCTTAGTCCCGCCTTCATCCGGGTATTTTTCCCGCCGCCCCCCCACAGCGCCCATTGGCTAGAGCGCCCGTCAGTCACTCTTAGTCCCGCCTTCATCCGGGTATTTTTCATGCCGCCCCCCACTGCGCTGATTGGCTAAAGCGCCCGTCAGTCACTCTTAGTCCCGCCTTCATCCGGGTATTTTTCCCGCCGCCCCCCCACTGCGCTGATTGGCTAGAGCGCCCGTCAGTCACTCTTAGACCCGCCTAGCTTCCGCTTTATTTTCCCACCGCCCCTCCACAGCGCTGATTGGCTAGAGCGCCCGTCAGTCACTCTTAGTCCCGCCTTCATCCGGGTATTTTTCCCGCCGCCCCCCCACAGCGCTGATTGGCTAGAGCGCCCGTCAGTCACTCTTAGACCCGCCTAGCTTCCGCTTTATTTTCCCACCGCCCCCCCACAGCGCTGATTGGCTAGAGCGCCCGTCAGTCACTCTTAGTCCCGCCTTCATCCGGGTATTTTTCACGCCGCCCCCCCACAGCGCCCATTGGCTGGAGCGCCCGTCAGTCACTCTTAGTCCCGCCTTCCTCCGGGTATTTTTCACGCCCGCCCCACCACAGCGCTGATTGGCTAGAGCGCCCGTCAGTCACTCTTAGACCCGCCTAGCTTCCGCTTTATTTTCCCACCGCCCCCCCACAGCGCTGATTGGCTAGAGCGCCCGTCAGTCACTCTTAGTCCCGCCTTCATCCGGGTATTTTTTACGCCGCCCCCCCACAGCGCCCATTGGCTAGAGCGCCGTCAGTCACTCTTAGTCCCGCCTTCATCCGGGTATTTTTCAAGCCGCCCCCCACAGCGCCCATTGGCTAGAGCGCCCGTCAGTCCTCTCTTGTCCCGCCTCATCCGCGTATTTTCCCCGCCGCCCCCCCACAGCGCTGATTGGCTAGAGCGCCCGTCAGTCACTCTTAGACCCGCCTAGCTTCCGCTTTATTTTCCCACCGCCCCCCCCACAGCGCTGATTGGCTAGGAGCGCCCGTCAGTCACTCTTAGACCCCGCCTAGCTTCCGCTTTATTTTCCCCCGGCCCCCCCACAGCGCTGATTGGCTAGAGCGCCCGTCAGTCACTCTAGACCCGCCTTCATCCGGGTATTTTTCCCGCCGCCCCCCACAGCGCTGATTGGCTAGAGCGCCCGTCAGTCACTCTTAGTCCCGCCTTCATCCGGGTATTTTCCCCGCCGCCCCCCACAGCGCCCATTGGCTAGAGCGCCCGTCAGTCACTCTTAGTCCCGCCTTCATCGGGTATTTTTTACGCCGCCCCCCCACAGCGCCCATTGGCTAGAGCGCCCGTCAGTCACTCTTAGACCCGCCTTCATCCGGGTATTTTCACGCCGCCCCCCACAGCGCCCATTGGCTAGAGCGCCCGTCAGTCACTCTTAGTCCCGCCTTCATCCGGGTATTTTTCACGCCGCCCCCCCACAGCGCCCATTGGCTAGAGCGCCCGTCAGTCACTCTTAGTCCCGCCTTCATCCGGGTATTTTTCAAGCCGCCCCCCCACAGCGCCCATTGGCTAGAGCGCCCGTCAGTCACTCTTAGTCCCGCCTTCATCCGGGTATTTTTCATGCCGCCCCCCCCACTGCGCTGATTGGCTAAAGCGCCCGTCAGTCACTCTTAGACCCGCCTAGCTTCCGCTTTATTTTCCCACCGCCCCCCACAGCGCTGATTGGCTAGAGCGCCCGTCCAGTCACTCTTAGACCCGCCTAGCTTCCGCTTTATTTTCCCACCGCCCCCCCACAGCGCTGATTGGCTAGAGCGCCCGTCAGTCACTCTTAGTCCCGCCTTCATCCGGGTATTTTTCACGCCGCCCCCCCACAGCGCCCATTGGCTAGAGCGCCCGTCAGTCACTCTTAGTCCCGCCTTCATCCGGGTATTTTTCAAGCCGCCCCCCACAGCGCCCATTGGCTAGAGCGCCCGTCAGTCACTCTTAGTCCCGCCTTCATCCGCGTATTTTTCCCGCCGCCCCCCCACAGCGCTGATTGGCTAGAGCGCCGTCAGTCACTCTTAGTCCCGCCTTCATCGGGTATTTTTACGCCGCCCCCCCACAGCGCCCATTGGCTAGAGCGCCCGTCAGTCACTCTTAGTCCCGCCTTCATCCGGGTATTTTTACGCCGCCCCCCCACAGCGCCATTGGCTAGAGCGCCCGTCAGTCACTCTTAGTCCCGCCTTCATCCGGGTATTTTTTCACGCCGCCCCCCCACAGCGCCCATTGGCTAGAGCGCCCGTCAGTCACTCTTAGTCCCGCCTTCATCCGGGTATTTTTCCCGCCGTCCCCCCCACAGCGCTGATTGGCTACAGCGCCCGTCAGTCACTCTTAGACCCGCCTAGCTTCCGCTTTATTTTCCCACCCGCCCCCCACAGCGCTGATTGGCTAGAGCGCCCGTCAGTCACTCTTAGACCCGCCTAGCTTCCGCTTTATTTTCCCACCGCCCCCCCACAGCGCTGATTGGCTAGAGCGCCCGTCAGTCACTCTTAGTCCCGCCTTCATCCGGGTATTTTTCACGCCGCCCCCCCACAGCGCCCATTGGCTGGAGCGCCCGTCAGTCACTCTTAGTCCCGCCTTCATCCGGGTATTTTTCACGCCGCCCCCCCACAGCGCTGATTGGCTAGAGCGCCCGTCAGTCACTCTTAGACCCGCCTAGCTTCCGCTTTATTTTCCCACCGCCCCCCCACACGCGCTGATTGGCTAGAGCGCCCGTCAGTCACTCTTAGTCCCGCCTTCATCCGGGTATTTTTTACGCCGCCCCCCCACCGCGCCCATTGGCTAGAGCGCCCGTCAGTCACTCTTAGACCCGCCTAGCTTCCGCTTTATTTTCCAACCGCCCCCCACAGCGCTGATTGGCTAGAGCGCCCGTCAGTCACTCTTAGTCCCGCCTTCATCCGGGTATTTTTCCCGCCGTCCCCCCACAGCGCTGATTGGCTACAGCGCCCGTCAGTCACTCTTAGACCCGCCTAGCTTCCGCTTTATTTTCCCACCGCCCCCCACAGCGCTGATTGGCTAGAGCGCCCGTCAGTCACTCTTAGACCCGCCTAGCTTCCGTTTTTTTTTTCACCGCCCCCCCACAGCGCCCATTGGCTAGAGCGCCCGTCAGTCACTCTTAGTCCCGCCTTCATCCGGGTATTTTTTACGCCGCCCCCCACAGCGCCCATTGGCTAGAGCGCCCGTCAGTCACTCTTAGTCCCGCCTTCATCCGGGTATTTTTCACGCCCCCCCCACAGCGCCCATTGGCTAGAGCGCCCGTCAGTCACTCTTAGTCCCGCCTTCATCCGGGTATTTTTCCCGCCGTCCCCCCACAGCGCTGATTGGCTAGAGCGCCCGTCAGTCACTCTTAGACCCGCCTAGCTTCCGCTTTATTTTCCCACCGCCCCCCCACAGCGCTGATTGGCTAGAGCGCCCGTCAGTCACTCTTAGTCCCGCCTTCATCCGGGTATTTTTCCACGCCGCCCCCCCACAGCGCCCATGGCTAGAGCGCCCGTCAGTCACTCTTAGTCCGCCTTCATCCGGGTATTTTTTACGCCGCCCCCCCACAGCGCCCATTGGCTAGAGCGCCCGTCAGTCACTCTTAGTCCCGCCTTCATCCGGGTATTTTTCACGCCGCCCCCCACAGCGCTGATTGGCTAGAGCGCCCGTCAGTCACTCTTAGACCCGCCTAGCTTCCGCTTTATTTTCCCACCGCCCCCCCACAGCGCTGATTGGCTAGAGCGCCCGTCAGTCACTCTTAGACCCGCCTAGCTTCCGCTTTATTTTCCCACCGCCCCCCCACAGCGCTGATTGGCTAGAGCGCCCGTCAGTCACTCTTAGTCCCGCCTTCATCCGGGTATTTTTCACGCCGCCCCCCACAGCGCCCATTGGCTAGAGCGCCCGTCAGTCACTCTTAGTCCCGCCTTCATCCGGGTATTTTTCAAGCCGCCCCCCCACAGCGCCCATTGGCTAGAGCGCCCGTCAGTCACTCTTAGTCCCGCCTTCATCCGCGTATTTTTCCCGCCGCCCCCCCACAGCGCTGATTGGCTAGAGCGCCCGTCAGTCACTCTTAGTCCCGCCTTCATCCGGGTATTTTTTACGCCGCCCCCCCACAGCGCCCATTGGCTAGAGCGCCCGTCAGTCACTCTTAGTCCCGCCTTCATCCGGGTATTTTTTACGCCGCCCCCCCACAGCGCCCATTGGCTAGAGCGCCCGTCAGTCACTCTTAGTCCCGCCTTCATCCGGGTATTTTTCACGCCGCCCCCCCACAGCGCCCATTGGCTAGAGCGCCCGTCAGTCACTCTTAGTCCCGCCTTCATCCGGGTATTTTTCCCGCCGTCCCCCCCACAGCGCTGATTGGCTACAGCGCCCGTCAGTCACTCTTAGACCCGCCTAGCTTCCGCTTTATTTTCCCACCGCCCCCCCACAGCGCTGATTGGCTAGAGCGCCCGTCAGTCACTCTTAGACCCGCCTAGCTTCCGCTTTATTTTCCCACCGCCCCCCCACAGCGCTGATTGGCTAGAGCGCCCGTCAGTCACTCTTAGTCCCGCCTTCATCCGGGTATTTTTCACGCCGCCCCCCCACAGCGCCCATTGGCTGGAGCGCCCGTCAGTCACTCTTAGTCCCGCCTTCATCCGGGTATTTTTCACGCCGCCCCCCCACAGCGCTGATTGGCTAGAGCGCCCGTCAGTCACTCTTAGACCCGCCTAGCTTCCGCTTTATTTTCCCACCGCCCCCCCACAGCGCTGATTGGCTAGAGCGCCCGTCAGTCACTCTTAGTCCCGCCTTCATCCGGGTATTTTTTACGCCGCCCCCCCACCGCGCCCATTGGCTAGAGCGCCCGTCAGTCACTCTTAGACCCGCCTAGCTTCCGCTTTATTTTCCCACCGCCCCCCCACAGCGCTGATTGGCTAGAGCGCCCGTCAGTCACTCTTAGTCCCGCCTTCATCCGGGTATTTTTCCCACCGCCCCCCCACAGCGCTGATTGGCTAGAGCGCCCGTCAGTCACTCTTAGTCCCGCCTTCATCCGGGTATTTTTCCCGCCGCCCCCCCACAGCGCCCATTGGCTAGAGCGCCCGTCAGTCACTCTTAGTCCCGCCTTCATCCGGGTATTTTTCCCGCCGCCCCCCCCACAGCGCCCATTGGCTAGAGCGCCCGTCAGTCACTCTTAGACCCGCCTTCATCCGGGTATTTTTTACGCCGCCCCCCCGCAGCGCCCATTGGCTAGAGCGCCCGTCAGTCACTCTTAGTCCCGCCTTCATCCGGGTATTTTTCACGCCGCCCCCCCACAGCGCCCATTGGCTAGAGCGCCCGTCAGTCACTCTTAGTCCCGCCTTCATCCGGGTATTTTTCCCGCCGCCCCCCCCACAGCGCTGATTGGCTAGAGCGCCCGTCAGTCACTCTTAGTCCCGCCTTCATCCGGGTATTTTTCACGCCGCCCCCCCACAGCGCCCATTGGCTAGAGCGCCCGTCAGTCACTCTTAGTCCCGCCTTCATCCGGGTATTTTTCACGCCGCCCCCCCACAGCGCCCATTGGCTAGAGCGCCCGTCAGTCACTCTTAGTCCCGCCTTCATCCGGGTATTTTTCCCGCCGCCCCCCCCACAGCGCTGATTGGCTAGAGCGCCCGTCAGTCACTCTTAGTCCCGCCTTCATCCGGGTATTTTTTACGCCGCCCCCCCACAGCGCCCATTGGCTAGAGCGCCCGTCAGTCACTCTTAGTCCCGCCTTCATCCGGGTATTTTTCCCTCCGCCCCCCCACCGCGCCCATTGGCTAGAGCGCCCGTCAGTCACTCTTAGACCCGCCTAGCTTCCGCTTTATTTTCCCAACGCCCCCCCACAGCGCTGATTGGCTAGAGCGCCCGTCAGTCACTCTTAGTCCCGCCTTCATCCGGGTATTTTTCACGCCGCCCCCCCACAGCGCCCATTGGCTAGAGCGCCCGTCAGTCACTCTTAGTCCCGCCTTCATCCGGGTATTTTTCAAGCCGCCCCCCCACAGCGCCCATTGGCTAGAGCGCCCGTCAGTCACTCTTAGTCCCGCCTTCATCCGCGTATTTTTCCCGCCGCCCCCCCACAGCGCTGATTGGCTAGAGCGCCCGTCAGTCACTCTTAGTCCCGCCTTCATCCGGGTATTTTTTACGCCGCCCCCCCACAGCGCCCATTGGCTAGAGCGCCCGTCAGTCACTCTTAGTCCCGCCTTCATCCGGGTATTTTTTACGCCGCCCCCCCACAGCGCCCATTGGCTAGAGCGCCCGTCAGTCACTCTTAGTCCCGCCTTCATCCGGGTATTTTTCACGCCGCCCCCCCACAGCGCCCATTGGCTAGAGCGCCCGTCAGTCACTCTTAGTCCCGCCTTCATCCGGGTATTTTTCCCGCCGTCCCCCCCACAGCGCTGATTGGCTAGAGCGCCCGTCAGTCACTCTTAGACCCGCCTAGCTTCCGCTTTATTTTCCCACCGCCCCCCCACAGCGCTGATTGGCTAGAGCGCCCGTCAGTCACTCTTAGTCCCGCCTTCATCCGGGTATTTTTCACGCCGCCCCCCCACAGCGCCCATTGGCTAGAGCGCCCGTCAGTCACTCTTAGTCCCGCCTTCATCCGGGTATTTTTCCCGCCGTCCCCCCCACAGCGCTGATTGGCTACAGCGCCCGTCAGTCACTCTTAGACCCGCCTAGCTTCCGCTTTATTTTCCCACCGCCCCCCCACAGCGCTGATTGGCTAGAGCGCCCGTCAGTCACTCTTAGACCCGCCTAGCTTCCGCTTTATTTTCCCACCGCCCCCCCACAGCGCTGATTGGCTAGAGCGCCCGTCAGTCACTCTTAGTCCCGCCTTCATCCGGGTATTTTTCACGCCGCCCCCCCACAGCGCCCATTGGCTGGAGCGCCCGTCAGTCACTCTTAGTCCCGCCTTCATCCGGGTATTTTTCACGCCGCCCCCCCACAGCGCTGATTGGCTAGAGCGCCCGTCAGTCACTCTTAGACCCGGGTATTTTTCACGCCGCCCCCCCACAGCGCCCATTGGCTAGAGCGCCCGTCAGTCACTCTTAGTCCCGCCTTCATCCGGGTATTTTTCTCGCCGCCCCCCCACAGCGCTGATTGGCTAGAGCGCCCGTCAGTCACTCTTAGACCCGCCTAGCTTCCGCTTTATTTTCCCACCGCCCCCCCACAGCGCCCATTGGCTAGAGCGCCCGTCAGTCACTCTTAGTCCCGCCTTCATCCGGGTATTTTTTACGCCGCCCCCCCCACAGCGCCCATTGGCTAGAGTGCCCGTCAGTCACTCTTAGTCCCGCCTTCATCCGGGTATTTTTCACGCCGCCCCCCCACAGCGCCCATTGGCTGGAGCGTCCGTCAGTCACTCTTAGTCCCGCCTTCATCCGGGTATTTTTCAAGCCGCCCCCCCACAGCGCTCATTGGCTAGAGCGCCCGTCAGTCACTCTTAGTCCCGCCTTCATCCGGGTATTTTTCAAGCCGCCCCCCCACAGCGCTGATTGGCTAGAGCGCCCGTCAGTCACTCTTAGTCCCGCCTTCATCCGGGTATTTTTCACGCCGCCCCCCCACAGCGCCCATTGGGTGGAGCGCCCGTCAGTCACTCTTAGTCCCGCCTTCATCCGGGTATTTTTCAAGCCGCCCCCCCACAGCGCTCATTGGCTAGAGCGCCCGTCAGTCACTCTTAGTCCCGCCTTCATCCGGGTTCTTTTTAAACCGCCCCCCCACAGCGCCCATTGGCTAGAGCGCCCGTCAGTCATTCTTAGTCCCGCCTTTATCCGGGTATTTTTCCCGCCGCCCCCCCACAGCGCTGATTGGCTAGAGCGCCCGTCAGTCCCTCTTAGACCCGCCTAGCTTCCGCTTTATTTTCCCACCGCCCCCCCACAGCTCTCATTGGCTATAGCGCCCGTCAGTCACTCTTAGTCCCGCCTTCATCCGGGTATTTTTCACGCCGCCCCCCCACAGCGCTGATTGGCTGGAGCGCCCGTCAGTCACTCTTAGTCCCGCCTTCATCCGGGTATTTTTCAAGCCGCCCCCCCACAGCGCTGATTGGCTAGAGCGCCCGTCAGTCACTCTTAGACTCGCCTAGCTTCCGCTTTATTTTCCCACCGCCCCCCCACAGCGCTGATTGGCTGGAGCGCCCGTCAGTCACTCTTAGACCCGCCTAGCTTCCGCTTTATTTTCCCACCGCCCCCCCACAGCGCTGATTGGCTAGAGCGCCCGTCAGTCACTCTTAGACCCGCCTAGCTTCCGCTTTATTTTACCACCGCCCCCCCACAGCGCTGATTGGCTAGAGCGCCCGTCAGTCACTCTTAGTCCCGCCTTCATCCGGGTATTTTTCCCGCCGCTCCCCCACAGCGCCCATTGGCTAGAGCGCCCGTCAGTCACTCTTAGTCCCGCCTTCATCCGGGTATTTTTCCCGCCGCTCCCCCACAGCGCTGATTGGCTGGAGCGCCCGTCAGTCACTTTTAGTCCCGCCTTCATCCGGGTATTTTTCACGCCGCCCCCCCACAGCGCCCATTGGCTGGAGCGCCCGTCAGTCACTCTTAGTCCCGCCTTCATCCGGGTATTTTTCCCGCCGCCCCCCCACAGCGCCCATTGGCTAGAGCGCCCGTCAGTCACTCTTAGTCCCGCCTTCATCCGGGTATTTTTCACGCCGCCCCCCCACAGCGCTGATTGGCTAGAGCGCCCGTCAGTCACTCTTAGTCCCGCCTTCATCCGGGTAATTTTCACGCCGCCCCCCCACAGCGCCGATTGGCTAGAGCGCCCGTCAGTCACTCTTAGTCCCGCCTTCATCCGGGTATTTTTCCCGCCGCCCCCCCACTGCGCTGATTGGCTACAGTGCCCGTCAGTCACTCTTAGTCCCGCCTTCTTCCGGGTATTTTTCACACCGCCCCCCCCACAGCGCTGATTGGCTAGAGCGCCCGTCAGTCACTCTTAGTCCCGCCTTCATCCGGGTATTTTTCCCGCCGTCCCCCCACAGCGCCCATTGGCTAGAGCGCCCGTCAGTCACTCTTAGACCCGCCTAGCTTCCGCTTTATTTTCCCACCGCCCCCCCACAGCGCTGATTGGCTAGAGCGCCCGTCAGTCACTCTTAGTCCCGCCTTCATCCGGGTTCTTTTCTCGCCGCCCCCCCACAGCGCTCATTGGCTAGAGCGCCCGTCAGTCACTCTTAGAACCGCCTAGCTTTTGCTTTATTTTCCCACCGCTTCCTACAGCGCTCATTGGCTAGGGGGCCCGTCAGTCACTCTTAGTCCCGCCTTCATCCGGGTTCTTCTCAAACCGCCCCCCCACAGCGCTGATTGGCTAGAGCGCCCGTCAGTCACTCTTAGTCCCGCCTTCATCCGGGTTCTTTTCTTGCCGCCCCCCCACAACGCTCATTGGCTAGAACGCCCGTCAGTCACTCTTAGTCCCGCCTTCATCCGGGTTCTTTTCAAGCCGCCCCCCCACAGCGCTCATTGGCTAGAGCAGGGAGCTCCGTGTGCGCAGGACAGCGCTCATTGCCTAGAGCAGGGAGCTCCGAGAGCTAGGGCAGGAGCTCCGTGTGCGCAGGTGATGCCTGCGGGAGAAGCGCTGCTGGGTTCGCAGGACCACGAAACCGCTCCCCCGAGGAGGGAAACCGTGCGGGGAGCAGCGGTTTCGGAGCCCGCTGCCTCTGCGGCAGGGAAAGGGTCAGCGTCTGCTGCCACCGTGTGTCCAATCGGCGGTACTGCAGGTGCAGAGCGTGGGGGGGGCGGGCGCTGCTCGCTGCTGCCATCTTGTGTCGAAATCCAGGCACTGATGGGAGGGGGGGGCCGCGCTGCGGCCCCGGGCACCGCCCGCTGCTCCCCTTCCCTGTCGAAAATTGAGCACCGAAGCGAGCGGTGATGGGAGGAAAGCGGCTGGGGCCGCGTTCCGGTGCTACCGTGTGTGCAAACCGCGGCACTGCGCGTGGGGAAGGGGAGGAACGGCGCCGGCAGACGCTCGGTGCTGCCATCACGTGGCCAGCGTTAGGTACGGCACGGGGTGGAGAAAAGAGGCTGCGCTTGTGGCGACGAACCAATCAGAGCTGCGGGAGGGCCGGGCTACGAGTGATTGACGGGCGCCCCAGCCAATGGCGGCAACGGGGGTGGTACCATAACAGGCCGGAAAAAGGGCGGGACTAAGAGTGACGGACTGGCTCTCTCGCCAATGGCGACCGTGGGGGGCGGTGGCAAAGCACACCGGTAAAGGGGCGGGGATGAGGGTGATTGACGAGTGCTTAAGCCAATGGCGGCTGTGGGGGGCGGTGGCATAACAGAACGGAAAAGAGACGGGTCTAAGAGTGATGGACGGGCGCTCCAGTCAATGGAAAAGGCGATTCTCCAATCGGTGGTGAAACAGACCGGGAGAGGGGCGGGGATAAACCAAGAATAGCTTAAAACTGGTAAAAAATGGGCAAAAATGGGATAGAAAGGCCATAAATTGTTTAGAAATGGACAAAAATGGCTTAAAATAGGTTAGAAATGGGGGAAAATGGCTTAGAAACGGAAAAAATAGCTGGGCAAAAAGTGCTTCAAGTGGCAGAAATTTGGTTAGAAATGAAGAAAAATGGTTTTGAAATGGACCAAAAATGGCTTAAAACAGTTAGGATTGGACATGAAAGGGTTACAAATGGCTAAAAATGGCATAAATTGGATTAGAAGTGGCCAAAAATGGGTTAGAAATGGTCAAAATGGCTTAAAACTGGGGACAAATGGGCAAAAATGGGTTAGAAAAAAAGTGTGTTAAACCGAGTTAGAAATGGGCCAAAAAGAGGTGGAAATTGAAAAAAAATGGCTTTAAATGGGATTTAAGTGGACAACATCGGGTCAGAAGCGGCAAAAAGACTTTAGAAATAGCAACCATGTCAGTACCACCATAAATTGCTATTACTGTGCTACAAAAAAGCTGTGACTGCCCAGTTCTGGAGAAGAAGTGCTTCATGTTTGCAACACATTTATATTTCTCCTCTTATGACTGATCTGTAAATCAAAAATATTCTGTAACGCAAAAGCGTACTATTTAAACTGTTTAAATTCAAACCATTGTTCAAATTTCTCCAGCTGAGTCACCTTTCAGTAAGGCCTAGAAATCCTGACACGTTTCAGAGGACAAAACCAAGGAAAACTGCAGCAGCTGGACATGAGCAAGCCAAAATTAAACCCCCATTTCTCATGGTTCAGACCTATTTAAGAGCTTTATAGTATAACAGAGTCCTTCCAGCCATTTTAGACCACACAATAGTAACTTCGGGATTAAGAACAAAACCAAATATAACTTCTTAACTATGATTAAAAGCTACAGAAAGCATCAAAAACATGACAGTTGCTCTTGCTATTATCTCATGTACAATTTCCACTTCCTCAGCTTTAATTAGGTTAAGTTTAAGAATATAAATACCCTGCTGTTGAGATCATACCCGTAACTGTGGATGCACTGCTATAAACATACCACTTCAGGCTGTATTAGTAATGCCACCATATCTTTATTCCCCTCTCAAACCAATCATATGCTCATCTTTAATGATGCACTACTTAGTCGTTTGCATTCAAATATGTATAGAAACGCCCAAAAGAATTACCATGACAGTTTTTATTAAAAAACCCTAATGTACATGTTCTTTTTCCCTGTGCAGCTATATTTTTCTTAAAAAGTACTGTATGTATCAAACATTTACGGTTTATCCCATCACTATCAATTGTCTTTGAAGAGCTGTCAAACATCTCCAACTTTAATGAACTTCAGAAGAACCTCAGGAGAAAGCTTTTAGTTTTCTAAATGTAAGAGAAGAGGCTTAGTATTTTGCAACATGAAGACAACACATCATTAACAAGTAATCCCTGTGTTTACAGCATTCTGCCAGGAATTATATCAACTCAAAATCCCAGGTGAGAATTCACACCCTGCATAAAATGAACCCAAGGTCACAAGATACATGATTCTGGTGAATAGAGAGCACTTGGAAGTTCATGTTTTTAACAGCTCTTTAAAGAGGTAATGGTGCAGATTAAGTACAAGCTTTTTGCCTCAGTATAATACACATTTGAAATTTAAATAAAACATGGAAGACCAGTATCTTTACATTTTATTCTTCAGAAAAAGAAGAATCTTAAAAGAAAGCATTTAGTAGTCTACTTGTGCTTAAAATAATCGATGCATCAGAAAGCTGAAAGGAAACAACACATACACATTTTTGTACACTGTGATCAGAAAAGTAACATTGTAAATATTCAGGAATTGCACTGTATTTAGAATGCTCTCTAGAATCTGCTCCACTTCTATGTGTGGCTACTGAGGCTGCCTGACAAAGTTCCTTTTCCTCTTTAATTGCCAACTTGTGGAGGCCCTTCAGGGATGAGTGAAGTGAAGAAGGTTGTGATAAAGGACCAAGCAGAAGCCATGAATCCGGGCTGCTGCTCTGTATTGGCATCTTCACCTGCATCTTCTCCACTGTCTTCATCAATCCCATCATCCATAAGTCGCTCCTTTAAAAACGGAAATGGAAGCAATTCATTTGCTTCTTTTCGCAGCTCTGACATAAGGTCATCAACAGTATCTTCCTACATTAAGTAGCTTCTGTCAGAACAACCTCCTGAAGAATAACTAGCATGAAAAGTTTGTGATTGAAGTAGAAATCACCAGTAATTGCCAAACTAGAAAAATACAGAATTTAAGCTGCAGACACAACACTGAGGACCAAGCTGAAACCTCTCCGGTTAAACTGACTACATTTCATATAAGTTGACCTTCTGTCCAAGCATTACAGCATACTTTACAATATAATACATAGGAGTCTCAGAAGACATGTCTGCTCTTACCATCTCTTCAAGATCAGGATTATTTGCATGTTGCCCATCATGATTCACATCCATGTTATTGGCTGCCTGGTGCTGGCCTCCCTCTTGCCTAAAGGGGAACCATCCAGCTTGGTGTCTATGTAAGAAAACAGAACAGCTGAAAAGGTCTCTTTTGAAAGGAACAAAAAGGTGGGGTTTTTTTTTGCTACAGATAACTACTGCAGTACATTCTTCAAGTACTTTCAAATGAATGAGGCTACATGTGTTCAAGTGCTCAAGGGCAGGTCGGACAGGCCTTTGAACAACCTGCTATAGTGGAAGTTGCCCCTGCCCACTGCAGGGTGTTGGAACTAAAGCTGGAACTTTAACAGGTCCCTTCCAACCCAAACCAGTCTGTGATTCTATGGGTTTTTTTGCAACTCTTATTTCAGACACTGAATGGTTATTCTTTGATATCCGGATTAAGAAGGGTCTTGCCAAGAGCTAGCTTTTACGTTTCAGAAGTGCTGTTCACAGAAGATGCATCTCTGTTCTGGAAGATGAATAATTTACTATGAATAAGTGATTAAATATGTAGAATATTCTTACTGGGTCTCCTCCCCATTTATAAGCACTTAATGTTACTATGAAAATTAAGGCTACCTTTGAAAATTGATCTTTAAAGTTGTGTTTCTGCGGAAAAAAAAAATGTAAGCTTCATCTAAGGCTTGAACCACATTACCACTGTAAATTAAATAAGCCTCTCCCTACATTTTCAAGTGTCCATATTCTGATCTCAACTATTCTATATGCATGAGATACAGAACAGTCCTTATGAGGACTAACAGACTACAATATAAAGAAACTCTTAGTGAATGACATCGGTCTGAAATATCAAATATTACTGCTGTTTTCCACTTCTATTTACATCACTAAGGTATTTCCCTACATAAAGGGAAATGACAACAGTACTGCTATTTCTTAGTAAAACAAAGAGTGTCCTTAGGTCTTTATTATGCATTGTAAAGAAATGTCCCTGCAATTCTATGAGGTCTAGTACCCACTGTTACAGCAGCACTACCTTAACTCTTCCAAACACAATTTACTACACATAACCCATGTTATGTTTTAAACATAAATGAGCTTTGCTCTGCAAGCTTCCTTCATATCCAAGCACAAATACAAGTTTTAAGTCTATGCAAGCATATGCTTGACCTATATGAACTTCTTGCCTCTCACCCCCACTTTCTAAGCTTCCCTCCCCAAATTCTGTATTTCTACAGCACTGATCCCTTAATATCACCAACATTTAAGAACACTGTGTTTCAGATATAAATGGTATCCAACTTACTGTAAAAGTTTTGAGAATTACTTCTTTTTTCAGATGAGCTTCTCTACTTGTTTGAATACACACACCCACCATACTGTGAAGGAGCATTGCCTAAACTTCTGCATCTGAATAGTATTTTCTTTTCAGTTTAAATGGCTTACACACTAGCACACCATACTCCACGTTCAGATCTGCAGCTAGACTCAACTGTTGTACTCACAAATAAACCAGCAGCATGGCTCCCATTACCATGACAAATCGACTGAAGGAAGAATAGAAGTATACAATGCTCAGAAGAATTGCTGCTCTGGAGAACGTGTACATCCAGTCCAGCCAGTCCCGGTTGAAATCCTCCTCATTCACTACTGGGCCACCCTGTGCATTCATCTGAACATTTGGGTTTACAGGCCTGTTGTCCTGGACGGCTATATTTGGCACTGCTGCAGGCTCATTTGCAGGAGCACGTTCTGAATTTACAGCCTGGGCAACTGCAGATCTCACTGGCTCAGTGCTGGAAGTCACTTGGGCTGAAACAGCAGCTTGGCTATGAATTGAAACATAAAACTGGTCTGTCAAAAAACATGCATCAGAATTGTTAAGCCTATTTTTGTCTTCTTTTCTACACCAATAAAAACATTTCAGATGTAATATATGTAAAAACAAACTGTGCTTTCCCTTAAATCTTTACTTGTCAACACATTAATTCCAGTCCAAAACTGGATTTCATGATTTGCTGGACAAAACTTAGTGTAAAGTAGCACACCCAAACCAAATAAACAGACATTTTGATTCTGCAAAGAACACTGAGGTTTTTAATACCTTTATTTCACTAGTGTGACTCGGTGCTACCTAAGATAAGGCTGACTTACTATTGCATGTAGTACTGACGTGCATACATTTGTTGCCACCAGATCATCTGTAAGGGACTGAATGCAGGATATACAGAAAATCCAGCAGGAACACTTTGGCCTGGAAATTGGTTACCTATATTGCTAGGAAAGGATTTAAAGAAAAACATTAATTTCTAACTTGGAACATTATAAAATGCACCGATACTAAAACACAATTCAAGCAGCATATCACTGTGAACAAAGACACCAAGAAATCAGCATGAGCAAAGAAAAACTAATCTTTCAGACACAGCTTCTGAAGATTACAACTAACACCATAAATTATTTACTTCCCCTTCTCCCCCCTTTTCAATATTTTAAGTGATTCTCCTCTCTACGGGCTTTTAACTCTTTCACATGCAAGAAATGCAAAGCTCCTATACTTAAGTTTTAGGCTTGTTTACGTCTGCTTTTAAACTTCATAGCCTCTCTTACCTCCTAGAGCATATAGCATGTTTTGGCAAGATTTCCAACTCTTTCCCCAAAGATTTGGATGTAGGGAACTGTAGCAAACCAGGACATCTTTCAGGACAGCATGAGAGTATAAAGCATGAAGAAAACCTTATTCACACTGCAGGCAGCAAAAGCTGAGACTGCTGTAATAGCACTGCAGACTACACCTTTCCCTAAGTAAGGCACTCCCTGCAAAGATATCACCAAGAGATTTCGTTAGTCTACCAGGCACTCAGATATACAAGACATGCCCAGAAAGAAAGATGGGAGGTAGACATTAAAATCTTTTCCATGTTACACATGAGTAAGTATTTCACTCTGATTCCGGACAAGTCTCCCTAGAACTGTTTGGTATGTTTGTGTTTAGTCATAACCTGTTTTGACAACGGTCTGGGAAAAAAAAAAAACAACAAAAAAACAAAACACCAAAAGCAAAAGCTACTCTCCTGATACTGCATTCAAACTGAGACAGTCACAGGCAATACTCTAGGTTTCTTCCAAAACCTGAAAGGGTGAACTTGCAGCCTTGCTGATGCTACTTATTTATGCATGGTTAACGTGATGGAACAACCAAGCTATCAAGCTGGCACTGAAAAACATCAATCATGCTTTTATCTTTATGGCACATAAGAATGCGTTTTTCTATACCCTGAACTGGCCAACGCTGATAAATGAGGCTCCTCCAAAATCCACAGAACCCTATCCCTCATAAAACATTTGACCTTCAAAATGTACAGTTGATTCAGCTGTTCGACATGCGTGTCATTAAATGCCATGTTGTAACAAATCACTGAGCAAGGTCTCAACTTCAGTCCCTCAATGTGGGGATGCAAACAGGCAGGACCACTCAGGTGTTCCAGCACACTTACTCCTCCAGCTCAGTCACCAAGCAGCAGTGCTACCCGACTTGCCTGAGCTCTGCAGGTGTTCACCAACTCTTTCTCAGCAGTTACGGATTTCAGAGTGGCTGTTGTTTAATACTGCTCAACAGACGATGACAGGCCTTTGGGCTAACAGCTCTCCCTCACAGATACGTCTTTTACAGGACTTGAACCTCTACTTTCTTCCAAACTTTTGCAAAAGTCACTTTCTTGATGTCTTAAAGCTGACCAGTAGATTAAGAAACCAGTCAGGAAAGACAAACCACAAAAGATTTCAGTTATGTCATGTTCTTGCCTTTCCCATTACAATTCTTCTCTTTTCTTTTTTCTTTTCTTTTTTTTTCCCCAATAGTTTTTGCAGGAGATGGGACTTTTTGAGAAGCAAGACTAAACTTTTCAAAGTCTGACTCTATCAGTGAGGAAAAAGTAAACATCAATATCCAGGAACTGGCTTCAGGCTTGGAATGCCAACTAGCACAGCAGTATTTTGTTTGCTCATAGAAATTCAGAATGAGGCAAATGTTGTCAATTATACAGCTATTACAGCTGCCAGGGTATTAAGTTTACTTATGAAATACGGGAACAACTCTAAACAGTGTGATGTACTTCAGTGAGAACAACCTCTCTAAAGGAAGAGGCCCCTCTCAGCAAAGCAACCTGGCTTGCTGGTAGGAAAAAAAGTAAAGTAGCTAGCACATGTTTTCATCTCTTTACAAAGGAGGAGAAAGAGGCAGAAAGCAGTGTATTTCGAAAGACAGGGACCGGAGCAGGGAAGCAAATGGAATAGACACAAACATTCCAAACAGAGCAGAGCAGAGAGCAGAAGAACAGTTAGGTCAGAAAACAATCAAGGCTCCAGTGGTAGAGGCAGCTTCAGAATATTCTTAAAAGAAAGAGGTGTGCTACTCCTTAAATAGCTAGAAAGCTCACAATTACTTCTTCTGGTCTTTAGAAGACACCTAAAATGAGCTAACTGGGATTTGATTTAAGGGTAAGGTCAGACTAGTTCGCTAGCGTCATCATGAAGATACTGCTCACCATTAGTGGAAAAACAAGACTTTCTATTCAGACTTAGAAGCTCCATCTCTGTCATCTGCACTTGTTTCATGACCTTGACCCACAAAGACATCTGATGCGAGCCTGGGATATCAACTTAAGTGCGATCTCAATATTCCCCACTATGTTATTTGCTACTTGAAAAAAATACAGCAAGCAAAGGCTGATAATGAAGCAAGGCATTTCTGTGCTAGAACATCCTACATGCTGGCAGCGTGTCATTTTGCTGTTCACTTTCACATATTACGACGTACGCAGCAGTATAAAAACCAAATGGACTGCTAACATGTGACAAAAAATTTCACTGTCTTGATGGTTCTTGTGTTGTTCACTGCTTCCGAGTACTCTCCACTCTGAAATGCAAGCCATCTCAGGACGGAGCCTATCTGTTCTGTTTGTACCTGTGCAGCACAGCTACTAAGCCCATGGGAGCAGAGAATGCTGCGCTTGCTCTCCACAGCAAAAGACTAACTTGGCAGATAAATAAACTACTTTTGCCCAGTGCCCTCAAATCTAAACTTTTAGAAAACAGCACTTACAAAAGCTCAAAAGCAAGAAGTTTCAAATTGCCTTCTTCTTCCTATTTTAATAACATGAATTAGCTATTTTCCCAAGGAATATTCAACAAGCACAATGAAGCTTTGTGCCAGGAACAGAAATAACCATTAACAACATCATTTAATACGTTACTTATTTGCACAAATTACCTGACTAATGAAAATGTTGCAAAATGCTCAAGAAAACTGATCCTCACACACATTTTTAAACGTCTAGAGACCTTTCCCTACAGTAGAGCCTGTAGCTCATCACATGGCTAGAATAAAAGGGTTTGGTCATAAAACAGTAAGAAAAATCCACAAATCAATGAAAATTCTGGCTACAAATATTCATTATTTCTAACAAGTCTCAGCCTCTGTATAAATCACACCAAGGCTACATTTCATTGCCCAGGAATACACTTCCGAAGCAAATCATTTCCTCTTACTATAGTTGTGTTTGCACCACAGAACGTTCTTGGATCACCAAGTGGATTCCTTTTGGATTACACTAAACTGAAAGATGCAGTTTAGGTACACTGCTAATGCACCTTAGCCACAAACAGGCGCCTACTCCAGGTGACCAAACTAGAAATAGTCCAAGTAAGACAGAAAACACTGACGTATGTGCCGTGTTGACAGCTGGCTCTCAGCACCTCTTTCAGTCTACAGATCCACTCCTCTCAATCCACATACTTGCTAATGCAGACATAAAAGTATAGAAAAATGCAAAGTTACTCTCAAACACAGCTGTGTCTTCCAAACTGATGCTTCCCACTATTTTAACTGAATTATTTCAGCTAAAAGACTCAGTGACGGTTCTGATCCCTCACTGAAAGTCCATAGCCCACCGAGTTCACTGCATACTGACAAAACACTCAACTCTCAAAGTATGTTTACCTGAGAAGCCAATTAGAAAAACATTAAAACTTCTTACAGGTTACACAATAAAGTGCTTCTGGAAGTAACTGGATTGATTTACATTACACCAAGCAGAAATCTTGACAGCCAACCTAGCGTCACCTAGCTTTGTCCTAAAGGCAAGTATCTTCTGGACAGATGCATGCGGTCAGAATAATGTAACTACTCCAATTTCTGCCCAGCTTTTTATCTTTCAGATAAAAAATAAAAACGAAAGAATTCAGGACGAAAATGAGTGAGAGCAGTAAAGTCTAGATTAACTCTAAAAAGAGAGCGTGTAACTTGAGCTGAAAGCACGTGGATTTTCACCAGTTCTTGACATCTGTTTTCCTGCAAGGAACAGAAGGAACCGTCACTGTTAGCAGGTTCACAGGTTTGGTTTATTTCAACGTTCTCCAAAGAAGAACTCTAGAACCTATGTAATACTAGGAGAATGCCTGGTCTTAAAAGTTCCTGAAGCTGCTTTGTAAGTAAAATAGCCAGGATTTTGAAGTTACACAAAAGATGTGATCTTGAAATGGACACTCGTTAACATTACAGTGGTATATATGAAAATACATTACAAATCTGTTTTATGTATACGAGTACTTACATGTACTCAAAACACCTGCATGTTCATTTCTACAGTTGAATCCACTATGGAGAAGTGAAGAGTTACACCTCTTCTGTGTCAAAAAGTAAGAACCATTGTATTTTGATAATAATTTAGTGTTGATGATTACAATAAAGTACTCGAAAAGGCAACCGGAAGCAGTAATTTTATCAGTTACATTACTAACTACACGTCCACAAGATAAGTATTACAGCTGCACTTATCAAGAGAAAGCTGAGGGCAGAAAGCAGCCTGAAGGGGAGCACCAAGAACACTCAATTCTGATTGACTCCTGGCTAAAAGTATTAATGTTCATACAAAAATGTTTCTAACGCGACTTATGCTTCCATATGAACTAGTCAAATCATTTTGCATACTGTAAAAGAAACGTAATTGTGACTGAACATTTATAATACTTGAAAGAGTATCAAAGAACTGAGGATTGCTTCAATCTCACTTACCCTTGCATTACATAAGGGAACTGGTGGCTTAGTATGGGATTGCTTTGTGCTTGTGCAAGATTACGATGCCTCACTCCATCTGCATTAGTGTTCAAAGATGTAGATGACGCTTCTTGGTTTGTGGGTGAGGCAGCAGTTGATCCAGAACGGTCTAAATTCTTAAAAATAAATAAAATTGAGGTTAGGGATCTTTCTGCCACAGTTACAAGATTTCCAGCTGTGTCTTAAAAACCTCTTTGCTTTAATAGTTCATCACTAGTTTTACGGAGAATATTAGTGTCAGGCAGGTCTTGGGGGTTTTATTGGGCTTGGCAAGACTTTAGTAAAAAACAGAAATTCAAAATTGCACTCAGGTGCACATATGAAGAAGTGAAGTTTCCAGAAAGATTCGACACTTGACAGGTCCCACAGAAAACCACAAGTAACTGGGAATCATCCTTTCAGAAAGCTGAACCAAACTAAAGCTTAACGAAAGAATATTTAGCAGCAATAAAATTCTAGTGGCTGTCATTGACAAAAATAGCTATAACCTCCAGATACGACTTTATATTCAGAGACAACAGTGCCTGCAGTGGCTTAAAATACCATTCCTCTATCCGTGCCTTCAGTTTCTCCTTCTGCTCAGCATCTTCACTGTTACAGCTGCCCAGTCCAAACTGCTGGGAGGTGGAAATAGGGAAGCAGCAAGGACCTACTTAAGCTCCCCAGAAACACCTAAAACTGGTGTGTCAGACCTTCAATGCTTTCCTAGATCAATAGTCAATCCTGGAAGCAGGCCAATAGCTGGCTTTTCTAGATTATGTGTCACCATAACAAGACTGCAATTTGGCTATTGAGATGCACTGTTTTAGTTTTAATAAATCCCCAAATCCTGTTGCTAAGCATTACTGTAATGTTTACTCAGTAGAAAATCATCTTCAACTTTGACAACTCTGGAAGTGAGGAGGTGCAATTACTTAACGCATCTAGATCACATCTACCCTGCAAAGGAAAACATAAAAAATTTACCACTAGACAGCAGGGGAAATAAAAATAAGAAACAAATGGAAGAACAAAGGCCATTCAAGCTTTGGGTTTAGGTTGTTTCTTCACCTGGAGTATTGTGTGCAGTTCTGGTGTCCTCAGCATAAAAAGGACATGGAACTGTTGGAACAAGTCCAGAGAAGGGCCACGAGGATGAGCAGGGGACTGGAGCACCTCCCATATGAAGACAGGCTGAGGAAGTTGGGGCTGTTCAGCCTGGAGAAGAGAAGGCTGCGTGGAGACCTCAGAGCAGCCTTCCAGTGTCTGAAGGGGGCCTATAGGGATGCTGGGGAGGGACTCTTCATTAGGGACTGTAGTGACAGGACAAGGGTTAACGGGTTCAAACTTAAACAGGGGAAGCTTAGGTTGGATATAAGAAGGAAATTCTTTCCTGTTAGGGTGGTGAGGCACTGGAAGAGGTTGCCCAGGGAGGCTGTGAAGGCTCCATCCCCGGCAGTGTTCAAGACCAGGTTGGATGAGGCCTTGGGTGATATGTTTTAGCGTAAGGTGTCCCTGCCCATGGCAGGGGGGTTGGAACTGGATGATCTTAAGGTCCTTTCCAACCCTAACGATTCTATGATTCTATGATGATTCTATGAACTTAACACTGTGCATACAGACTGCTTTAAGCAGTCATTAATACAGTCATTTAAATACAGCATTTACAACTGAACTACACAGCAATAAAATGATGACAAAGCAGGCCTCCCGTGTCCTGTCTGAAGATATAAATACAGCCTTTGAAAAGACAATGTAACCACTGTCCACTCTCTACTGTTCCTTCAACTGTTCATGTTTATGACTGTCTCACTGCAGTCCATACAGTACCCTATAAACAGAACAAAGACAGACGGCTTATTACTAGAAGGGTATCTCCCATACACTGGTAACTGGGTAACTGACACAGTGCAGATGAAAGCGCCTACAATGGTACTTAACCCTTTCCTTAGTCCATTGCTATTCCTCACATCACGGGGAAAAGCCAAGAGAATTACAGTAATGATGAACAAGTCATCAACAGAAATACTAACTTCATTTCTGTTAAAACAGAGTACATCCAAAGATAAGCATCACTTGAGGAGAGTGTGAAGAGGGGAAGACTCAAAACATCCTAAACCAGAGTGTTTTGTGAATAGCTTAACTAATAAAATGTTAAGAACACTTCCCACTTCTCACTGTCTTACAGATACTTATTACTGCCTTGAAGCCAATCCCTGTCAAGCAGAATGAATTCTGGCCAAGCTCCACCTGCCTATTTCACAACAAGGGCACTAATTTGACTACAAATTTTCACAAAATAAATCGGATCTTTTATTTTTCTTGTATCTCAACACACTGCTCAATTTCTGCCAAAGATATGAGGATATGGAGAGAAAGAAAAATGTAGTTTGCAATAAAGAAGCGTTAAAAACAAAGAACAGCTTACAAAAGTAGCGCTTTGTCATCTAATGAACATAATTGTGTTAGAGTTTGAAAAAAGGTGACCTTTGTTTAACTAAAGTGACACCCTTAAATAATCCAACTGTACAACTTCACAGAGCATGGTCTACTTTCACCATACCCTTTTACAGTGTAGAAGAAATACATGTCCTGTGTAGGAAAAAATAACCCAACTCACTGAGCTACTGCTGGAGGCTGAAGTCCCATGACCTTCTCTACTGGTGGTGGGTTTTGGAGAACTTGGGGGTGTCCGGGAAGTACATACCAGATGAACCATATGATATTCATCTTGCTAAAAAAGAACAAAGACATTGAAGAGCTAAAGCAACAATATCTGAGCAATTTACAATAAAAATAATGTCCTTAAAAGACACCCCAAACAAACCCAACACTATCAAAGTTGCATTTGCAATCAGTAAAGAAACATTACACAAAGGAAAGAGCATAAAGGAAGTTTTGAGTCCAGCGCATGAGAAGTTTACTGTTTCACAACCAGGGTTTTCTTATCAGCAGTCCACAATAACACACTGAACATCTACTTACCCTCGGTCTTCCTCAGAACCAACGGAAGACCACACAGAGACACATGAGGAAGAATATCACAAGCTTTAACCTTAACTTTGGAAAAATCTCAACCCCCTTACGGGCTCTTTCCCTGAAATTACAAATGATTCCATTTGCACTGAGATCTAATGAAGAGTGTTAGGCAATAAACACATCAGGGTAAATTAATTCCACAAGCAGACCAAGATTAAAAACAAAATGTACCAGACGCTGCCTCCACCTCACTCCACACTAAGCTTTGCTCAAGCCTAACTGGCAGACACCCAACTGAAGCATCCCAAAGATACTTCACACTCAGGAAATGCTATTCAAAGCGCTAGATGAGAATTGAGGGCTCAAACTTAACAAAGGGAGACTGAGATGAGCTCTTAGGCAGAAGCTCTTCCCTGTGAGGGTGCTGAGGCGCTGGCACAGGGTGCCCAGAGAAGCTGTGGCTGCCCTATCCCTGGCAGTGCTCGAGGCCAGGGTGGACACAAGGGCTTGGAGCAGGCTGCTCTAGCGGAAGACGTTCCTGCCCATGGCAGAGGGCTGGAACTGGATGAGCTTTTAGGTTCCTTCAATACAAACCAGTTCATGATTCTGAATATTTGAAAGTGATGAAGTGAATGAGTGGCACCACTTGAAGCCACGTCAGCATGCAAGCAATCAGCCCATACCAATTCTTCATGAATATGCTTCCCCACCCAACATGGATGCCCTAACTTCCATCTGAAGCTATTTCAGTGTACCAAATGAAAACACCCTACTGTATCAGCGTGCCTGAAGCTTATATGGCCATAGCAACAAGAATAGCTACGACTGGATTTAAAATGCACCCTACAGCTTCCTCAGTAACCAAATTTTAAACAAGAAAAGCAACAAAAACAAGCCCATGTCCTTCTCTGCAATCAGCGTGGTGCAGTCAAGCTGCAGTATTTAGTGAGAGAACATTAAGCAATGCTGGCTTCGGTTTTTCTTTTAAACTATAAAAAAATACGTTAAAACACACGCTTACTCAACTGGGTAACTGTTTTTTACACCACTGTGCATTACTGCTAGCATAGCCTCTCCATAGTCACACTGACTTAAGCTCTTCTGCATTCATCAGCTTCTAGCCCCAGCACAGCCTTGTTATTAAGTGCCATTTCTTACCAGTCAGTGATAGTAAGTGATGACTGGAGAGTACTCAACACAGGTGATCAGCACTCTGACCACATCAAAAGCCTTCAACCTAACCAGTTACCTTCTTTCTAGATAAGATTTTAAGCCACTTGGAAAGGCAAAGGAAGCTAGACATATTACTTGCAAGCTTACAGTGTACACCTTTATATAGTATGACAGTTTATTGCTGTATATTCCTATGTATACATGACAGGCATCACTATGCTTGAAGAGTGTCACAACTTCCAGCCTCAAGTTATTTTCTATCAGCAAAATGACACTGCTCCGTACCAAAGAGCAAGCATTACAAAGCTAAATGGGAAGACTTACTAAATCCTCAGATAGTATTAGGAATTTAGAGTTAATCAAGTAGGAAGAATATGACAGAAAATGAGAATGAACTTAAGAGTAATCATACCTCTTTTCCAAAAGCTTGAGCACAAGAAATTCCTTCCAATACAAATGTTCAACTTTATGCTTAAGGCTGATGAGTATGTTTCTAAATTCACTAAAGGCCTGCAGCTACTAATATGCCTTTAAAGTCAAATATAGACTTTATAGTCAAATATAGACAAATACGTGTAATGAAAGATGATATTACTTAGTCAAAGTTTTTCCTCCAGCACGTAAGGCAAAGCTGGAGATCACATTTCCTAAAATTAGTGTGCTGTAAGCAGGCCAAGTGAATTTAAGGATTTAATTTTGTTCTTAACAAACAAAACTAAGCATTGAGGCAAGTTATTATCAGTATATCCATGAACTTTTCAGTGGTACAGGACACATACTGGCTGGCAAAATCCCAGCTCTGGTTTTCTAGTAAACCTATACATACTAATTTTCAATCACTTTCTGGTAAGCAGCTAAATACAACTTAATCAAATCTATTTCAGAATGAAGATTTGCAAGTAACAACAGTGTTAGTTTGCTCAAGCAATACTCAAGATTCCTCTGCATCAGTTTCTCTGTTCTTAAGACTGAAGTTCAGTTCCCACTTTCACCAAAGGATTATTCTCTTTAAGACATTTTCCTTCATATTAAATATTAAGATGTAACCCACCCATTCTTGCAGTCTGATTTTTACCTCATTACATTACAAACCAGTACTATTCCCAATACCTGCGTACTGTTAGACTATTAGAAAGTCTATCTATTTCATAGTACCTGAAGTACTTTCCAAATACAGCTACTGATGCATCCTGATCTGTTTACAAGGAGCTTAAAACCTACTCAACACAATGCAGTATGTTTTCTGTTACCTAAATTGAGAAAAAGGTTTTGATAATCTGCCCTAAATATGATATTAGTCTATATATTTAAGAACTTTACTAACTTAATGGAGTCCCTATTACCTGGTAGCATCAAACCAAACTACTTGAAACAGTCTGAGAATGAAGTGTACGTATTTGAAGACTGCCTACATGAGATGTCGCGTGTATTCAGAATTTGGATTTAAGTGTTAACTAAAGAATCCAAAGTTAGATTAGTAAAATTATTTTTTCCAAGATCAATGAGCAGAATAAAATTGTATATAAAAAAGGATATATAAATATGGATATATACATAAAAAGAAAAGCCTCAAGAACAAACTAACTTTCAAACACCATCAGGAACAGTTAATAGCTGACAAAGCCAGGACAACAAACAGTTTTCCCAGCAAAATCATTCAGAAATTTAGAATTCTCATTTTGCATATAATATATTACCCTTAAGTTGCTTACACATGAGACATTTTTAATGGCAGTTCTTGGATTTAAGTCTGTACAAGAAATGATGTTCCAAACCAACAAATCTGTTAAATGATTCCATCTACATTAAAGTGGGAATTGTTCAAAGAAGTCACTGCATTACATTATCACTTCCATAGCCTGCTTGCTCCCACCAACTGGAAACGTGCCTCAATCCACAAGGATCACAATCCTCCACACAAGGGATACTTAATTGAAAATACATTTTCCAGAACATATAAACATTTTATGGTTATATCTCTCAATACAACAATGACAATATAAAGCTAAACACCACCAATCTAAATTCCTATTTCTCAAAAAGGGGCTTTGATCAAATATCATATGGTGTTGATATAAAGCTTACTTTTCTGAGAACATCTTTCAGCTGCAGATGATCAGGAAGCAGTCTGCCAGAATACACCAGTCTCTGATCCTTTGTAGACTAGGAGATGGGACAAAGAAAGGGATTTAGCTTTTTCCTGCTGTACAGATATACAGCTGGAGATAACATTTGCAGATGAGAAAACCCTTTACAATTCCAACCACCACCAGACAGCCTTAAAAACATTTCAGAAGCTTCACAGGTCCAACTCACACATTAATCCTGAAAAAGAATTCTACTATTATGCACTCAACAAGAGTGCCAGAACAATTAACAATCCTTAACTGGCAAATGCTGCTCAAGAAAACCATTAGGTAGATTCAATAATTCTTTTAAGATGATTTGCTCTTTTCCCTGCTCCCATTCCCAGGTACTTCCTGAAAAAGGAGACTGAGAAGTGGCTGGGGCAAAAAAATAATGCAAAACCAACCCCAAAATAGTTAGAATGATGGCATGGTAATTAAAATATGCAGAAGGGACACACATTTCAATCACTTTCAACAACGAATTTCTCTTACTAGTTCCTGCCCAACATTCTACTCCCCCCCCCCCCCCCCCCCCCCCCCGAAAACCAAAACAACCCCCGCCCAAAACAAAAAACACTCACAAGAGTAGCTGAACTACTGCTTTCATCTTAATACAACAGCAGTTATTACTTCAAAGAAAGCACTACCATAAGCAAGTGCTAATTGAAGATATTTAGGCTAACATCAGTGGAACAGATGGGCATTAACAGCATGAAATATCTGAAGAATGAAGACATGCAAACAGCTGGTCTTACATCCCACTTGCCCAGCACCCAGCTGCCCACTCTGCAGTCTTATTCATGCTAATACTAAGACACAAATACCTGAGATAAAGATCTCTCATTAAAAAAGCTTTCAGAGAAGTTTGACTGATTTTTTTTTTGCAATAGCCTTTTCCAGATTCCCAATAACTTGGCAGAACATAGAAAAGTTGGAGAATTTGTGTTTTTTTTTTCCCCTGAATATAGCTACTCTAAAAGCAGATGAAAGTTCACATTAAGTCTGAGAAGCTTTTGCTTTAACTCCCCCCCCCATTCATACTAGCCATTATTACACACGTCTTTAAATTATTAGTCCATAACCTGCCATATATAGTACAGAATTGTTTACCACTTCTATTGAAGAGTCATTTTTTATGTTCTTCTGCATTTTCCTGTATTTTTAATTGGTGATACAATACACTATTTTTGTAAGGCTCACTACACAGAATTAGTTTGCTGCAGCTCCAATGAATAAAACACTGCAATAAATTCAACATCAACACTGTGCTATTTCTATTCACGATTAAAACAGCAGGAAAAATGCCTGCCTCACGACAGACTACGTTCAAATGAATGAAACACTTTGGTTGCTACTTTCAAGAGGGAACAGGCTGCTAGCAAAATACAAGCTTACTTGCATTTTATGTTTGGGAAAGGCCTTCTTAGAAAAAATAAGAATTTGCAGCATGAATCAACATTACTGGAAACTTTGATTTCTTATAAGTAAGAAACTTGTTGCTTTAGAATCAGCAGTGGAACCAGAAGAAAAGTGTCAGAAACCTTGTCTCTGGGTCCTGAGATAGATTATCTGGAGATTAATTAGAATGGAGAAGCAGTTAAAACAGCAAAACACAACAACAAAAAACCACCCCCAAACTCCAAACCTTTGTATCATCATCCAACATGGCGATGGAGCACTCATAATATAGTTTTCTAGATGGTCAAATTCAGATTTTTCTCTTCAGTACCTCACGTATGTACCTCTCCTCAACTCCATCTCATTTACTACTCCTCAAATGAGTAGTACAATTCATATTTTTCATACAAATACTTCACAGAAAAGAAACTGCTGGAGTAAAACAACCCCTCAAAGCTATTACATAGGCTTCGGTAGTGCCTTTCACCTCCCTACAAAACCACAAAAGAAAAGGTTAAACCTATGTTGAGTACTGTTAATCATATTAAGCTAGGGACATTAATGGGGACCATGAGGCCTTAAACCACATACTCCTCCCTACATAATTTAAATACCTAATGGGGCACTACTACAATCACTTTCAATTCTCAGGGTGAAAGCCATCTTGGAATTCTGAGATGAGGGGCAGGGATTTAAATGCAGATGAAAGAAGAAGTGACAAATGTGAAAACACACAGTATACATTTATGCCAAAGAAAATAGAAAAGGCATTCAAGTGATCCTCTGCCAGAGGAGGTTCACTATCAAACTTCCTGCTTTAAGGAACAGCATGCTCACTGTTAGCCCAAACACTTAACTGTGATGGAAAAACACTTTAGAACATATATAAAGAATTAGAGTGCCCCGATTTTCACAAGCAAGCAGGAAGCATCAGATAAAATGCATCTAGAACCTAAAGTTTACCGTGAGATGGAAGACAGTTTCCAGACCATAATTCAAAAGGTATGAGTTTAAAACCAAGAATTCAACAGCTAGTGGTTTGGGTTTTTTCTTCCATTTTTCAAGCAAGACTCCTGCTGCAATGCTTACTGAGTCCAAATTAGCTACACACAGCATATTACCAAAACCATCAAACGTGAGCTAATGCAGCAACTCCCTTTAGAAACACAGATAATCTCTGAGCTATCCTGTTTCAGCTACAAGATATTAGTTATTTTGGTCACTCAGCCTCTCTCCCATAGGAAATAAGAATCCAAACCACCACATCTGGTTAGAAATGTGAGCAAAGCATATGCTAGATGACAGGTACTAGAGGAAATGAGAATTTAAAGTTCATGTGTCTGGGTGTAATCAATGGAGTGGTTAATGCACTTACTGCAAGAGCTGCCAGAGTGACACACAGAGGTTGATTTCCCAATTTTTCTTAAATAAACATTTCATTTAGGGACACTGTAACTGCAGTACTTCAGCTATGAAAAATTGGTCCAATCAGGGAAAAAAAGATATTGAGGAACGTGGATCTTAGTATAGACCCACAAACTAATTTGATTTTATTTTAAACCCCACTTATCTCCTTCAATGACTTGCCAAAGTAAGTATACCAACTTAGTAACTTTAGTAACACCTAAATCAAGTTAAATCTGCCTGTGAAATCTGCATATGTTTAGCCACATGATTTACACAAATTAACCTGGAAAAACAACAAACACCACTGCCTCAGGCCCTAACTTCTTGTTTGCACGTTTTAACCATCACGTTTTCTGAAAATACATTCTTAATAAATTGTAAATTTAATGACAACGTTTAAAGTTACCATCAGTCTACTGACTGTTTTACAGATGCTTGTAGAATAAGGTAAAAGTCACATGTAAAAACTTGAAAGACTATGTATATAGCAGGGATAGCAACTGATTTCTATTTCACACCCAGAACACTCCAATACCTGAGAGAACATCAGTGTTCTGATGCACTCTTAAAATAGCACTGTAACAGAAGTTGTTTTCAGGACCTATCATAATCAAGGAATGTAGAAATTTGATGGACAAGCTTTTGGCATTGATCCAGTTTAAAGAAAAATAAAGGGGGGGTGGGGCAGAGCTGCTCCTAAGAGCACAAAGATTTAAACAAATCTGGAAAAAGCAGTAGCAGGCAACATCAAATCCACCTTCTGATTTTTCTATACATAGGTGTTTAATAGGATGTTTCATTTCTCCTCCCCATGTTCTTACTTTAATTCAAAGGTTCTATAAAATAAAAATACTACATTTATTTACTAGTTTAAATGCAAATACAGTAAATCCAGATTAAACTGGAACCATTGAGATAATTTTCATGAAGAAACTCTTCATTCTTTAACCCAGAACAATTTTGGGGGATTCTGAACTAGTGATGTAATGAGAGGCATGTTGAGGAATTAATTTTCAACAGAAGAAAGATGTTCCAGGAAATTGAAATTCAATATTCTAGTACTGGTTCAGACCTACACAGCGACATAAAAACCTCGTGTTCATTAAGGATTCTTCACAAGAAGCCCAATTTAACAAGATCATCGGGTGAGTCAGAAAACTAGTGCCTAAACACATCACAGGAGGAGACTCCAGTGACGGAAGCAGCAGCAATCAGCTGAAGTCGTGGATTTGTTTCTGTCACTGCAGATAGGCTCTCTCAGCAGAGCATTACTCACAGCAATAACTAAATCCACAAACTCTCAAATACTGCTTAACAGAGCTCAAGGTACCCAAGACACAGCCTAAGTTGTTGACTGCTTGCCTTCTTTCTCCAAAAGGCAGAAACCTGCCTCAAGACACAAAGCTACTATTTTACCTTCAATCAACAATGCCAATAATTATTCTATTAAATTAGGTGCATACTAATCATTTACAATATAAACACAACCTTTGACTGATGCTTTCCACAGCAAGGTCTAGGCCTCACATGCTGCTGTTGCTGCAGTGTAGAAGCAGTCATTCCCTTTATATAGTTTTCTGGAACAAATTTTCAAGTATACTGCTCTGTATGACTAACAGGTACAGTATCATCTTTCGATTATTACCTGCATGGCTTTTCCCAGCCTCTTGTCAACTGACAAGTTTAGAAACTTAAAAGAGTTGACAAATAAACATTATTTTCCTCAGGAAACATAACAAAAGAAAACCCCACACCAGGTCTTGATATTAAGGTTCAAAGTACAATCACGACCGTCAGTCATAGAATATCTGAGAGCAAAGTGTTCAAAAAACCCCACTGTTCTTTAAAGGGGGGAAAAAAGGGGAAGTAATTCTGGAGGCTCAACTCCGTATTTCAAATACTATGAACAAACACCTACCTGCTCCACACCTCAGTGAATTCACTAGATCCTGATCACTTTAGCTGCGTTGATTACACTGTAATCACTTTAAATAGAACTTTTCCATTTAGAGACTAATCCGAAGTTAACTGAGATACCGCAATTCCAGTTCCCAAAAAAGATGAAGTGTCTTTAGCGATGCCATCTTTGGGGATGCTACACTGTGACCTTCTTAAACCACAGGAAAGAGCAACTATTTCGCACTGCCAGCTTCCCCGAGAGCCGAGTGCCAGGCATCACCCGTACGCAAGCAGCTCTCCGGCACTAGGACTGTTTATCTTGCAGGGTACCTAAGGAAAGTCTTGACCAACTGCCCACAAGTTACCACAACGCCAGTCTTACCGACACGACGAAGAAAAAGGGCTGGCCACCAACTCACCGGCTTACTGGGGTACACTTTGGAGAGGTGAGACTTTAGCTTGCCCACAGTCCAGTCCAGAAAGCAGTTGATGGTCTGATCGGTGTATTTCTGGTTGGGGGCCTTGATGATGAGGGTCACCGGGCGATCCACGACGCTTTGGTCCATGCTGGGAAGAATCGGGCACACGAACCCGCTCAACCTTTGGGCACCCCGGGTAGTGGGGGGGCGGGGGTTCAGCGGCCGGGGGCGAACTTCCCGGGGAGGCTGCGGGCGCCCATCCCCGTCCTCGCGCTCACACGGCGGCGGCACCGGCCGCGCTCTGCCGTCAAGCAGAGAGAGAAGCGGCTTAGCACCTCCCGCAGCAACCCCCGGGTAACCGCGGCGACAACGAACGCGCCCTCACCCCCTGCCGCCGCCACCCCCAACCCCGAGGGCCGGCCGGGCCCGCCCACACCCACAGGTATGAAAAGGAGAGTGGGTGAGCCCCGGTACCGGAACGCGCCGGGCCGGACCCCTCCACCAGCGACACCACCACGACCCCCGGCCGCTGTCGCTTGCGTAAAATGGAGACCGGAAGCTGGGCCGCGTCCTGCCGCTCTCCGCCGCTCCCCGCCGGAGGGCGCCCGCAACCCGGGCGGGCGGGGCTCGGCGCGCATGCGCACCGCGCTCCGCTCCCCCCCTCCCAGGCGGGAGGGCGGTGCGTGTGCGTGAGGCGGGAGGAGCAATGGCGGTGGGCGGTGCGTGAGGCGGGCGGGGTGCAGCGCCGGTTCGCTCGCTGGGGTGCGTTAAGCTCCTGCGTGCGTTGCCCTTCCTACAGCTGCGTTGGTGGGGCAGGGCTTCGGGCGGTTTGAGGTGGTGCTTGGCACCGGGGTGGTGTGGGGGGAAAAGCGTGCTGGAGGCGGTGCGGGTCCTCGGTCTTACCAAGGTCCAGAGGCGGGGCCTGTGGGGTGTCTGACCGCCAGCTTCTTGTGTCAGACGTGCTGGTTCACACAGCAGTTTCAACACTGAGGAGGTTAAATACACCATCATGTGCGAACAGCTCAGTGAATTTATCCTCAATATTCTAATCAGGTCAGGAAATCGTAGAATCCCAGACTGGTTTGGTTGAAGGGACCTTAAAGCTCCTCCAGCTCCAACCCCTGCCACGGGCAGGGACCCGTTCCACTGGAGCAGCTTGCTCCAAGCCCCTGTGTTCAACCTGGCCTTGAACACTGCCAGGGATGGGGCAGCCACAGCTTCTCTGGGCACCCTGTGCCAGCGCCTCAGCACCCTCACAGGGAAGATTACTGTAGTAAATAGTGTAAAGAAATATTGTTTTATAAACAGAATGGAGGCAAAGGGAGGGATTTGCCTTATGCAGCACAGAAACTTGTCTAAACCCATAAAACAAGTTTCTGAAGTCTCAGGTTAGCATTGTAAACTTCCAGTCATCTTACATGATTTTCAGTTGCTGAGAAGAAAATCCTTTAAAAGGTAACTTTCAAGGTTGATGGACAAAATAACACGGAACAAGGGGAATGTTAGGTTCAGAATACTTCTAAAGATCTCTGCAGTAAAATTTGGCCTCATTAACTCGATGAAAGCAATAAGCTGCTTATAAAACTACTTTAAAGCGTCTCTTGTATCAGGAGAGAGCACTTGCTTTCCATTTCCTTCAGTCTTCAAATGCTGTTTGTAAGCACAGAAGGCAGGTTTGGTTTGTCAAGTTGATAGTGTCCCTTTAATGCCAAAGAATCAGACCCTTCATTAGGCTCCATGCTATGAGCAAAGAGGCACAGAAGAGTTTGCTAATAAAGAGAGGACTGTAAGGAGCTCCAGCTTTTGAACAGAAAGATAAAAAGAGCCTGAAGGAATATCATTAGCACCCAGGACCTAATTCTTCCTCTCAAATAAAACCTGGATGCAGACAACAGCTAACGTGAGAATTCACAGAGAAAATAGTCTTAATTTTTGTGTTCATCGACTTATGCTCATTTTTGCCCATAACCACTCATTCACAAACCTCATGCTTGAGGTGGAGCATGCGAGCTCTCTGCTGCTACAGTGCCCATTGTCCTTGAGGAGGCTTATCAAATAGTAAATACGGAAAATTGGCACTTGACAACACCTTCAAATGTAATATTTGACATACTCCTACCGGTTTCCCGGTGCCCTCCCTGGTTATACAAGAATGCTTATTTGCACTTGAAATTCTGTCCATGCTGTCGCTACCAGGGGTTTCCAAGAGTGGAATACAATTTCCAAGCACTAGGTGAATACTTGTGCCCAGGGTAGTGCAACAAAAGGGGTCAGTTAGATGAGCACTTGTCAAGGATTAATGCAGAAGTTTTTAACTTTTCTTTAGGGTGGTTGCAGTGGTGGTGTTTGACAGTCTTGGTGGTCCACATACATGCAGTATTTCTATAACATGCCCATTAGCTACTAAGCCGGACTCCAGACTTGGGATGACCAAGAAATTTCCCAAGTCGTACCTGGGAACAGGAAGATGTCTCATGTGGTGTCATTTTTGAAGCTGCATGTTGTGCCACCTCTGTGAGCACATCCCTGGACCATGCACAATCCCCTGGGGGTCAGAATCACACCGTCAGTAATTGCATTTTAGGACTAAAAACCTGGTAAAAGCAGTTTGACATGAATTTAGGTTCCAGGAAACATTTTATGAATATCCATTTTGAAGTATCACAATGTATTGCACCAACAGGCCATTTGGTATTTTAACATGCAAGAAATTATGTCATTATTCTTAATACTTATCCAGCTTGACATACCTTCACAAATCCACAGGAATCTTTTTGCATGCTTGTATTGTGTGTGACACCCCTTTAGTGCAGACGAAAAATTATGGCAAATCACTTTTAAGAATGCCAAAACCATATTAATTTTTTACAAATAAAGGAATTCATTAAAATGCTATGAAAGATCTTCTGACTCTTGAAGTGTCTAAAATAGGCACATGATTTGAGAATTGAGGCTTCTTATTCAGCCATTAGACTATCCAACGGAAAATAGAGAGCATATAAGATCCTACAACTCTAGGTTCTTAACTGAGCTTGGCACAGAAGATAGGTTGTATTATTAATCTACCCTGATACCCATTTATCAAGTTGGAATAGAGCAAAATCTCCATTTATTGCCAGTAAAATATTTTCAAGTGGAATCATAGCAGTTACAAAGCTGGGTTGCAACTAATGCATCCAGGCTCTTTTGCTATTTATTCTAAGAGTTGAGGTCATGTGAAATTACTGACCTGTATGTGGGATGACAACCATAAAGAACTTGAGAATCTATATGCTCAGACACATCAGTTTTCTCCAAGACTTTAACAAACTCTGCCTTACTATGAAATGATGACAAGGATTCCCATATTCCTTCTTCAGAACAAACAGCTTTGAGAAAATCCTCATTGCAGCCACTGCCAGGATTTTCTCTTCTAAATCACAGAATTTACATTTCATTTAATGATCTGGAAAACTTGTTGTACAAGGAGGAAGGAGTGGGTTTGTGCTCCCTTCGGTTGTATACATGAAGCCAGAGAGGTTTATTTCTTAAGGAAACTAAGGGAAAGGTCATGTTCACATGGGTTTTCTCGCTCTGGAAGTGTATATCATCTCTTCAGCACTAGAAATACTGCTGATTCTCAACAATTCATAATTGATTTCCATGAGGAAAAAACTCTGGAAGTCTTCTTGTTGCCATATAAGCAACACTGATGAATGGGTTTGGCTTCAGGTCTTTCAACAAGAGGTAGACTATTTGTCAGTCATGATATTTGTGTAAGCAAACAAGCAGAAATGTGTATATATTTAAATGTCATAATGGACATCTCAGTTGTTTGTCAGGACTAACTGTTGTTTTGTTGCTGATGTTTTCTATAGGTACCAGTTGATCCTCCCTGTAACCTTTGAGCCCAGTGACCAACTTCCATCAAACTTGACAAGAGACAGCAATCTCAGCTATTACAACACTGAAGGTTTCAAGATCTAAGGGGCTATCGAGAGAGACCTTACAAGCGTATCTGCTGACAAGAAAGCTAATAAGCTTTCTCCTTTGTAGCCATAAGGGAATTCAAATGGAGCAGGCTGAGAGGGAAATACAGAACACCCAGTTTCACTTGCAAATTGCCTGTAGTGACAGTTGAAGGACCCACTAGTCTGCAGTGGGTGGCTGGTGGATGAAGTGCAACAGGGATGTGGTTTTCTTATGAATTCAGGCAGGCTCTGCAGTTTCAGCTGTTGACTTCTGGAATAAAGTCTTGCAAGACTAATATTTTGTTTCCAACAGGGGCGTGAAGATGGTTTTACGGACAAATGCTGAAAACACTTATAACTGGATGTTATAAGTGTTTTCTTATGCATATTAGCACTTATAACTGCAATGTTACTAGCAGTGGTCATCGAGGTGTGACACTTGTCTAAGGAACAACTTCTTGAAATGGGTAAATGAAAATGTGATTCATCTGCAGCTATTTTTGCCCTGATGATAGCTTCAAGACTGAAGAGGAGTAGCAGCTACCTACATATTTTCTCTCTTCTATGTGAGGTGCTTCAAAAGAGACATAACAGGTGAGAGAATGTCTTGGTATCTTACTGTTTCAAGGAAAATCAATCAGTGAATATGCTGGTTAAAGAGCTGGAGGGATAGAAAACTTTGAGATGAGCAGTGGCTTTCTGAGATAGGACTTGAATGGACCCTTCTTTATCCTGTAAAACTGCAGCCTGAAGGAGCTAGACTGCAATGTTACACAGTCTCAGGTCAGACCTCTGATCTGATCTCGAACATGGACTCTGGTTGCATAGAATGGCTTTTTGCTTACAGATTCAGCACAGAGTTTTATTTGGAATTCTTTTTTGTGTGTTTGCTCTGAATTCTCCCTAAGCACAGGTTCAAATCAGACCTATTTTTTCAATATTTTCTCATCCATTTTAAACATAACTAGAATTATCCAAAACGTTAAAATGTCTATAAATGGTTTTGTTGTGGAGTGCTAAAGAAGCATAATTTCAAATACTGAATTTAAAACAAATTGCTAAAATGGCCATGGGAAATCTAGCAAAATCAGGTACCACAGAATCATAGAATGGATACGGTTGGAAAGGACCTTAAGCTCATCTAGTTCCAACCCCCTGCCATGGGCAGGGACGCCTCACACTAGAGCTCAGTCCAACCTGGCCTTGAACACTGCCAAGGATGGAGCATTTACCATCATTATTATTTTTTTTATAAGAGCACCTGTCTTTATTTCCATTTAGCAAGTGGAACTATTTCCATTTAGCAAAGTCTCTGTCTTTTTAATTGTCATTCAAAGACACTTTCATGAAAAATTGGAGAGAAATCAGCATTGTTACAAAGGAAGATCTCATTTCCAGGGCAGTGAATTAAAGAAAATCTACTAATATAGTTGACTTTTAAGTTTCAAAAAGCCTTTGACCTTACTGCCCACAAGTGACTACTGAGGAGGTCTATGCCTTGATCCAGCTTCTGCTTTCATCTGTAGCATTCTTTATTCATGTGATGTCCCATTGACTTTAAGGGACCTTAACGGAAAAGTCCACAGGGAAAAAGTCACAGTTCCGACACTGATAGGATATTATATGATAAAGTGATACTGAGACCTCAAATAGTATTCCTCACAGTAAATGTTTCCTTGTTTTCTTGCTTGACTTCCTTTTGAGATTATAAGATCTTTGGAGTACAGACGATTCTCCACAGTGCCTAGCTGGAGACTGAGAAATTAGCCCCTTGTGCTTTACAGACATGCATGACAGGAGGTAGGTGCTTAACTGATGCACAATCAGGGCTTATTTGTGCATTACAGCCTGGGACAGACAGCACTGTTCCACAGTTCTGGGCCCTGTAGCCATATAAATAAGTCCTAAAGGTTCCCTCATAACTTGAGAATAAAGCAAGAATTAATTAAATGAGGAGGAAAAAGTCAAAACCAGTGCTCTTTTTGCAATAGCATATAATTAGTCCACGGAACTTGCTACTGCCAAGCCAGAGTGCTGGGGTCGGTGTCAGGAAGGATCTGGTTACAGAAGGGCACAGCTCACAGGGTGAACGGAGTAATTTCTCCCCCATCTAAGAACTGCCCAAATGCAGACTGAAAAGGTGCCTGTTTCCGTCTCTAGAATATGTTATGGCATTGCCCGATGGACTCATCTGGATCAATGGCAATGTAAAATCCACTGTCATTGGAATATCACTCCTTCCTATGGTCCATTTTTTGTCTCTGACTGTGTTCAGGATTAAAAATTTAGGAAAGAAAACAAGCAACTTGATGGTAGCCAGAGATTTTTATGCTCAAAGGAAGAGTTCTTCTGAAACCTGAGAGGTGGCTGATTTCCATTACAAGGGCTCTGTCAGGTATTTTAAAATGACAAAGTGTGTAAAGTCTGTGCCAGCATCTCTCATGTCAGCTCAAGACAACTGTCGTGGTTTAAACCCAGTCAGGTAATTCGTTCGCTCACTTCCCCCCCTTTCTTGCCCTCCCCCTGCTCTCGGAGGGACGGAGAGGAGAATCAAAAGAATGCAACTCCCACGGGTTGAGATAAGAACAGTTTAGTAACTAAGGTATAACACAAATCACTACTGCTACTACCAATAATAACAATGATAATAGAAATAACAAGGGAAGAGAATACAACACCTCACCACCAACCAACTGATAACTCGGCCCCCCAGTCCCCGACCAAGCACCGACCCATACCTCCTCCAACCCTGCCGTCTCCCAGCCCTTCCGGCTAACTCCCAGTTACATCCTGGGCATGACGTGCTGTGGTATGGAATACCTCTTTGGTCAGTTTGGGTCAGGTGTCCTGTCTCTGCTTCCTCCCAGCTTCCCCTCCTCCCTGGCAGAGCATGAGGCTCACAAAGTCCTTGGCCAAACCAAAACATCTCTATCAGCTCTGTTCCTGAGCTGAAAGTCAAAACACTGCACTGCACCAGCTACCAAGGAGGAGAAACATGACTGCTACTGCTGAACCCAGGACAACAACACAGGCAGAAACTGGAATACAGGCACCTCCTGCATATACTCAGATAACTAGCACCGGTGCAGTAAGCGTGACATGGTCCAGATACCTCAGATTTATAGTCACTTGAAGTGCAGTCGAGCTGTGTGGACGCTGGCCAGCTGTCAGGACAGCTATAATTTGAGCTGCACTCTTGCCCATCCAGTCAGGTTGCTAGCTGTCCAGAAGTCCCAGCCGTGAGGCCAAATTCCTGGGTTTCTGTTTGAATAAAATTTAGGGGGCGAGGGCAAGAAAGGGCACGCATGGAAAGAATTAAGATACGTAAGTGAATACCCAGCTTTTTATTACAGAAAGGATTGCTCTTCCACTAACCACTACAGTGCTGTTTGTCTCTGGGTGCCTTGCCAGCTCCTGGGACTTGGTGTGAGGAAATGGGTTATTACTACTTATAACAGAAATGACCAAATGCTTGCTAACTATTAGCCAGTCCATAGGAGAAAAAAGCATCACTCTTCAGAAGAATTTATGATTTTTGAGGTTCCAGTCCTACAGGTTTGCAAACATCACTGCACGTGACTAGAGACTGACAGATTCTAACTAACAACATTACACATGAGCAATTCCAGGAAACTCATGTGTCCACTCATGTGCGTAAGTATTTACAGAAACAGGATCCAGTTGTTCTGGAAATCCATATATCTTGTATGTTTATAATTTGCTCTGTCTGAGCCATAGTCTCATGTCCATTGTGATGCCACTCGTTTATTTTTCAGTGCAAACAAGCTGGTTCAAGTTTTGCTTTCAAATATTTTGTTTCCAGATGCTTCTTTCTGCTTGTTTGTCTCCTTAGGTGTCATCCTGACATCTGTACTCTGGAAAATACAAGCTTCTCAGCCTGAAATGCTATTCTTTTAGCTTTAAGATTTTATAGTACCATATTTATCTCTGTCCATTACATATCACATTTTTATTCAAAGAAAGTTTTTTACAAGTTCTTGAATATCCTAAGGAGGACGTTGAGTCTCAGCTTAAAGTCTCAAATGTTTGTTTCTCATATGCATAGAGCTTTGCACTGTGTTCTGAGAATCTATAGTAACAGCTAAGTTACAATAGCAAGATACAATAAACTAACCCAGGAGGAGTATTTTGCATGTGGTTCTTGATGCCTTGTCTTTTGATTGTGCAAAGGGTGATTTCAGCTGATGGGTTATGCAAGCAATAGGGATTAAACATAGTTAAAATTTAATTCAAGCCATGCTGAAGTGGTGGCAGGAGGAAGAAAGGTCTCGTTTCCTCATAGTGATGCTTCAAAGAGAAGTCTTAGTCATGTCAGTCTGGATGCTCCAGTTCCGGCAAGGGTAGGCATCTCTGTGTGTCTATAATCAGCCTTCTGCCTGCAGAGGGTTTCACAGCAGTACTGCAGATTATGTGGCTCCTCCTGAACCTCAGGAGGATTGTGGGACTTCATTCACCAGTTGTGAAAACCATGTTCTATAAACTGTCATGAGGCTTACTGTGCTCTGGTCAGTCTTAATCCCTGCAGCCATTTCCTAGCAACGTAAGACTGCTTTTATATTTACACATAGTCTGTTGTCTCACCATGTTTTTGTGAGTGCCTTTTGGACTGCTCAGCCAGCTACTTATGCACTGAGTATGCCAGGTATTTTTTTCAGTGTGCCAACACAGACACTGTTCCTGCTGAGCCTTGTATGATTATTAACCAACACTTCATTTTCCCTTAAGGATTACAAAAGCCTTTTGGTAAAAGGGGGCTTCTTGAGCTTCTTGACATCCATGCAGGATGTAGGTGTACTGTAAAACAAACTGTCTTTAAAAGCAGTATTTCATCCACTTGTATTCCATGTTTGCATCGTTCATTATAGTTGTATGATCTTGAGATGTTCTTTATTACCTTGTTTTAATGAGAGTCTGTGGGAAAACATGGACCTCCTGCAAGATTCCATGGTCTCAGGAGATGCAAGCCCTCAAGTCACGTAACACACAGGGTATTGCACGTCAGGCTCCATGTTCAAACACCTGCATCATCGCACAACCTACAAGAAGCTCTTAAACACAGTTAACTGTAATTCCTGAATCAAAGACTCCCATTCCCTTATTTTGTTCCATCAACATTGTGCTGGTGCCCAGAGTGTTTCTCTGACTCCCACTAAGTGATGAATATTCAGCAAACACCAACCTGAGGTCTCAAAAGGGGAACAGGACAGCCACAGACATCAGGGAGTCCTGTCTCATTCTTCAGTGGAAATGTCTTGTGATTATGGTTTTTTCTTATCCCTACCCGCCAGTGGAGATGTGGAAATAGAGCCCTTGTCTGACAACTGCAAGATGTGATGCCATCTCATGCTTGGGGAAAATATATGGCACATGCTTAGCAGTGCTTATACACCAGCTACCTAACCACATGTCAAAGCGATGAGTAATACGGAGAGTCAGCAAGTTACTAATCAGCTATTAATTGTGTGCTTCAGTAATTAGCAGCTGCTGAAAACCGGTTTTCCACGGGCCACAATTTTAGGATGGAAATGGCCAGTTAAGTGACAAGCACATAAACATGCTGTGGTTAACCTTGTCAGTCAGTAGGTGGCTGTATTGTTTTTAGCCATCTTCAGGGAACAAAACTGCATTTTCATGGCCAGGAAAGAGAGCGTCCTTCCCCAGGATGTGAGGAGCCTCTGATAGTGCTTGTAGACTTTCTCACAGTGTTGTTTTTAAATGGTTCAATGTGCACACAATATTGTGCCTTTCTTTTTTTTTTAAGTAATTATTTGTTAATTGCACAAAATCTGTTTAACACTCTGGTTGAGCAGTCGTTCTGTTGCTGTTTTATACAGCTTAGTGTCTGCTCTCAACATCACCTTGATTTCACCACAACAGGCTGTGAAATCACAAATAAGCCTCCATAGTAGGAAGTGGGTATTTCAACAGAAGCAGGCTGTGATTCTGTCAGCTGCGTTGTGGGCTCAGGTCTGGTCCATATTCATAGTCACTGACCTGGTTCCTTCTCATTCTCACCTGGTGACCTGGCAACTGTATGTGAGGGTTCCTGTCAGTTTAAAACATGACAACCCTCACATTACTACCAAATACAATTGCTTCATTGATTAGCCCCAGCAATGAGAATGAATAAGCACAGAGTTCAAGTTATTCTTTCCTTCCAGAAAACGCAGTCACACTAAATTGGAATTGCAGGAGACTGCCAGGGCATCAGGAGGAAGCTTGCAGTGTTAGGCTCTCTCTATTCTGCAGTTAAAAACAACATTACCCAGAAAATCTATTAATGAGTTTTCTCATGCATTAAATGACCACACAAAACCCTCTTCCCCTCTGCCCTAAAAACACAAGGCAGCATGATGCCAGAAGAGCTCAGTGGTGGAGGAATTTGCAGTGGGCACAAGGAAATTGTGTTGGCTGCAGTGGAAAGAAATGAAAAAGAGAGGCAAGTTTAGACTTTGGCACTTGTGGGAAAGTACATGAAAATAAGCAGCAGATGTAAAAAGCTCAGGGAAAAAAAGATATTAAACATTTTCAGACATAGGTGGATTTATGTTTAGAAGGTGCTGATGTTATCTGAGTTCTTGGAGTGCTGTCACAGCAGAAGGAAAGGAGCCTGCAGGCAGGATCCACAGCCCTCTGAACACACTGGGAATGTTTTTATGCATTTCAATAGCCCATAGAGCAGTGGAGCTGCCAAATGTCATGCATTTCACTCAGGCTATCAGGGACCTTCTCATGCTGGCTTGGCTCTCAGCTGGGTTCTCAAGCACTCGGGCTGGCGGTGGGAAAATGGGGCAGGTTTTTGGCTTGCAGCTCAGTCTTGGGGCTGTTAGGGGCCCCTGCAGTTCTGTTCCTGAGGCACGTAATCCTGACCTGTCTGTAACTGGATTATGCCCCTACATCTCCTGATCCAGGCCAAGGGAACCAGGATAAAGCTTCCCAGGCTGACACTGGCTAGTCTGTGGGCAGTTACAGCAGGATCCCTGCCAACATTTTGCTCCACAGGTAAGGTAGCTTCTACCTGTAGAAAGTCCAAGAGTCAGAGCATCCACTGCTTTCCATACCCAGCAACCAGCATCCATCTGCCACTGCAATCATATCTCTGCTTCCCTACCAATGGTACTGTCAGACTTGGTGACCATCTGTCCTTGTCAATCCCCTTGCTACTTGGCAGCAGCACCCATCCAGTAGTAGCTGAGGCACATCAAATGTGCTTAATGGCTTTAAAATGACAGAGGGGAGATTGAGATTAGATGTTAGGCAGAAGTTCTTCCCTGTGAGGGTGCTGAGGCACTGGCACAGGGTGCCCAGAGAAGCTGTGGCTGCCCCATCGCTAGCAGTGCTCAAGGCAGGCTGAACGGGGCTTGGAGCAAGCTGCTCTAGTGGAAGGTGTTCCTGCCCATGGCAGGGGTTGGAACTGGATGAGGTTTTAGGTCCCTTCTAGCCCAAACCAGTCTGGGATTCTAGGATTCTGTAAAATGTTTCAATTAATGGAAAATGCCTACAGTCAAGGAATGACTGCACAGCATATGAAAATGAATGACCAAGGTCCAGAACAAGAATGGATTTATATCACTGTAGGTTTCATACTGGATGGCAAAAATCAGCAAACAGATTGGAAGAGCGGGGGAATTTACCTAGGAAATGCTGCCTTCCAGAGCTATGAGAACATGGAATGTTAAAAATTCACACTCAAGGAAGGGTCAAGAGAGATATTTAACCTTTCTTGTACTGTACACATATGAAAAACTTGTGTTAGCTGGTTACAAGCTGTAAAGAAACCCGTTTTGCTGTTTAAAATATTCTGAGACTTCCATGGAGACCTACCTGATGCCACCTGTATATAATGACCTAGATTTTAAAACCAGTTGTGAAGCAGATGTCTGGAATCCTGCTGTGAATGTTAACATTTTCCATACACAGAACAGTGCAAACTTGCAGATTAATTTCACTTCGGGAAGCCTAAAATCACTTTTAGGACTTCCCAATGATATAATTAGGATCCTCTTGTTTGGAGATGCCTTTGAGAAGTGACAGCAGAGCCAGCCTTTCCCAGCAAGATTCTTATCTTGAAGGACACTCAGGTAAGCACGGGTCTAAAGTCATTGCTTTCTAGTAACCATGTAGATGTCTGTATGCCATATCTGAATATGCTTACTAATAAATGGGTTTCAGTGGTACCAAATTCACTCGCACCATCACTGAGTGACGGACAGCAATTGACAGACGAAGTGTCAAAGAGAGTGAATTACTTTGCCAGGATGAGGCAGTCAGAACGAAACAGGCATGTGATGATGAGGATAAAGCAGTTTAGAGGATGGCTTCCCCTCTCCTCACACGAGCAGGCTTCAGTCCACAGCTTTGTCTTCCCCGCTATATCCTTTGGAATTTACTCAAGCATCCAAAGCATGGCCTATGTGAAGTGGCATTTCTAGAGTTCAGCAGGCAGGCTGCCAAAAGAATCTCCTCAGCTCCTATTTTAACATGAATTTCTTGAGCTGGGGAAACCAAATGAAGCAGCCATATAAAAGGGAGTTGCTGGCATGAACTATTTAGGGGGAAAAGTAAAAAAGGAAACTGAAATGTCTGCTTTTGGATTTTAAATAGGAAAAGTATCCCAGAGCCTCACAGGCTCAGGGAGCCAAAGGTCAGGAGAAACAATAAGTAGTAAGCCTTAAAAAAATAAATAATCTAGGAAGAGGAAAAAAAGGGGAATTTGTAAAAATAAGCCAAAGCAAGTGAAAGGATAATTAGTGAGATAAATAATGCTGATTTTCAACTAAATACTTTGGCTGCCAGCAAAGGGACACAACTGTTTTTAGTGGAAGCTGACCAAAGATAACTAAAACTTGGTCCATGGGAGCATAATTGCCTTGATTGTCTCAGCTATTTCAATGAGAGTTTTGAGATTCTGCAAACAGTCGTGTGATACTGCTGAAAGGGCTCGTGAAAACAAAACAGGCATTTCTGCAGGCTGCTCATGGGAGTTTGCTTGGAGAAGATTGGATTAGAGCTTGTTCTTGAAAACCTCTCTGCACAGCCTTTGGGGAGCAGTGTACACATGGAACCAGAAGAAAGTCAAATTAAATATGTACTTTCTCCCATGGTTTCATCGAAACCTGAGTGAATCACAGTCTCTTTATAAAATCAATGCTTATTCTAATCCCCTGCAAATCTCACAAATGCAATCCCTGTTACACAAACAAGGATGACTCCAGACACAACAATTATGTCTTGAGAAATATCAAGCTACATCAGCTTTCACCAGGACAAATAAAGACCAGAAAAGATAAAATACTGTAAAAGTATGTTAACCTTCTTAGCAGATGTCAAGCAGTAATGTGTGTCACAGAGGTAATACTGAATGCAGTCAGGGCTAATCTTTAAAGTGGTTATTGTGTAGAACAATACAATTCTATGATTCTAATAGCAGATACGTGTGCTGTGAATCAGAACATACCAGATGCCTGTTCAGATGAATCTTTGCAAAAATGAAGTCTCACACAATAGATTTGACAGCTTCAGCTTCTCAGGAGAACATGCTTTAAACTACCACACATGAACTTTTGCAACTCTTTATTTACTGGCTGCAGTCCTATTAGTATGAGATGATGCTCCTTGTAAGTCCAACATCAGAGGGGACTTCCACCTGGTTTATGCTGGACAGCATATGCCCCATGGCAAGACACACTGGTTTTGGCCAAGGCAAGCACCAAAGGCATTTGAGTGGCAACTGGAAGGATCATGTGGAAACCCTTGGCAAAGGAAGGCCTGCAGAAGTGCAGGGGGCACACAGAGCCTGAGCAGAAGGCAAGCAGAAGCATTGAAGATCAATGCTGTCAGACCTGATGCTTTAACACTAACATCCAGTAATTTTCAATTAACTGTTCTCTCATACAACTACAACACAGAGAAGTTTTGCCAAAGCCCCACATTCTTAACCACCCTTTTGCAGTGGAGAATTTAAACCCCACAGACAGCAAGGTGGCCACTGCTGGCAGCAAAATGGGGGTTGTACCTGATTTTTTTTAATCATAGAATCATAAAATAGTTAGGGTTGCAAAGGACCTTAAGCTCATGAAGTTCCAACCCTCTGCCATGAGCAGGGACACCTTCCACTAGGCCATGTCACCCAAGGCTCTGTCCAACTTGGCTTTGAACACTGCCATGGATGGAGCATTCACCACTTCTCTGGGCACCCTGTGCCAGCGCCTCAGCACCCTCACAATAAAGAGCTTTTCCTTATATCTAACCTGTAATTCCTGCAAATGGAACTAATCTTTTGTTAGTGTATACTGTAATTTCCAAAACTCACTAGTTACTGCCTATCATATATTCCAACTGTATTTAAGATTAACTCATGTGGTAAACCAGGTATAGCCGCTCAACCACCTCATAGCTTGCAGAGTTGTCTTCCCAACAATTTATATAGTTCATACTCTCCACAAACATGACAAGAGTCAATCCCCACAAGTTAAATGAACCACATCCTCTGTGTGTATACTGGCCCCCAGCCATCTGCAGAAGGCCTGAGAAAATAGAGCTCATAGTGTAACCCAGAAGGTCAATAAACTGATTCTTTCAGACCTGCACTATTCTGGAGTTGGAGATAAAAGCCAGGATGTGAGCTTTCTGAGGCTATTGCTTTTCTATCTATAGCTGCACATTCATAAACTGTCTAAAGACAAACCACGGCTATGTGAAGTATTCAGCTTTTCACAGTGATTTGATATTTCCTAATTACAGTTCCCTCAGTGACAGGCCAATTGAAATTCCTATGATCCCTGTTGCAGTTGTTTTGCAGGCTTCCTTTATCTACATAAACATTTCCTGTTCTGCTTTCTTATCCTCACCCAGTGTCCTATAATGGCTTCCTATCATCCTTTTTTTTACCATTTCTTTCACTTAGTTTTCACCAATAGTTTTTTCACTGGTGACAGCACTGTCTGGGGTGTTTCTTGCTTCAGAAATATGTCACGGCTTCTCACCAACTGAGAAGCTTTTCTCTGTGCTACTAAATGCTTTACATAAGATTTATGATGTTTAAAACTCTTTGGCTGCATCTCGATTTGACCTGAGCTTGGGTGCGTCTGGTTCATTGTATGGTGGTGGCACCACTCTCTTCTGCACGCTTACAACTCACTGAGGGCTTCTGTTGCACAAGTGATCCTCCCAAAACGAAAGTTAACTTCCTATTACCACTTCTTTTTCCCAAAAGAAACCCTGCCACACTAGCATTCCAACCCTATAGCAGAAGCTGTTCCACAAGGACATGTTCTACATCCTACCCTTTTGTAATCCATTTATGCAATTCATTTTCACAGCTGGGTAGGTTAGTATTCATAGAACACCACAGGTGTACTTGAGATGCCATTTAGGTGCTGTAATTCTCTGTGCTTTATACTTTACCACTGTATTGGTTTACTGTGGGGCTTCCAGTCTGACTGAGGAGGTTAACAGACCACACAGCAAAACCCAAGGGAAAGATCCAGGCTGTATAGCACCAGTACGGCAGTTAGTTCATTAAAGCCAAGTCAAAGTCAAGCCAAAAGAGAGGAATCTTAAGGAGGATCTTAAGTCTTTGTTATGTGGAATAAAGGAGGCAGTGCATAGGAAGCCTGTTCCAGGGTTTGACAACCCTCTTGGTAAAGAAATGCTTCCTAATATCTAGTCTTAAGCCTTCCCTGCACAGCTTTGATTTCTGTGCATCCTGTCACTGGGTACCGGGGAGAAGAGATCAGCACCTCTCCATGTCCTCTCCTCAGGAAGCTGTAGAGATCAGTGAGGTCACCCCTCAGCCTCCTGCTCTCCAAACTAAACAGGTCAAAAGCCCTTAGCCGTAACTCACAGGACGTGCCTTCCAGCCCTTTCACCAGCTTTGGTGATGTCCTCTGGGCACATCCAAGGACCTTCAGATCCTTTTTCAATGGTGGGCCCCAGAACCACACACACTACTCCAGGTGAGGCTGCACTAGCACTAAATACAGCAAGATGACCACCTCTTCTGCCCAGCTGGCCATGTTTGATGCACTCCAGGATGCAGTTTACACTCTGGCAGCCAGGGCACACACTGCTGGCTCCTGCTGAGCCTCCTGTCAACCCCCAGAGCCCTTTCTGCAGGGCTGCTCTCCCGCCACTCTTCTCCCAGTTTAGGCTTGTGTTTGGTGTTGCTCTGTCCTAGGTGCAGAATCCAGCATTTCAGCTTGTTAAATTTCATCCCATTAATCAAAGCCCAATGCTCCAGCCTATCCAGATCCCTCTGCAAGGCCTCTTGATCCTCAAGAGAGTCAACAGCACCTCCCAGTTTAGCATCATCACCAAACTTAATACTGGCATATCCAACTCCTGCATCCAAATTATTCATAAATATACTGAACAGAACTGGCCCTAGGATTGAGCCCTGAGGAGCACCACTGGTGACTGGTCGCCAGCCGGATGGAGCCCCATTTACTACAACACTTTGAGCTCTGCCCTTCAGCCACTTAAATCCTGAGTAAATAATATCCCTCATAATCTTTTTTTTTTTTTTTTTTTTTAAGTAGGCAATGATCTTCTGCATTTTTTCCCCCTTTTCTCTTTGCCAGATGAATTTCTGTCAAAAATGTGTCTTCTTCGCACTCTGTCTCCTCAACTGATCTGAGTTTCATTTCAGCTATGACAATTACATCATGCCCTCTCAGCAAGTATCCCTGCAGTGGTAGGGAGGGAAATACAGTCATTAAGGGGATTGAACCCTATGCTATGGAAAGCTGAATAGAGAAAGTTCATCATTCTGGTTTAAAGCAGCTACTGAATGTGGAGTCATGAAGCTGCAGGGGAATGTGTTCTGACATGTTCCCATTTGCCTTTGCAGGTCCAGAGATGCATAACTGCATGGTGGAGTGGCTAATGCTTCTGAGCACCCTTCTGGTCAGTTGAAAAGATAGAGCATTCCCATTTTTCATTTTAGAAATAGGTAGTCACAGGGATGAATGCCTCAGTCCCAAGAAGCAGGTTGGATTAGGATGGAAAGAGTGTCAGATGGCTTCATGGCTATTCAAACACTGGTCAGAATTAAATACTACCTTAAGGTTCATATTCTTGGTACTCTCTTATATATAATCTCTCCTTAGTAACTGATGAAAGGAGGGGAAAGTCGTGATTTCCTTCAAGTGCAGCACCATCTGTCAGCTCTACTCATCTTCTCTTCAAACTTATTTTGAGTTAGCTTCTTTTCTCCTCCTGACATTCACTTTCCCCAGGCTTGGCTAGAGTTGGGTGACTGTAATGCTCAATATGGATTAGGAGACACATAGAAGTGTTCATCTTAAAAATCTGAAGCATCCCATCAAGGGGCATCCTGTTGATGCAAATATTGACAAGCAGCTTTCCACGAGGGGCTGTGCAGCAAGGAAGACAACCAGTACGACGCTCTCGGATATTTCTGAAGGGAGTACAGATGGTTTTCAGCTCTAGCATGACCCCACTTATTCCAGATAGGTTCTGTGGAAAAGCAGCCTGACCTTAAGTTCATTTGTGTCAAAAGCTGCTGATAAACCTTGCAGACTTTTACCAGAGATAAGAGGATCATACTGCACAGCAGCCATAAACCATGCAAAGAAAGGTTTGGATTCCTAAGAAAGGAGTGCTTTACTCCTGCATTACTACATGAACCTGGATTTTTCATGTTTTTGTTTTTGTTTTAACTCAAAAAATACAGTGATTATACAATGCAATTAATAGGATTCTTTTCTATTTGAACGTGATTCTTCTATTGAATAACATCTGGATTGTTTCTGTGGGAAGAAATATTCCTTTAAAATCGTGTGCCTGTTTTGTTAACTTCAGTTTTGCACATACTTTTGGGGGGCATTTTCATTTTTGTTTTGCTGTCAGAGGCATTTGTGTTTTAGAGTTTTCATTGTTGGCCTTCCCCTCTGCAGTCTCTCCAACAGAGCACTAACCCTTAAGAGGTTAAAATGACAAGAAAGGCACATCCTCATAGAATCAAGACTCTAAACCCAGCTAAGCAAAGCCAAGCAGAGTGCAGATGCAAGGCAGAAACCAAATATGCAGCAAACTCAGAAGCAAAGAAGAATGAAGTCACTATGGCAAACAGTGAGAAACTAAACAAACACATTCAAAACAGCCCACGAGGGAAGCAAACACGCACCAAAAATAATGAGAAAGGAAAAGTCAGGCTCAGGCCATCCCCACTTTTTGGCAGCACATGAAGAGAGTCAGCAAATACAAACTGGATGGGTTTCTGTAAGAAGAAAGGCTTGATTTGCAGAGATGAAATTTTCTCCTTCCCATGAAGCAGCAGATCGCTTTGCACAAGTCACATCTCTCCAGAAAGTCAAGGCAAATACCAGGACGTGGATTAGTGTTTTGTCTTCTTGAAAACTGTTTATCCACACTGGCTGGGGTAATTGGAAAGAAATCATTACAAATGATCTGTGGAACTTCAACATTTATCTGTGCATTGTGTCGCATGCTGGTGGTAAAGGCAAAGTAACAGTGTCTGTGGTTTGTGGTAAAACGAGGAACAGTTAATGCAGTGAGTAGCTACTCACAGCATAATTCCCAATACATGAATGTTATACACACACTTGGAGCAAGCTATGTGCATGTACACACATGTGTATGTATGCGCATACCTGTGGCATGCAGATGCTGAGGCAAGAGGCAGAAAGACTGGAGAAGTGAACAGCGTAATTGAGCAAGCTGCTCTAGTGGAAGGTGTCCCTGCCCATGGCAGGGGGTTGGAACTGAATGAGCTATAAGGTCCCTTCCAACCCAAACTACTCTGTGATTCTCTGACTCTATAAGTGCTCTGATCCCATGGTCACGCATGTTAGACTTCTGTTCCAAGGCCACCCACACCCAGATCTTTTTGTTCACTTTGCTAGTCTTGAAGAATGTGATGAAGAGCCCTGGCATGTGGGAAGAAGCCATTGATTTGCTAAAGCTCTTAGGGGTTGGTCTGCTTTTTTAATCCTTTGTTAACTGTGCTCACAGCCTGGAATATATCCTTTGTTAAGGTTCACAAATTGAAATCAACATAAATAAATAGCTAAAAGGAGCTTCCTGGCAAATCGATATTATCTATGTGTTGTTGTAATTCCACTGGCAAACACAGAGGTTTTCAGAGGGGAGCAGCCAGGGTTCAGGGCATAGAACAAAAAAGCAGAAATAAGGGAGCTACATCTTTTGCCACCAGCCCAGCACCTATTACTGAGACTGCTATCCAGAGGCAGCAGTGACATATTGTGAGCTCAGGAAGATCTCATATATCACATACATGGAACTAACAGAATTTAAGCTGTGTCATTTTAAAGGCTACTGAATGAAGATAGATGTGCCTTGTTGTTCCAGATTCCAGAAACGAGTGGCTATTCAGAACGGGGAACTGAATAAACCTATAGCTTCACATCACTTTCAGTTCTTTTTCTACAATGTTCACAACCAGAATAACTTAATGGGAAAGCAACACAGGTCACCAATGCAGCTAAAAGCTGAATGTCAGGTGGTGAGAAAAAATTGTCAATGGCTGTAACATCATCAAGGGAATCAGAGGCTTGCACTTCCCTGGAGCAAACACTATCTACAACCAGCTCTCACAGCATTTGAACTAGGGGAACTGCTAAGGCAAACGAGGGAAAGAAAAATGAAGTAAAGAACTATTGCTGAGGGCTGGAATGGTTTAAGCACAATGCATGCCCCAGCTTGGCAACATAAATTCTATGAAGACTCAAAACAGAAAGGGGCAATTACTGCCTCATGTTCCAGTTCTAATCTGAAGTTGTAAGATGGATGAAGGGAGGGAACATTGCTGGAGACAGCTGTGGTAGATGGGAGGGAACACTGCTGCAATGACAGATTCTTGCCCATCAGTGACAGAAGTTAGAATCATCATAGAATCACAGAATCAATGAGGTTGGAAAAGCCCTTTAAGCTCATCAAGTCCAACCGTCCCCCCAGCACTGCCAAGGCCACCGCTAACCCATGGCACTGAGGCTTCATCTCCACAGTGTGTGAACACTTGCAGGGACGGTGACTGCAGCCCTGCCCTGTTCCAATGCCTGTTCCAATGCCTGAGCACCCTCTGGGGCAGGAATTGTTCCTCAGCTCCATCTAAACCTGCCCTGGTGCAGCTTGAGGCCGTTTCCTCTTGTCCCATCCCTTGTTCCTTGGGAGCAGAGCCCAGCCCCTCCTGGCTCCATCCTCCTGTCAGCCACTTGTAGGGAATGATCAGGTCCCCCCCGAGCCTTCTCGTCTCCAGACTGAACCCCCAGGTCCCTCAGCCGTTCCCCATCACACTTGTGCTACAGGCCCTGCACCAGCTCCATTGCCCTTCTCTGGCCCTGCTCCAGCACCTCAATGTCTCTCTTGTAGTGAGGGGCCCAGAACTGGACACATTACTTATCCCAAACTCCAAGGGGAAACACCTTCATGTTTGTTTTTGCATTCTCAATTTGCAGTGGAATGGAAATGTTTGAGTATGTGATTGAACTGCTGAACCCAGGACAGCCTTTAAACCAGGTTACAGCCATGGTTCATGTTAGGAGCTAGACTAAATTGGCAGAGATGAGCTTGTGTGCTGGGATTCTAACTCAGACTGGGGGTACAATAATCACGGTCAACTAGAGAAATGCAGGATACAGCAGTGTCAATTGAAGGAGAAGAAACAAATAAGACAAATCTTGGGCAGAACATCTGATATGGGAAAGCCAAGCCAAACCAATCTCAATCTCTTCTTTCAAGACCACTGCTAGCAGCAAGTGTTGAATGTTTCAGACACTTTCTTACTACACAGATCGTGTTCCTGGAAAGACCAAAAAAGCAATTCTTAATTCAACAGGGCTTTTTTTGCCTGTGTGAGCTGTGCAGCCACAGACAGCCGGTCACAACATGTGGTCTACAGATTGGGAGGGCTCCACGGATGACTTCCAAGGGCTGCAGAAGAGGTAACTAAGGAAGAAGCTGTTGTTTTGTCCCTGTCCAAGGCTTTCCATCCCTCCTGGAAAGTTTATAGGGACCTACAAGTGAAAAAACTCTGAACCACAACTTTTACACTATTACCTGAAAAGAAATGGATGGTATTTTTCCAATTAGAACTTCCATGAATGACTCAGCTCTTAGTGGCAGGAGACATAACTATATTCTCAGAGTAGCTCTGCTTCATCCAGTACACAGAACAAGAGCTGGTCGTGTTGTGAGCAACTGTTCAGTGATTTGTGTTCTTCTGGTTGTTTAATAGGGCTCCAGACTTTATTTATTGTGCTCTGCAGGTAGAGTTGTTTGTTCACCAAAGTACTTATTTGCTGGCATTTAACATTATCAAATCTGACTATTTCACAAATGTTAATGTTGCTGTTTGAATAAAACTCTGAGGTGAGCAGATTAGAAAGGGGGAAAAGGTAAAATGATTTTGGCATCCAATATAAGCTATGAAAACCTGGTCCTTCTGAGCACTTGACATTATTAGATTGTTACATTTGTTTGTATACACATAAACCAGTCTCCAGTGACTCTAGTTATTGCTCTGCACACTCTTTTGCACTGATCACCAAGAAATGAGGAGTGTCCAGGTAACCATATGCAAGGTTTGCCTGATGTGCAAGGACTTCTGGAGCAGTGGGACAGAGTCCAGAGTTAGACATTAGGCAGAAGCTGTTCCCTGTGAGGGTGCTGAGGCGCTGGCACAGGGTACCCAGAGAAGCTGTGGCTGCCCCATCCCTGGCAGTGCTCAAGGCCAGGTTGGACACAGGGGCTTGGAGCAAGCTGCTCTAGTGGAAGGTGTCCCTGCCCGTGGCAGGGGTTGGAGCTGGAGGAGCTTTAAGGTCCCTTCCAACCCAAACCAGTCTGAGATTGTGTGATTTAACATGAAGCATGACCTGCCACAGAGCCTCAGAACAACTGTACAGGGCAAAAAAATCCCTCCTTAGCTTTGGACTGGAGTGTGCTCAAGGCAGAGAAAATCCCTGGGGTGTTGAGCTGCTGACATTGGAAAGGTTTCTGTGGAACATGTGTGAGCTGCCAACTCCCAAAGGCCTCTGTCTGCCTGAGTGAACTGTGGCTGCATGTGCCGAAAGTGTAGAAGAGAGAGCCCCTTCAGAAGGACCCCTTCTCCTTCCTCCCCCCACACCTCCTGACTGCAGAGGCCAAACCCCTCTGACCTGAGCAAGACCCGCATTTCACTTTCATCCTGTATCTGAAAAGCCCAGCCACATGTACATGGGTGTACCTGGGTAAGCCAACCGGCTCTGGAAAGCTCAGTTCTAGGAGCTGAGTTCAGTAGTTACGCCCAGCTGGAAAGAGGGCTTTGTGATGAGAGGTGCAGACAACTCTAATTATAGCTGGAGCCACCAGCATCACCTACAGAAACCGATTTTATTTGGGGAAATCTACACGAGAACTGTTTTGGTGAAGCCTACAGTAAACAGGCTTTTGTTTCATCTCCTCCCTGTGTTAATTGTGACAGATACAGCCTGGCATCAGCGTAATTGGGAGGCAGGTAGTTAAGAACGGAATTGCAGCCACACCAGTACCTAGCTTTGATCCGACTTTTCTTTGCTCTTTGATCTCTTTAGGTGGCTAAAGAGCACCCTGCCAGAAGAGGTTGTGCCTTTTTCCTTGCCTGTGACCCTCAGAAAGAGCATTCAGTGTGCTCACCTCCAGTAAGAAGCTATTACCTGTGAGTCTTTCAGCTCTGTTCATTGGGGTGACCATATAAACATAGCACACATATAAATATGTTCTGTGTTCTACCGTGGACCCTCCTCTTTCAGCATTTCCTGTTGTAAGATGAATTTAGATGGGGAGAAAAATATAAGCCTTGACATCACATTTTGCAAAGGAAGCAAACACACTCTTCCCTAAAGTCGAAATGAATGGCCTTTTAAGGTGACTGCTGAATTAAATTCCTGAGTGATGAACTCAACAGGCATGAGAAGGTTCTTATTTCCCAGAGAGAAAAAAGCTGCAGGGAAAAGAAAAACCCACCCAAACCCCTCCAGCAGAGTGATTGCAGGGCTGAGTGCTGAATAGGAGCTGTTTACCATGGCTCAATGGAGATACTTTACTCAGCTTTGGTAGTAATGCAGCCTCACAGGCCGAAGGGAAATGGGGCTATACATATTCTGAGCCTGCTAAGCTTCTCTAATGTGAGACATGTGCGTTCAGTTGATGTCCTGAAATACCTCACTAAGAAGAAAGATGCTTGAAACCCTAGGCACATCTTCCTATTTCTCATCCATCACATGTTTCTGATATACTTGAGGCAGTACTGTATGCAGTCGAATTCAATGTTTATAATATGCCTGTAAGATGTGCAGCTAAACCCCAGTTTCTGTGAAGACCTAAAATACCCTTAAGACAGAGTAAAAATAATCTCATTAGGAGAATGAGGCACGTCTGGACATTCTCAGGCTGGAAGCTCTCCCTGAGCACAGGCTGTCGCTCCACCCAGCACAGTGAATCCAACCTCCATGGAACACAGGAATGAAACAATCTCCTTGTAATCTCCGACAAAAGCACCAGAGACTTCCAAGAAAGCCATAAATTCCCTAGAGCTCAGGAGGTCACCAGTGGTGAATTAACACTACCTAAGGACTTCTCTATCATTTTCCACAGGATAACACACGAAGACAAGATCACAGAGGACATAAAATCTAGCTCCTGGGTTTTTTTCTTCTCCTTGTATCTGCTGCCCCAGTGTAACTCCAAAACCTGGGTCTCCACCAAACTTCTCTCCATAATATCTTCTGTCGTTGGGACTTCCCTTGTGGGTGAATTGTCGATAGCAATATGAGCTTTATGGCAGGGGAAGGTACTATCAGGGGTTGGTATTTAGTTTATTACATCAACCAGACTTGCTTTATGTAAGGTTAGACCACTTGTGATAAAATACTGATGTCTTATCTTAATTGTTCTCAGTGTTGCTACAGGCAATGGTGCCACACAAGAGATAACTGAATGTTAGGGGAGGGTAGCTATTTTAGACATCTGCAGGAAGGAAGGGAATGTGACAACTCTGTAAGGATTTAGTTTTAGGGTAAATGAAGCAGAAAGCAGAGGTTTTCCTTTTTTGAACATAATCCCTCCTACTATCACAGATTTACAGGCAGTAAATTAACTATTTGACAGTTCAAATAGGGAATGAAAAGGGAGCTGAATGATGGCTTGAAGACCTTCCATAGGTTAGTGACTTCAGTGGACTAGAAGAAATATTAGGGCCAAATTACCACTGCAGTCAAAGCTACTTTCTGTGTCATAAGCTAGAGGTAGCCCTGAACTGGATGGCTCAGCAGAGGATGTGGCAGCACTGCACTCTTTTAACTTTGCCTGCCTTCTTTGCTCTCTATGTTCTAAAAGAGTGAATCCTAAGGTTTAGAACCTACATATATTTTATCCATAGCAACCACAACACTTCCCTCAGATTTGCTAAAACGCAAGTCTTTAATTTAGAACAAGGAGGATGTCTCTTCCTCCCCAATACTCTACTTCTGAGCTTGACTGAAATGTAGACGTAAGCACCTTTGTCAGCATCAGGGCTTCCTGAAGGCCCTTCCCATCTTAGAGCCTCCAGACTCTGGCTCAGCCACCCATGACCTTTGGTAGCAGTCGCTGGGTAACTGTTGAGTGTTGGCTCATTCCACCCTGGTTTGGTTGCTTTGTCATTTTCTAATGCTGCTAATGGGAAGCTATTTTCTATTGTGAGAGGTTTGTTTTCCTGCTCCATAGGAACAATGATCCAGAAGGATTTCCTGAGGAGTGACTTCTCCTTAGAATGTGTGAGATTTCTTGTCTCTTGCTCCTGGCAGCCTAATAGAATTGCCTATCATCCAGTTACTTAGTACCTTCCTGTTCCCTCTTGCATTTTCAACACCTCCTAAAGGAACCCTCACAGGACACAGGCACTGCGAAACAGGGTGTGACTAAAGAACAGCCTTCAGAAACCAGCAGTGGAGGAGGAAACATGGGGGACTGGGCTAGAGCAATCGGGACCCCGCATGTGGATGGCAGCATGGGGGGGGACTGCACATGGGAGACAGCAACACTGTGGGTTCAGTCCTGCCTCTGCTGGCCTTCAGTGTGAACTCCAGCTTGGAATGACCACAGCCAATGCCAGGGGTCACAACAGAGGACTTCCTTCTTCTGATCTGAAACAGCACTCCAGGTTTCTTAAGAAAGCCAAGGTGCAGCAGCAGTCAAGGTTTATCTGCTTGGGCAGGAGGCCCAAAACCACTACATTCCTCTCCATTTACAGCCTTTGGCCAGGACTCCTCTCCTCTGGTGACTGAAAACTGTAATGTCTCATTGAAAGCCCAGCTGCTGTTTTGGGTGCAGAACTGCACCTGCTAGACCAGATGCTAAGAAAGTAGACGTGTTCTGACAGATAGAGGGAGATTGTCTCATCAGTGATGGTTTGCATGGCTCAGAATGTTTGTTAAGACCATCCTGGGTGTTCTCCTGCATTGACCATCCCTTGACTCCTGGCTGGGTGACAGAGAGTCCTTTAAGATGACACCAAACCTTTAGAAATGTCTCTGATCTGATGGTAAGTATGGGTAAATATGTGTGTGTGCCTTTAGGCTGCTGGGGTGGAAAAGAAGTCAGTCACACTACATAGCTTGCTTTTGTCCCTTTCTCTGCTCCCAGGAGGCTGGGAGAAGCAGCTGTATGGCAGAGATGCCAACCATCAGCAAAATACAGCAATTGTTTTATCAGTTTAATGCTCTTTATCTTCTAATTTATTTACCAGGGGCATGTGTAACGCTCAGTGATGCCAGCTTGCTGAGGAGAAGAGTCTTAAAAACACCCTTCCATTTGCTAACACATTGTTTCTTGTTACATAAAACTGTTACGGTTTAGAGATTAAAACCAAGTAACTGAGGGTGGAGAGTGAAGGACCTCCTCAGCTCATGCTGAGAGGAGATAGCAGCCTGTAATAGGAAGCAGGTCAGCCAGGTCTCACTTTCCTTCTCTGATTACTTGCCCCAGCAAAGATGGGCATCCCATTGCCCCAAAGGCTCACAGGTGGAGGGGTGAATGGTCACTTTGTGTACCCCTATCTGAAGGAGCTGGAGCTCAATCTCATCTCCACGCAAATGCAGGAAAGCTGCTGGCTCGGTATCTGCTACGTCAGGTGCTGCCCTCTCCTTCATGTTTCCATATGGATGTCTGTAATGGCTGGGACCCCACCGCAAGCACTGCCAACCCGTGTACCAAGAGGAATTAATTGCAGGAGAGAGGTCCATTGTGCAGCAGATAAGAGGGATCCAGAAAAGTGACGGAGGCGAGACAGCATTAGATAAATGGAGGTGAGAAAGCCTGCATTAATAGCACTAATGTGGCTGTGTTTCCTGAGAAGAAATTCCCTAGTGTAGACATACTTCTTGCTGGCCAGAAAGCATTCCGAATTCCTCAATAATCAGGCAGGAAGTGGTAAAATCCATCAGACAAAATGACCAAGATGTTATTTTTTCCAGTATCAGAAATATATTTTAGGTCCTAACTATTGGAGAAAAACATTCTATAGCCAATCAGATGTCTTTTTCAGCCAGTGATGTATAGCAAATGGAATTTCTGTACACAAAAATGTATTTTGGGAACTTTGTTTCAGTCCAGATCCATTACTGGATACTAAAGATTGCCTTTAGTATTTTCCCAGCCAAGTAATCAGAGAGAAAAGCAGAATTAGAATAACCATGGGGTTTGTGCTGCCTGTAAACAGCTCAGGGGTTTTCACCACACAATGACATGAAACACACAAGGTAATACCTGGTTTAACTTCGCCATGCTGTATGATTGCTTCTGTTTAGTTTCCTCCATGTCTGAAGTCAAAGTGTTGACTCTGCATCACAACGGGTCTATGCCTTGTCCCTTCCTTGCTTTGGTTGGCTGCTCTGAGAGCCTCTGACCAAGACTTCCTGTTGCCTCTGTCTTTCCTATGATGAGTGGAAGTTAGTAAAACTCACCTGGTGCTGCTTCATGAGCTGTGTCAGCAGAGAAATGCTGTGATTCCTTCCCGCCTCTTTGCTTGTAGATGCAGAGGAAGGAGGATGCTAGCTTAACTACTTCTCCCCATTGTGCCCCAGAGATTAGGCACCTTGCCATACAGAGATGTTATCAAAAATGGAATTGTTTTCTAAATAAACTGTGAATTAACAGCAGTCTGGATTAATGTATGCTTTGGTTCAAGACTGACGTGTTCCATTCTTTGAGAATATTCTCTGAATAAACACTGTTTTAATTTTGTACTTTGTTATGATTTATCACATTGTGGTTTATTTAATCTTTCAATGCTCTCTCTTCCATTTGCTGAGCTTTAGATATGGAATTAGAATACCCTCGACTGCACTGTCTTCCCTTTGTGTTCGGAGGAGAAGTCATGTAGCTATCATAATGGATTAAGATGTCCTACATTAAAAACCTGTGTCACTTTTGCAACTGTGTGCATTTATGCAACAAGACATCAGTAGCTAATGGGTCCATCTGAGACACTGAGTTGAATGGACACTTTTTTATAGCTGTGGTAGTTATGAACACTCTGAAAAAGGCTCCTTTGCCAATTGTAGCCCAAGCAAATCAAATACTGTTCTCTTGCAATAAATGCCCTGCAAGTGTTTGAGCCGTCTTATTCTATTACATGCTGCTATAAGGAACAGCAACTTGTTTGTTCCTGGGAAGTTACGTGCACATACACTAGATCTTTTGAAGGTCCATAGATGCTGCTTTAGCCTGCTTTCTGCCAAAGGCATAGGCTTAAGCTAAGAACCTTACTAAAGGGTTTCTTCTTCATTTATTCTGCCACGGACAGCCCACAGCACCAAGAGATCCATAATCATAAAAATTCAGTGACTCCCAACTCTTTCATGTGCAATTCCAACAGCCATCTTTGCTCCCTGGACTCCGCCACAACAGAGTTAAGGGTGATGTACCCATCTGCAAGGAAAGGGGACATCCCTCAAAACATCGGGACCAAAACAACTTCTTCAAGAACAAGGGTTTTCAAGGTGTTGGGATATATTCACAATAAACACCTTCTGCTGTTACCAAACAGATCAACTTCCATTTGGTATTTAGTTATGCCTTAAACCATTTGTTTACCATCTAGGTATGATTCATATAACTACATATTGTTGCTAAGTGAACTCCATTGCCATGGGGATATTTGCAGACATTTAAAGTAGTTGAGATAAATACAATAAGCCAGAAAAACACCAAGAAATAAATTGACATAAAATGGAGATCACTGGCTCACAAACTGGAATTCAGTACACTGAAGTTTTGGTCCACCTAGTCAACACAACCATAACTGCACGAGCTGCATAATAACACTCTACAGGTAGAGCAATACTACCATTCTTTTTTGCAATAAAGTTGCCAAAACACTTTTTAAAGGCGGCAAATGTAGGCAAATATTTGCTTTCCACACAACTGAACCTTCTTGCAGTAACATTCAATTTGTTTAGACATTTCAGGGAAATAAAGAACACAACTAGTCTGTAACTGTCCTGTCCAATAGGCTAGTTCTATCACAGTGTCTTTGGTGAAGATGAGTAGTATCTGAAAACGGGAATAGGCATTACAAATACAGGTATATTTGTGAAACATGAAGTCATGCAATTAGGCATTCCAGGTATAGACCAACAAAAAGTGGGTTTATTTAGTATTTATTACATACCAGAGGTGTTCCCATGCACTCTGTAGACCAGAAAATTAACTATCAAAAAGTGCTATCAATGTCTAACCAAAGAGTTCACATTTTCCGTATATCTGACTGCAGTTTTTAACCAGGGTTTTTACCGAATAGCAGGTCAGAGTGTTAGGGGAAAAAAAGCAAGAAGTGTTGGTGAGGAGCTTAGAAGCATCCTGGGTAGGAAGAGCCCACACTGCCAGTTAACCCAAGAAGGACACTTACTGACCCCAAGATCCAGAAGTTGTTTCATAAAACACATCTATGATATTATGCAAATAACCCCAACCCTCATTTTTCTGCACTCATGTGGAGTATGTATTTTGCATTAAACAATGAAAAGAGTCAGCCCAAAGCCTGGCTCTGTAACAAGCACAGAATTTCTTCAAAACCTCCCTGACACTGTAACTTTCTGTTATTGCAACAGCACAAGATCTTTTCTTATCGGGAGGACCAAGGATATGTCTTGGGTTATGCTAATGGATCTACTTTGAAACGAGCTCTTGAAATATTCTTGGCTTATATAGTGGATTCATCATCAAAAAGACCATTATCTTCCATTATGAATCCCAAATGTCTGCATAACTGGTTCTTTCAGAACCGTGCTCTATTTCTAGTATTGCTCAGTCATCAGAGCAAAAGCACTAAGTACTGTTCTCCGTATGTGAAAGAGAAGTTTGGGATGATGTAATTCAGCATACAAATACAAAGAAGTAAACTGAATTAAGGTTCAGCATTTTCCTTATCTACATTTCAGGGTTGGGGTTGTTTTTTCCACATTATGCACCTATAATTGAAATCACTGGATTGAACTAGAATGTGTTTTGAGTATTTCTATACTGTTACATTCCTATCCTAGCTGTTTGCAGTTTTCCTACTAAACGTAGTGCTGAGAATGTTTTCTGACCATAGATTTGGCTGTTGAAGATTATATAACCCTTAAAAACCAATGGCAAAATTCCCACTGTCATTGGGAAGGAGGCTTCAGTCAGTCCCGTATTAAACAGACACCAATCCTTACACATGGCTTAAGGAAAAAACACAGTTTGCTTTTATCTTATTTATAAGTATTTCATATCACCTTTTGTTGCAAGGGACAAGTAGATTTATTGGATCAACGGGAGCTACTTTCATAGGTGTGTTCAGCTTAATAGCTGCTGCTAGATAATCTATCACTGGGACCCAAAAGACAGGTCACACATCATCTGGCAAAAGCAGGAGCTAAAGCCAAGCAGTGAACTGTAAAGATTGTATTCAGTCATTCTAGCCCAAAGGCTCAACAACTGGTTTTAGACAGGAACCTAAGGGTTCACAGCGCATGGAATACCTGGAATTGAAAAGTGGCTTTCAGGAAGCATAGTGTTGGTGCTGATGCACCAGTAAGTTTGTTCATACAAAGCAGCTGGTCAAAAGAACCCAGGAAGAATGGTCTGACCACCTCAGGTGAGTTACACATGTATGTGCAGTAGATGAGATAGCTCTGGTGGTTCAGGTCCTCCTCTCTGTGAAGTGCCCCTGAGGGGTGTGATATGCGCTTCATTTTGCTTGATCCATCCATGTAAGTGCCAGGAGCAGCCTCAAAGGATGGCTCTGGGAGCCAAGTCACGTGCAGCTTGGAAGAGTCAGCACAGCAGTAGGGTCAGGACCTGCCTCCTCAGAGGGAGCAGGGTGCACGCTGGTCCAGCTTGTGGTATGAATGGAGACTTACCAGTCTGGGATGAGTGTGGGGAGGACTCCACATTTCAGGAAGTTCAGTAAACAGTGTGAGAAGCCAGAGCCACGTTTTCATGGGTAAAGACAACAGAACAAAGTGATCAAAATGCCAGCGAGTAGCACAATCATCTGCAACTCTGCTTCAGTTGTTCAGCATTGGCACCCAAGGCCTGCATGTGGCATACTGCTACCTCAGGTCTAATGTCAGGTATTAGACATAGTATCACCTGAGTGCAAGGACAAAGATCGATTCAGCGTTCTGGGGGTGATGCAGATGTCCTTTAATCAAGGGGGGGCAACTGGAAAACACAAAGGCAGCTGTCTAGGGCTGCAGTGGCTCAGGGTACACAGCACTTCTTCCCTATCAGAACCCGTCACTGACTTTGCTTTCTGTACAAACAGTGTTCTGATACGAATAAAGAGAATAAAGAGCTGAGTATTGTACATACAGAATTAGTCTGTAGCATTTTATTATTCTATAATATTATACTTCTACAATGAACAAAAGCTGTCTAGCATTTATGCAGGAAATTAATTTTAAGCTTACTCATTCATTTTAAGAAAAATCATATTTCTTGTGGAGGGCAGAACTTAAATAAAAAGTAATAAAATGTCACATTGCATTACATGTCTAAGTATATGTTTTCCTAATGTAATATGCAAAGTATGACGGCAGTACCTTATGCTATGCCAGGAAGTACTCGCTAATGTAAATAAGGAGTAAGCCTGACTCTCTGAAGGCCTTGCTCTGAGCAGCCCCTTTCTGCCCCTCGGACTCTGCTCAGACACAATGGTTCATCAGGCCACATTCGGCTGCAGCACTGGGCATTAATGATTACACATCTGGGCATACAGAAAGACTCCTGAGGATGTACTGGGACCTGCCCAACCCCACTGGAGTTTACTCATTAACAAATAAACAAGCGGAGAACTGGAATGACAGGACGTGTGCTGCACACCATCATTGCCTTGTTCCTGGTCATTGAGACAAGCTGCTGCTGCCTGTGAGTGGAGCAGTGGAAGGGTGAGAGGGGCCTTTTGCTCAAGGCTCCAGCTCCCTGCCGTAGGATGGATATCTTTCAATCTCAGCTCCCCAGCTCGCATCAGGAATGCTGTACAAATAACCTATTAGGCAGTGTATTATTCATAGAATCAGAGAATCAGTGAGGCTGGAAAAGACCTTTAAGCTCATCCAGTCCACCCATTCCCCAGCACTGCCAAGGCCACCACTAACCCATGGCACTGCGGCCTCGTCTCCACGCTGTGTGAACACTTGCAGGGACGGTGACTGCAGCCCTGCCCTGGGCAGCCTGTTCCAATGCCTGAGCACCCTCTGGGGCAGGAATTGTTCCTCAGCTCCATCTAAACCTGCCCTGGTGCAGCTTGAGGCCGTTTCCTCTTGTCCCATCCCTTGTTCCTTGGGAGCAGAGCCCAGCCCCTCCTGGCTCCATCCTCCTGTCAGCCACTTGTAGGGAGCAATCAGGTCCCCCCCGAGCCTTCTCTTCTCCAGACTGAACCCCCAGGTCCCTCAGCCGTTCCCCATCACCCCTGTGCTCCAGGCCCTGCACCAGCTCCATTCCCTTCTCTGGCCCCGCTCCAGCACCTCAATGTCTCTCTTGTAGTGAGGGGCCCAGAACTGAACACAGGATTCAAGGTGCATCCTCACCAGTGCCCAGTGCAGGGGCACAACCACTGCCTGGCCCTGCTGCTGCACTGGTGCTTACACAGGCCAGGATGCTGGGGGCTTCTTGGCTACATAGGCACAAGCTGCTCATGCTCAGCCAGCACTGTCAGTCAGCACTCTCAAAGATTTTAACATTCTAATCTGAAATTGACATTTCAAATAGTGCAACATTCCTGGAATCTGCTGCACTTCCCAAGCTGCAAGTCCTTCACGAGGATGAAGGAAGCTCCCATGAAGGCTGTATCTCTCCTCACTCTAGGAAGTAATGGTTACTGGCAGGAGATCATGTCAAAGGGTGAGGCTGCCTTCCTGCTACTACTGATCTATATTCCCTGCTACACAACTGTAACTGCACAAAGGAGCCATTTTCTACCTTCAACAATAAGTGCATGTGTGTGCCTCTCACAAGGATCACATCATTGGGTCGTAATCTGTCAAAGCCCCTTTCTTTAGATAATTGAAGTAATAGATGTATAACAGGACGATACAGTAAACACACTACAAAACAAGAGATGCTGTATTTTTCCCCTAGCAATTGTTCAATGGAAGCCTGTGTCCATAACTTTTACAGCATTTTCTAAGCACTTGCTGATGAATGTAGCTCTTTCTTACTGCTGCAGAGCCTTTCTATAAACAGCAAATGGTGAGACTTTAAAGGGGCCCAAGAGGTGTATGTTTTATGTTGCTGCATTTGCATATTCATAGAATGATGTTGAAGGTGGCAGCCAAAGACAACAGTTGTAATGGCAGCGACAGTGACAGTTCGGAGGGTTGGTTACTGTGCTGCTCGTGAGTTTGTGAGGGCTTTCTGGCTCATGACAGCCCTCCTCTGAAAGCAGAAAAGGGCCACAATCACAGGGCTGATCCTGGAAACCTCTGTGTTGCCCTACTGACTCTGTATGTCTCAAAATAGGGAAGGGATGATGGACAAGACATCGGGGCCCAATTAGATGTGACACCAGATGCCTCATACTACTGTTAGCATTTGTATTACCATTGTGTTAGGCTGTTTCTTGCGCTGGCGAATGAGGCAAAACAGCAGCATTTCTGAAAAGATCATCCAACGTAAAGGGCAGCAGATGTGAAAGAGGCAACAAAGCACAAGGACAGGAGACACTTTCATCCAGCATGACAAGCAGCGGTCATGGTGCTGGTGCTATTGCAAATCTGAGGTGTCAGCATGGGTTGAAGGAGGGCAGTGTGTTTTGTTATTCACTGCTGAGCATTCTCAGCCTCCTGGCTTGCAGGAGCTCAATTGTTTACAGGAGTGGGAGTTCAGGACATCACCCACTTGCTGCAATGAAACTTGTTTTGGCAAGGCATTGCTTAGCATGCAAAGATCTGTTACACTTGCCCATCAGCTCAAAGGGGTGCTGCATACATCGGACAGACTGAGCAGGCGTGATTAGGTCTGGAGATGCACCACGTGCCCTACAAACCCAGGAGGTACTGGAGTTGCCATGCAGGAGCAAGTCAACAGGGTGCGAGCACAGTTAATTCCACCTCATCCCATGGTGAAGCTGATGCTATGTGCAAATCCACCTAGTGAGTCACGTCTGCTTACATTAAAAAAGAAGGAAAACAAAATAGTCTTCATATGTCTCACTGGCCAGAAGACACTGAAACTGGCTGGGCTGGTTGGGAATGAACCTGACGGCAGCCCTGCAGAGCCTGTAAATAAGGTGAGTGGGTTTCGCTTCTGCATCTGAAGACAAGGACACAGATGGGTTCTGAGTTATGGCAGGTAGCATTCTACACTGGAGTTTGCAAAGCTGTTTATTAATTGCACACAAAGCAGCCACAAGATTATATTGTCATTCAAAAAAAAAAAATCAAATAAATGGACTCTGAAGAGTCTTGAAATTTACTGGTCAGGTTCAGGTTTTTGAAGCTCAGTGACAGATTTAGTGAAGCCTTTTCCTTTGGAAGGAAGAAAAGCAGATCACTACAGGAACAGAAAGGCTTTGATTTATTACATTGTATGCAGCACATGGTATTCTTCAAACCTCAGGGACCCATTTGCATTTGCTTTAGTTCTCAAAACGAACATGATTTTGCAGAATCTTCCCAATGCTGTAAGTTATTGCATGGAAAAAGAACCCACCCCACTGTTCACAACACAGAAAAATGGGACATTAACCTCACATCAAACCCACTGACTTGCATCTTGCTTCCTTATTAAGCCTGTGCCAGTTTTGCAGTAGACTTCAGAGGTGCAAGCTCACTTTTGTTTTTCCAATGATCAATCCACAAAGTAATGTCCCACTTAAAAGGGAATTCCTTGAAGAGCAGCATTCCCTTCATGAAGCTATCCCCCATCAGTTACATACTACTTTCTCAACATTGCACATCTGAAAACCAAATGTTTTTGAGCAATTTTTGACAGAGAAAACAAGTATTATTTGTGTTGTTTTGTTTTCCCACAATGTGTTTTTATGGGAGAGCTTTGGGGATTGTATTTTGTATTCAGTGAATGACTTCTGTAGTGTAAGATGTCTCTTTTTGGTATTCAAATAACCACAACAGCAATGTAGCTATATCTCATTGCCCTGGACATTACCACCTAAACCAACCAGAATAAATAAACAAGGTTATTTCTCACCTCATCTATTGTGAAAGACACTAATTTATAACATTTGGCAGCCCCATGACCAATGATAATAAAAGTCTCTTTCCCTTGGGCATCTGAGAACCACAGTATATTGGAACACTTCCAGTTCTTAAACAGTGCTGAACCACATTGTGCAGGGCTCTGCATACCTCTCTGAAAAGATGATGTGTTTTCCTTGCTGTCACAAAATGTATTTATCAAATGCACCAAAAAAAGGTCAGACATTAAACAAGAAAATATCGGATGGAATTTGGTGAGAAACAAGGACAATCCTCCTGTCTTCACTGCTGCTCCTCTTGGCCATGCTGCAACTCTACTTGCAGAAATATCACACTGATGAAAGTTTTCCTTTTGCTGCTGGAATTAAAAACTTGGAGAGGGGCTTTGGAGAACGGCCTGTAGGGACAGGCCAAGGGGAATGGCTTTAACCTGCCAGAGGGGAGACTGAGATGAGCTCTTAGGCAGAAGCTCTTCCCTGTGAGGGTGCTGAGGCGCTGGCACAGGGTGCCCAGAGAAACTGTGGCTGCCCCATCCCTGGAAGTGCTCAAGGGCAGGTTGCGCACAGGGGCTTGGAGCAAGCTGCTCCAGTGGAAGGTGTCCCTGCCTGTGGCAGGGGTTGGAGCTGGAGGAGCTTTAAGGTCCCTTCCAACTCAAACCAGGCTGGGATTCTGGGATTCTAAATTATTTTCATCCTTCTAATACGAAGGATGGGCATGCTTAAGGGCATGCTCTTAAGATGTACTTTTAATTATGGCAGAACAAAGTAGATAATAAGCCAGAAAATAATCAATTTTTATCTTTTTTGCCAAGATTTTTCCTTTAGAAAAATGCCTTATGTGAAACAAAAAAGCAAGGACAGACCATGCTCTGAAATCCCTAACAAAAAAACAAGCATGGTAAGTTTCAAATCACACATCATAAATACAGGTCTTAAGTATTTCAGGTGGGGCATAACATATCCTCAAAGTTTAAAAGGCTCCAAAGATACCTGTCCCAAGCATAAAAAAAGGTGATACACTGTTGTGAGCTGTATTTTCCTATTCCAGTAGGAAAGTCAGGATTCCTCTGCCTCATCTGGAGCCCATCCTTCCCCAGTGTCACTCCTGTACTGCAGCAGACGCTTAACCCGAGTGGTTGCAGCGTTTCAGAGGAGCCAGTTCAGGGTCTCAGCATGTGGTAGGGCTGTCTGTGGGTACAGCACGTACCAGCACCCCTTTGGCCTCCTAGAAGGATTTTATGCGGTGCCTGCCACACAGCTGCGTTCAAATGGTATTTTATATATATATTTTAATGAGCTCTTACTCATTTTGGGGGCCTCGGCACCAAATTATTGCTTACTGATGACAACAAACGCCAGGCTTCGGGCTCCATTTGCGGCTCAGACGGCGGGGAAACTACCCCTTGGGTAGCTCCTTCCCCTCCTCGCCGCATCGGCCGCCCCGCAGAGCCCACCCCAGTCAAAAAGCCCCGGAGGCCTGGGGGTCACGGACTCGAGAGCCCCATTCGGGGCCGGGCACGCCGGACCGGCGGCGGGGCCCCCTCAGCCATGGGAGAAAGGCCGCGCAGGGGCTACCGCAGTACCCCGCTCCCTCCCTCTGTGGTCCACCGCTCAGGCCGGCCAATCGCACGCCAACGACGTGAGCGGGCGGGCGGAGGGAGCGTAAGGCCCTGTAGCGCTCACTGTGCTCCGCACAGCGCGCATGGCGTAGCGACGCTCTGAGAATAGCCCCGGAGAAAGGCGGCGGCATTACAAACACCTCTCTCAGCCCGTCGGCGCCGGTAGCCATCTTTGTCCCGGGCACAGGAAGCGCCGCGGGGCTTTGGCACCTCCCAGCGTGCCCGGTTTAAAAATGGCCGCCGAAGGGTGCCTTTAGTCTCTGTTAAGGAGTGGGAGGAAATAACAGTCAGACCCCGGGCTGGGAGGGGCGAGGCGAGAGACGTGGGGGCTGCAGAGAGCCGCACGCCTGAGCGCAGGGGCCGAGCCGGAAGCGGCCGCCGCCGTTGCGTGCTCGGGGAGGCGGGCAGGGAGCGTGTGAGGAGCGGGACGGAGGCGGCGAGCGAGAAGGAGGAGCGGGGAAGGGGGAGCCGCGCGAAGCCGAGCCGCTAAGTCCGTGCGTCCATCCCTCCGCCAGGGCGGGCGCGCGTAGGCGCTGTGCGGAAGGCCCGCGGCCCGTCGGAGGAATCAGCGTAGGGGGCGTTGGAGAATCGCCGCGGCGGCCGCCGGGTTGGCTGGCGGGAGGCGCTCGGGGAGGAGGGGGCGGCCCGCTCGGTGCGGACGGACGGCGGGCAGGCAGCCGGGAGCCCAGCAGCGGCAGAGACACCACCGCCGCCGGCCAGCGCCATGGGTGAGTCTCCAGCCCGGGCCGGCCGTGACAGACGGCGGGAGCCCGCGGGGCCTCCCTCGTGGGTGGGCTAAGGGGCAGCGCGGGAGGAGGCAAGGGGGGAGCACCGCCGAGACCCCCATTCCGGATGCGGGGACCGGCGGCTGGGCGGAGCGGGGGACCCCTCGTCCTTTTTGCCGCCCCCCGCCTTCCTCCTCCTGAGATGCGGCTCCAGGCCCCCTCACCGCCTCCCTCCCCCCCTGCAGTCACTTCCTGCCTCGCTGAAATTGTATAATGCCTGCGCGGAGCTGGGGAGCCAGGCGGCGAGAATGCCGGAGATGTTTCTTCTCCCTCGCTTTCTCCCCTTCCCCCTCCATCCCATCCCTCCTCCCCCTTTTCTCCTTTTGCGCCCAAATTTGGGAGGGAGGAATTTGGTGCAGGAATTAAAGCAGCCTTCAAATGTGCGGGGAGAGGAGCGGGTGGGACCGAAATCACGGCGCTGGGGGGAGGAGGAAGGGGACGCCTGAGCGCGGGCGGGCGGGTGGGTGCGTGCGTGCGTGTGTGGCAGCGGGCGAGGGCCTAAGGCACCGCGGCACTACCGAGATTGCCTTTATTTTCCCTCCTTCTCTCTCCCCCCCCCCCCCCCCCCCCCCCCTTTTAAGGCTGCTTTAAGGGCTTTATGCCTCTCGGGGCCGGCTTTTATTGGCTGCTCGCCGCGGCCGGTCCTGCCCCTGCAGCGGTGGCGGGCAGGGAGCGGGAGCAGGGCCTCGGCCGGTAGCGTTTGAAACCAAAGCAAAAATGTTTAAAACGATTAAAATGTACCAATTATCCCCCCGCTCCTCTCCCCCCGGAGCTATATGGGAAATGCTTTATGAGCGGTTTCTGTGTGAACTTCTCGTTTGAGCGGTTCTTGCAAAAGGAGTCTAAGGGTGACTGGAAAAAGGGGTGATTTATATACGAAGGTTTTTAGTGCACAACTTAAGGCGAAGCAGCTCGGCTCATTTGAGCGTGAAGTTGTTGTCTTCGCGCTGAACCAGTTACGTGCAAATGTAGTTGTGTGAAAGACAACGTTCAGGAATCTTCTGCGTGCAGTTTGTGTGCCACCTCCTGCAGATGCAAAATTCCCTGAGCGGGGGCTGTCAGGAGCCCCCATTCACTGAATGCGTTTTCGTGGCCGTTGAAATCTTCTCTCTGGGTGGTAGTGGGTTTAGGTTCTGTTCATTGAGAGGAATGCTTCCATGGGTAGAAATACCTGCGGGGTTGGAACTGGGTGGATCTTTCAAGTCCCTTCCAACCCAAACCGTTCTGTGATAATATTGGGATCGGAAAAAAGTCAGCTTGTGTGAATATGCAGGCTCAGCTCCTATGCAAGTTAGATGGGTCACTGCTGTATATCCCAGCTAAAAGGTAAACCATGCCTCCTTATGCAGGATTTTTTTTTTTTTTTTGTAGTGGTAGCTTTGAAGTGCTGAGTAATAATTTCTAGCTATAAAGTATTTCTCCTTAGTAATTCTGTCTACATCTGTTTTAAAGTTCTTGCCTGCCCCAGTTGGAAATCGGGGAAGATGTAATGCAACATCTTTGACTTGATACCTGCTTAGTCTATAACATTTGTATCTTGCTTGCTCTGTGACATTACTAGCATCTTGGGCTGGTGACTTGTGAACATAAAGAGCATTATTTCATCCTGGCTTTGGATGACTGCATCTATCTATCTGTTTATTAACCTGACATATGAATAACAAAACCCAATAAATAGCAATTTTACTGAGGAGAGCAGTTTTCAAAAAAACATTGCTTTAAAGGTCTGCCTTGTCTGTGTTGAAACCTGAATTGAAATGTAAGAACATCACCTCTTCTGCTCTTGCTACTATGGAAGAAAAGGTTGCTACTTAGTCATTCTGAAATTGAAGCCAGTGTGCCTAGAGCCCTGCATATCAGTCTGTGTGCTGATAGTAACTTGCAGCATTTCCTTCAGTTTAGCCACAAGTCTCTGTTAAAATGGTGCTTCAGATCTATGTTCAGTGTGATAAACAAAAATGTGTTTGTGTATATGTGGATACAAAATAATTGTGTATCTTATGCAGAAATAAAGGGTCAGATTTGCTGTCTTTGTAAGCTAAAATACAATCGATTTTGCTTTCTTTTTGTGTAAGAATGCCTAATTGTGAACAGGAGAAATCTTTTTTCTTTAACTGGCTGGCAACTTCGTGGTGCTTTCATTACTTTGTTCTGCTGGTCAGGCTCATACTACTTGTACTTTAGTTACTCAGTTCTAGTTGCTCAGTGTTGCGGTGGTGGTGTTTTTACTACTATCTTAAAAAAACCCATTAAGACAACAATTATAAAATACAGTGGCTACAGATACAAAAACTGATCTTAAACACAGAGTCAGTGGAGGAAAACTTGTGTTGGAGAAGGTGTAGTAGGAGAGAGGTTTCTACTCAGAACTGCAGGATGACATACATTTTAGCATTAATTTGTTGCCAGACTGTTCACTTAACCTGTCTAGACCAGAGATGCGTATGTATGAGCGATGTTCTGTTTTCTATAAGTTGGGTGCTCTGACTCCTGAAAGAAAGCAGTTAATTGCAAATGTGTTCTCTGTAATTAGAATGGCATTTAGTCACCAGTTAAGTAGTTTAGTTAAGTCTCGTTTAAATTAGTAATTAAAATTTGAGGTAGTGTTAAACTGTAGGCGGTCACAAACTATTCCCTAAGAGGGCTTTGGCATCTTGAACTGGAGAATGGGTGTCTTGCAGAGGTGGGGATGGTGACATAGGTGAGGTCAAGATGTTTCTCAACTGTGAGGGCGAGAAGCTTGGTTCCCAGAAACCAAAGCCTTCCTGTTCACCGTGTCAGAGTGAGTTTCATGTATGTTGGAGTGAGTCAAATTGGACTTTTCTTCCACCGCGGCTTAATGGTTGCGTTGTTGATGGCTCTGTAGTGTCATCAGGTAGCTGGTTTCCATTTGTGTATATGGTGTTGGTTGTTTTTTTTTTAATAGGAAATAGATCAGTATTTACTTCTGTAACTTGTAGTTTTGCCTTCTGCTTTAGTTTAATGCAGCTGCCCTGCAAAACCAGGTATTTGCTGCATTGCATAAACATTTAAGGTTGTGTGTTACATTACATGTACCATGGTACTGTGTTACATTACATGTAAGGTATTTGTGTTACATTACAAATAGAAAATAAACCTTGTTCTTGTGTCCATCCTGGAGTTCCTCACTGCAAAAGCCACTTAATAATCTGCTTTTTGTGCCTCAGTGCTGTCCCATGCTTCTAAATGTGCCTGAAAGGAAAGTGCTGGTTGCATGCAGGTGCACTGCCCAGTAGCTGTTCTTAAAGCCACTTTGGGAGAATCTGCTCTTCAGTGGCTCTAGCTCTGTGTCTTGTTTTCAGATGGCTCTTTGTGTGACTGTTTTCATGCCAGATTTCTATCATTCAGTGCAATGATGGTTCAGAATGGGTTTGCAAATAATTTTGGAAGCAGTGTTGCAGACGAGTAATGCGATGGGTGTTACATTCAGAAGCACTTAAGCAACTAAAATAGAACTGAATTATTTTTTAGTAGCATGGAAGATACAGAATTTTTTTCTTCATCAACATTGAAAAGCACATCTCAAGATGTAGGGGGTTTAATTGCTTCCCCTGCCCCCCATGTTGTACACTTAACAGTTGCATGCCTTTCATTTGGTTGTTGGTTTTAACCTGCATAGTAAAGATGTTAGGACTTACAGGCTCTGTGTGTGTGTGTGTGTGATTAAAACATGAAGGAGATTTCTCCCTCCTTTGACCCACTGGGGATCAATATGAAGGTACAGAACCTAGCTTTGGTGTCAGCATTTTTCAAACCGGGCTTTTTAAATGATTGCATCGTACAAAAGATGTGAGACCTGAAGAAATTGGAAATGACTTTAGGCTTGTCTTGCATTTGACCACAAAAAACACCAAGAGGTGTCAGTGATCTTAGAACCGTGTTCTCAAAGGAGATAATATCACATACTGAGGGGTTTCTTTAGTGGTTTGAGGTGAGGCATGACAGGAGCAATGACCAGAAAAGAAGTGCAAACTAGGTACATAAGGCATGCTCTTTAGTGGTGTTGATGAGCGTTGAGCTACACAGTAGCAGTTTAACAACTTCCAGTCAAAATTGTCTTGCATGTAGAAATCAGACCGTCACATGGTAGTGTTATTACAAAGAGACCTTTCTGAAGTCATTGGTGGCGGAATTTCTGGTGTGACATATGTCTGAAATAACATCGTAGGTCATGGCAGTTGATGCTGAGAAGAATGCCTTATGGCATGAACATTGGTACTGGTGCCAGTGGTTGTCACTGCTTTGTGGGCAGGCACATTATGAGAAGAATAATATATGAAATATTACCTCTTTTTATATCGTGTACATTAAAAGACAGTTAATGGATTGATTCATATGGAACTTTAAATAAAAGTGAGGTGATCGAAATTGCCGAGAATGCTGAAGTTAATGTTAACTTAAAGCTCAAATCAAACCTTTTCCAGTGTTGGCCAGTTGGAGCGTTTTCATCTCATTTAAGTGTAATTCTTTTCAGAGCTTGCAGGAAACTTTAGTATACCCAGCAGTATCCTCTGCTTTTCTTTTTAGTCTTTCTTAGGAGCCTTATCTCGTGATTCCGTAGCTTAATGCTGGTATAACTGGACTGCAGCTGAAAAATACTGCCTTGATTGTGTGGTCTTTTTTCTCTTCTACTTTGTGTTATATCCAACTGGTATTGTTAGATAAGCTTGCTAATGTAATAGAAAGTTAACCTAATGGTAGTTTTCAGCTGGGTATGTGAACTAATCAGGCTTGTTCCCTAGTTGTACAGTTACCAGAACTGATAAGGAGGAAAGCCTAAACTCATCCCAATGGCACTGTTGCTGGGTGAATCTGTTGGCCAGCTGCTTGCTGTTCTCCCCTGCCTTGCTGTGGTGCTTCTAACCCCATAGTGAGTCAGCTCATGAAGCTCAACTCACAGGAACTGCCTGGTTTTTCTTCCTCAAGATTATTTTCCTTTCTATAAGTTGAGCTCCCTGAACCTTTCATATCGTGGGATCCTAGAATTGTTGGCATGAAAAAAGAAAGTCAGGTATGCTCTAGGCAAGAGATGAAACTTCAGCAGAGCATTTTGGCAGTAGACAGGTACGTGCAGTCTTGGTTTAGTGCCTGTGTCAAACTGGTGTGACATGGCACTGCCACAAAGAGAAGCAAGTTTGATTTTTCTGGTCCCACCCAGGCACTGAATCTTAATGTAGGCTGAAAGTTGTGGTAGTGTGCCCAAGGCAGCAGAGATACCTGGTAGCTGATCTAGTTGTGCAACTTATTTATTTCTACTCTGCCAGTGGTTAAGATAGGGAAAGAGAAAAACCCTATCCTGTTGGAGGAATTAATGCTAGTGGATAAGAAGGTAGTACTCTTCCCTTGGTGCTGAGCTGGTGACTTAGCTGAGGATAAGCACAAATGGGCAGAGTTTGGTGGCTCTTTTTTCAGGGGCGGTCACTTACTCCTTGAGCACTGAATGGGTGAAGTTACTTGCTTTGTTTTATCTGCTGCTCCAGCCTTACCTGTAGTGTTCATGGTTATGATACCAGCATTAGGACTTTCGTGAGTGATATGCAAGCACTGATTTATGAGGGATGCAGAAATCTGGCAGTGCAGAGGGTCTTGTAGGCCAAATTAGATGCTACCTGTGGTATCTTAAGTTGAGGTACCAGTTTTAGCTGACTTGTCAAAACCAAAGCACTTGTGAGGCATTGAAAGCTGTTGCTGGAGAAATGTAATTTTTCTGGGAGCTTTCTGACAGTAGAGATTTTTCTGGCTATGGAGTCTTAGCCATACTTACTGTAGCTTTTTAAAACAGGAATGCAAAACTCAGAGTATATGACTCAAAATCTGAGTTCCAGATGCTGGCTTAAATGTAATTTAATGCTTTCAAGTTCAGGACAGTGAAAATTTCTAAAGTAGAATGAGGCCGAGCAATATATCTTCTCCCTGCCCTGCTTCTAGAGACAGATGCTCCCTCATTGTAGTTAATAAAGGTATCCTACCAAACCGAGAGATTCAGGATTAGTTTCCTATTGGGAGGCTTTGCCAGACAGTGTGAAATCAAGATCTGAGTAATCTCTTGATCATGGATAAAGGGGGGCCATCCTGTTACCTTTTTCTGTGTTCTTTATTTCTTTAGCATTTAGTTGATGGAGAACTTAGAGGAGAATAGTCTGCAAACTGCTATGGTATTAGTTCCTGAAGCTCCTTGTGATCTTCCTGCTGTGCCAAGCATTGACCTTGAGTGCTCTTCCTTGCGATTTTGTGGGCATCTGCAATCCTGTAAGTTTTCAGAGCAGTGGAGGGAAGCTGCAGTTTGTGAGTGACAAGACTGAAATAATGGGGAACAAGACCATAAAGAGGTTGTGGCAGAAACTAGGGGAAATGGTTCAGTCTTCTTTCAGGTGTTGGAAAGTTGTGCACTGTGAATGAAAGGAATCTCCTTTTCAATCAGTTAAAGGGAAAATGTCTTAATGTTACAAGTTCAAAACAACACTGAAGACCAGCTGACTGAAAGGAGAGGATAGGGGTGATGAGCCCCCTACACAAATTTGGCAAGGAAAGCTGGGAATTTGTGGGGAGTTTTTCTTTAGCAGTGGTTTCAAATTCAATTAGCAAGTTAGTTTTGGAGCTGGTTGGTGTTTGTTCCTTCGTAGGTGTTTAACAGGGCCTCTGTAAAAGCTCTTTAAGACTTGTGTTCGAGTCCTAAAACAGTTGAAATTTTCAGCAGGTGAGTTCAAACTTGTTTTATGCAGAGCAAATGTATTTCGTTGAGTTTTAAGACCTTAACAGTGAAGGGACACTGGCATCCTGTTTGTCCAAATGTATGCAAGACCTGATTTTGGAGAAGACTTTGAAAGTAAGACACCGTTTCTCCAAAGAAGTGTTCAGTGGATGGCCGCTAGCCTGGTCACTGCATGAATTTTACTTGGCTTCAGCCATATGTCTCTGGTTTCTTGTCTAGCAAGATGCTTGCAAGGCATCCAATGTCCGCACAGGTAATGATGTAACTTCTGTATATTCAGTTCTTTGTGGGTAGCAGCAACAGCCCTGTTCTTTTGAATTGTTTCTGACTGTAAATCTTGGCTATCAAGTATCCTGGTGTGGCAGTCAGCTATGGAGAGGATTTAACTCCCACTCTAAACTTGAGCAGGGCTAATCATGCAGGAGAGCTATTCTGCTGGTATACATGCTGGACTGTGTAGTGCATGCTCTTCACAGTTGGCCTCCTTACTGATGCCAGAAACAGAAGTACTTGGGAAAATGAGAAACCGGTGCTGTGGATCACTGGGTTGTGCGCTACTGAGCTGTGGCTTCAGTCCTTGCAGTTTTAGCTTTGTTATCCAGGGTAATTGGACCACTGGTGTGCTGGATGCTCTCAAATCGATTACCTTCCTCTTTGAAAAAACATAGGCAGTAAATGCCAAGTTAAAGATTAATTCTTTGACATGGAATAAATGAAATCAAAATTTAGGTTTTGGACTGCCAACTTATGCTACAGATGAGTGGTAATTGTAACAATTATATATTGTAACAGTCTTAATATTTAACCTGGCTGATACTTTTTATCATCAGTATGGACAATTTTCTTATCGGTATGGACCATTGTTTTGTATCAGTTGCCATTGCAACGTGGGAAAACAATCTGGAATTTCACTTACTATCTTCTTGCACGTAATGAGAGCTATCTTTCTGTGGTATCTCTCTGGCTTAAAAATACAGACAATTAAAACCAGTGCAGCCAGCCAGCTGTGTGTCAAACCGTTTAATACATGGAGAAGTTTTTATTGGCATAATTCTTTAAAATAGCACCTACATCTTTTTGATCTTGGTCTCACAGGAGTTCTTTATATTCTAAATACAGAACAACTCAGGGTGGAAGTAGTTAAAAGTAAAATCCTTTAAGTATTGGTAATTTAATAATATCCTTAAGGACCTCTCCTGGTTGTCTTTGATGAACCTCGGAGCAGAAGTATTGAAACAGAAAGAAACATGATTTCAGAGTATGCTGAAAATTCAGGTTGTAATTGGAAGTCTTAATTCTGTGTTTTATTGTCAAGAAAATACGCCATCACAGGGGGAAGTGAATGCTGGGGAAAAATACCTAAACTGCTTCAAATGCTTAAAAACTGTAGTAACTTAACTTTGAGCTACCATTATGCTGCTTTTTCCTCCCCACAAAAATAGGTTTTAATATTAGTTGTTAACAGCTTGTTGATGATCAAAGCCTTGTTCCAAAGAAGTTGCTTGCCTGAGACGCAAGGGTTGGTGCTTTCAGAAGTACTTGGGTTTCACTGTTCTGGGGGGCTAATTTTCTACAGCACAAAAATACAATGAACTTTAAAAGACAAGTGCCATGGACATGTCTCTTAAAATTGTAGCTCAAAATGTTTGTCATGGTGAAACCTACAAAGCTTTTGAAGGCTTCTGTAAGTCAGAGCTTGAGGTGTTCAGCACAGAAACCAGTATAGGATAATAAGAGAATATCCAGAAAAACAGATGGCTTCCATATGGAAAGGACTTGCATCCACCATACAGAAATGTCTGGTAAAAGCCCTTCATCCCAGTTACTTTAAATGAGAATTCCTCATGTTAACAGAAGGAGCAGAGGTGAAGTACTGTAATTCCTCTCATGATTTTAAGGGGAACATGCTTCACTTAGAGTGTGTTGAACACACTTGAGTATTTCTGCATGAGTGACTCACCTCTCATTAGCATTTCTGCACCTACATGTGCAAGAAATTTTTCTAGATCTGATAGGAGCCCTCTAGGCTAGAAATACTATTTCTTGTATTGCCATCCTTAACAGCTGCTGGGTGAGGAGGCTGGGATATAGTATCCACTGGCAAGTTCACTTCTGTCGCTATTCAAGGCATAGAACAAAAAGGAGCTCAGAGTGCGCACCTGCAAATGCTTTTCCCAACATCCCTCAGTTGGAATACTGCCAGCTGGATTCTTCCCGACTATTTCTCTCCTGTGCTTGGGCAGATGCGAGATGCAGTTCCTGTTGCTGCTGCTTCCCACAGAGACTTGGTGTGAGGGAGGGAGGGAATCATGGAATCAACTAGGTTGGAAAAGACCTTTAAGATAGTTTAAACGGATTGTGAGTTTTAGGTGGAGCAGGGAGTTAGACTCAGTGATCCTTATGGGTCCCTTGCAACTTGAGGTACTCTGATCGAGTCCAGCCGTTCCCCAGCACTGCCAAGGCCACCACTAACCCATGCCACTGAGGCCTCATCTCCGTGCTGTGTGAACACTTGCAGGGACGGTGACTGCAGCCCTGCCCTGGGCAGCCTGTTCCAATGCCTGAGCACCCTCTGGGGCAGGAATTGTTCCTCAGCTCCATCTAAACCTGCCCTGGTGCAGCTTGAGGCCGTTTCCTCTTGTCCCATCCCTTGTTCCTTGGGAGTAGAGCCCAGCCCTTCCTGGCTCCATCTTCCTATCAGACAGTTGTAAGGAGCGAAAAGGTCCCCCTGAGCCGTCTCTTCTCTAGGTCCCTCAGCTGCGCCTTATCATACTTTTCTTCAGGCCCTGCACCAGCTCTGTTGCCCTTCTCTGTCCCCCTCCAGCACCTCAATGTCTTGCTTGTAATCAGTTGGTTTGGATTTTGTTTGGTTTTATTAGATAACCTATAAACCATAATTTATCACCATCTGCTGAGTCTTTCTGTTAACTGCCCAATCCATGGGCAAGTTCTGAAGGAAAATGCAATGCTAAGGTAAGGGTGAAGAAACTAAAAAAAAAAACCAACCAAAACTTGAACAGTACCATTTCCTTTAGATGGGAAATGGCAAAGGAACTAAAAGACACATTCCAGCGTAATACTTGAGTGCTTCTTAAGTGTTTTGTGGCTTCTGTCTACTCTGTTTCTGATGCTAAGTAAGACTCTTGAAATGGTTTTCAGGTTGAGGCACAAACCTGCTTTGTGGAGGATTTCTGTTTCTGTAAAAATGGTTTAGTTGACTTAAGAGCAGATGGAAATAGTGTGAGTTAAAACTGCCTCAAAGTTCCTGCTGGTTTGGAATAACCATTTGATGATAGCAAAATTGAAGGCAAGGACTAAGGAAGGATTGTTAGAAGTGGTGATGGACACACCAAGGGATGCGTAGTTGAGATGTGGACCTGCTGCTGTGCCTGAAACTAGTTTTGGCTGCCGTTTTGGTGACCTCTTTCTGCAAGCTTTCCTGTCTCGCATGCCCTTTCTTGCTGTAGTCATTTTGAGTCCTGCTTTATGGAGTGGAAGGTAATCGGTCACTTCACTGTCAAATTTGATTTCAAGTGGGTCATTTCAGTTAGATGCAAGTTGCTATGTGATGGTTTGCAGGATGCTTTCTGCACACAGACCAAGGCTGCTGCTTAAAGTCAGAATAAAGACACCAGCACACAAAAAGAACAAGAAGGTTTTTAAATTGCACTACCAAGTTGAATTTAAAATGCACATAAAAAGGTTTACTTTTTTTCTTCAAGGAATTGTCTAGCTAATTCTAGTGAAAGATGAACTATTACATTAAAATTGTCGATATGTGTGGCTGGCCTGAGTGTTTTGTAGAGGCAGTGTGGGTAAAATGCTTAATGTTGTATGTTTAAGTTAGACAGGCCTGTCTTTTCTGAGAGGCTCACTTCCTACCTGTTTTTTGCGGTGCTGCAGTATCTGGTCATGTTTCCTGTGCAGACAGCAGCACATGGAACCCATCCAATAGTGTACTCTTTACTCTTAATGCCCGATTGTATTTGCATTGAATTAAAGCATTTGTAGCTGAACTTATTTCTGTTTATCCTTATATCTTTAATACATTTCTAAGAGTCAGCTTGTCACTATTCATAAAGGGGGGAAAAAATGCAGGTAAGGCCCTTCTGTTGAACGCATCCCACCATTCTGGGGGGGGGGGGGGGGGGGGGGGGTGTGGACCTGTGGACCTGAGTCCAGAGGAGGCAGTGAAGATATTCTGTGGGCTGGAACAGCTCTGCTCTGGAGCCAGGCTGAGAGAGCTGGGCTGGGTCAGCCTGGAGAAGAGAAGGCTCCTGAAGAGGAGACCTCAGAGCAGCTCCAGTGCCTCAAGGGGCTGCAGGAAACCTGGAGAGGGGCTTTGGACAAGAGCCTGTAGGGACAGGCCAAGGGGAATGGCTGTAACCTGCCAGAGGGGAGACTGGGATGAGCTCTTAGGCAGAAGCTCTTCCCTGTGAGGGTGCCGAGGCGCTGGCACAGGGTGCCCAGAGATGCTGTGGCTGCCCCATCCCTGGCAGTGCTCAAGGGCAGGTTGGATACAGGGGCTTGGGGCAAGCTGCTCTAGTGGAAGGTGTCCCTGCCCGTGGCAAGGGTTGGAGCTTGATGAGTTTTAAGGTCCCTTCCAATCCATCCTGTGATATTTTTTTTTTTTTCCTCTAGTTGTTTGCTTTCTTGCAATTCTTGGCTTGCTATAGTAGCTGCAGCACTGTCTGTGTGCAGCCTGTGCAGGGTTTCCTCAGGCATGCACTTCTGTGCTCTACACTGGCTCTAAAGGCTGGCAAGTTAAAGTTTGTTAGCGTGTCTGCTACATCTTGTGTTGTTCTTCAGTTTTCTGCTTTCCCTTTGGACACGCTGCCTGTAGCTCAACAGGTGGACTCTGCTGTCTGCTCTTTCTGATCTTTATAGTTCAAAATTTTTTTGCACTTGGACATCACGTGTTTCAGCACTGTCTTTTAATCAACTCGATAGTGTTTGGCACAGGAAAAGAGTCTAAAGCTCCCTCTTTACCTATGCTCATTCACTATGCCCAGAGGGCTTTTGAGCAACAGTTGGATTGAAAGTGCATTCAGTTGGTCAGTGATAGCCATCCCTGGCAGCGTTCAAGACCAGTTTGGACGAGGCCTTGGGTGATACGGTTTAGTGTGAGGTGTCCCTGCCCATGGTAGGGGGGTTGGAACGAGATGAACCCTAACTATTCTATGATTTTATAATTTCATCAGCTTGTACCTAGAGACTGAAAGAGATCCTAATTGTGGTCGTGCATTGAAAGGATTTCCTTTTTTTGCATCCTTTATGAGAATAGTTCTAGTTTTTTCTAATGTAGGTAAGACTCTAGGTTCACGCTTGGAACCCAACTTGTCTTACTCTAAAAAAAGACTTTTAATAGGTTTCTGCTCTTTGAGGAAATAGAAGTGGTGATTTCTTCTCTGTCACTACTAGACTTCTTCCATGCCGATTATAACAGATATTCACCCAGCAGAGGCTTTTAGTTTGAGCAGTGAAAGGACTCATAGTGTCCTTGCCTATGGCAGGGGAGTTAGAACTGGAGGAGCGTTAAGGTCCCTTCCAACCCAAGCCATTTCATGATTTCTGTGTTTTGTACTGCTACAGGATCTGCAGTATTAGTTACAGCTACTTAGCTGTACAGCTTGCTCCACTTCTGCATTTGTCCTCCTCCCAGAGCTACATGGAGTGTCTTGTCACTTTACTGCAGGGCGCAGAGAGGGACTAGAGCTGATTTTCTGTGCTTTTTAAGTGCCACGTTGGAGAACTAGTGTTGTTGTGCACAGAATTAGGTGATACTGAATAGACTCTTCACTTGTGCCCCCTAATTTGTTGTTTCCTGGCTGTTCAACCAAGACAGTTGCATCCAAATTTGTAGCAGTCCCGTAATGCTCAGTGTTGTGAATGAAGGGAATTGGCACTGTTTGTTGAATGTATAAAGTGAGATGGAAATGAAAAATCCTGGGAGACATTTATGATGATGATGACTTTGATCTGTGTACCTCTTCCACTCAAAAATACCATGTGGTAGTGTGGCAAAATGAGTTTGCATGTACCATTGAACATCTCTGAAGAAAATAAGTACCTTTGAACCTGTTAAAGGCTCAGATAGCATATGGTGAACCAAAAGCACTCTGAATAACTTATCAGAACTATTGAATAACTACCTGTATTGATCATTAAGTGCATGGAGGTCATATTACGTAATACTGTGAAATGAAGCTATCATACATACAAAGCCAACTAAAGTAAGGCTGCCTAAACCACTGTATGCTGAGCATGCTAGATAGAAAGCATTGTGGGTGACTGGTCAAATGTAAGTAACTTGTTCTCTCCTTTTCTTTCTCTCCCCATGCCTCCCCTGTTTCTTTTTCTGGATTGTTGCTATATCTCTGTGGACTTGTTGCTGCAATGGCTCAAATTCATTGTTTTACTGGACTACTTCTGGACCCTCAACACTGAAAATGATGGAAACGTGTTATTTACAAAGTAGCTGTAAGTATTATGTTGATACACATGTATTACAGCTGTTGTGGAAATAAAAGAAGCATTAGCTTAATAGGAGTTGGTTGAAAATCAGGAAGGGATAAAAGTTAAGGGGAAGCTATTCTAAGTTTCAGAAACATGAGATCTCACTTGGTACAGCGATCAGTGCAGTGGAAGTCAGTGCTTCCACAACAAAAGTAAGAAGTAGCTTCTTTGAAAAGCTGTTGGAGGAGTTTAAGAAACTCAATTGCAGGTGTTTTTTTTTTTTTTGGTCTTTTTAGAAATAGCAAATTATGAACAAATTCAGCTGCTTAAAAATGAATATGTTGAAGGCTTCCATTTCAGTTGGTATTGGTATATTGGAAATTGGAATTTGGCATCCAACTTCAGGTTTTGAAAAGGCTTTTTCCTATGGAGTATTAATTGCTTACACTAAATATAGCATTATATCAAGTGTAACACTTCATAGGTATTTCTGGTTAGTAATATTTGTAATTTTATTATCTAAAATTGGTCATGTAAATGCTGTAGACCCACTTAACAGAGGAAAAAACTTGAAAGTTGCCATCTATTCTTGTTAAGCATTTCATGCTCTGTTCTTAAAGTTCTTAGTTGTAAAACTATCCTAAATGTGGAGATACATATGAAGGGGAAGAGACATAAAAATAATATAAAATGAGAATTACATGTCAACCTACTCTTTTAAGCAAAAGATATGTTACCTAGATTTTAGTGAGAGGGTGAGTTGTTTCTGGTAAGCATGACATAAATTAAAAGGTATGTAGGCATTAAAAGATGCAGAGTGACTGATGGTGATTAGATCTTTTACATCTGGTGGGATGGGTAGCAATTGCATGTCCTTAGTAGTTACCAAGTTATATATTATGGCTGAAACCATCACTCTGAGAGAAACAGCACCTCTGTTGCTTTAAATAGAGAGTTGTCTCCAAAAGCATTTTCAGCTTCTCTCTAAAAGAGCTAAACTGTCTTGTCTCATAAGACAATCCATGGACCTGCTGTGATATCAAACACATTTCTAGGATTCTGCTGGAAGAGCAGTTTAAAAGTAGCATGGCCAGTCTCTGCAGGATCACCAGGTTTAGCACAGTGAAGAGCAGGCATTTTAAGCACCTTGACGTTTTCATTAATGTGGTGAGAAGCAGTAATGACTAACATCCAGAATTCCCGCTGTTCCTAGTAGGCAGTATTTTGAATAACTTTTTCACAGTACAAGGGAACTGAATTTTTGATTTTATGGCAGGCTTATTCAAGTGCATGCTGCATTAGTGTAGATGTGGATTTAACATGAAGGCCTTCAGTTGTGCCACCCAGAAGTAAAAATCAAGTTAATCCCCATCATATTGGGGCATTACCACCATGACCCTTGGGAGTACAAGAAAGCTACAATCGTACTAGTTGCCTGTATTTCAAATGGGCATGGAAACAAAGTTGATTTTATTCTAATCTGGTTGTTCTTGTGAATGTTTAAATAACTAATGGAAGCAAAGGAAGAAGTCACAAGCTTTTCTTTTAACTTTTGTATGTGTCTCTTGCCATAGCAACAGAAGAACCTTGAAGGATATGTGGGGTTTGCAAATCTTCCAAATCAGGTTTACCGCAAGTCTGTGAAGAGAGGATTTGAATTCACACTCATGGTAGTAGGTAAGTTTGTTTTGAGTGGAAATTGCTAAAAGTATATTAATGTAGTTCGTAATCTGTGATACTGATTGAGAGAGATATATATATGCACACACACATATGTTTTTTGTATGGTCTTATGAGAAAATCTGGCTTCTAGGCTGGTAAATCTAGAGTGGCTAAAAAGAACGTGTTGTCCAGTATGCAAGTAGATGAGGAAAATAAAGAGAACTGTGTAGTTCATATAGTCTAAGGAAAAAGTGGTGTGGATCTACTCTAAAATGTGACTTGCAAGTATGACAGAATAGAAATAATTTGAACATGGATTTTTATTTGAAGAAAACAATAGAACTGCTTTTACAGTTGAGTGCAACAAGGCAAACTGGCATCCAAAAGTAACATCGGAATCTTTCCTTGTACATAACCAGGCAGCAGGATCCTGTATGTCCTGCACTTCCGTGGCCACAAAACTATGCTACAAAATCAAAGCTTTAATTTAAACAGACCTTCCTAGTTTGTATGGTTATAAAGAAAACCAAATGTAAACAGTATGCTCCCTGTGGACTACAGAGAATGGGAAATTCTTGTTAGGTTGAATGGATAATGCAATGCAGAGCAGTTCATTTAGGCTTCAGTGATGACCCAAAATGACCGCTCTCCTGCTAGGACATCAGACTGCCTTTTTTTTCTCCATTGTTTGAGTTCTTGTATGATAGCAGACTGTTACTAAGGTTGAGTACATATGTATGTATACTGGATATGTGACCCGGTTTTGATATACAGTGATGAATATAATAACTAATAATAATAAATGTTTTATAATAGCCATCTGTCTCTTTGGTAATGTCTACCTTTATCTTTTGTAATTTGATTAGCTTGATAATGCTTTGGTTTGTCATCGCTGCAATGGATGTCTTGTGCAGTCATTATGTATATGTAGCTTGTAACATAACAGTATCATTGGCAGAGCTAGAAATCAAGGTCAAATTGGTGTAAACTCATTGCAGGTCACTTTAGTTTTCTTTAGATTACAAAGTGAATTAGAATTTTAGAATCTGAGGTTGCCTTTTTCTCTGGGGACTTGATTACAGGTCTTTTGTAATCCAGAATCCAAGTACAGAATTCATTGTTTGCTATAAATCTGTATATAACCTTAAAAAAAATTTAATTTTCTGCTACCTGCAGGAGAAAGGGAGGATGGAGGGAGGGAGCTGTCTTCAGTATTATTCCACAGTGGGGTATAAGTTGTACTTCCAAGTTTCATTCTCACAAAAACCAAGTCACTTAAAGCAGAAGCAGTAGATGTAGTGATGTATTAGAACTGGAGGAAGTGTGTGACATTACCTTGGTGTTCTTACGTCTGCCTGTAGTTCAGCCTAATGCAGTTGCATGTAGGAGAACTGTAGAAAATGGTCACTGTTGAGAGGAAAAGTTGGTCCAAAATTAGATTAAAAATGAGTTATTGATCAGAAAATGTTGTTACCAGTTTTAACACTGTTTTACTTAGTACTGAGACTTAATACATTTGTATAGGAATTTCTTATCATTGTCTGGAAATTACTGGGGGTTTGGCAGCAGTTTTATAAGTACATCTAATTGTCTCCTTCCACCCCCAAGTATAGAAGTCAGATACTTGAAAGTGAGTGTTTAACCCAAATGGTGGCTGATCTTTCAGTAATCTGGAGAGGAATGAGAGGAAGAAATTGTTTTATTTACAAGTGATGTGCCTGATAATAATATGCCCTGAAAATTATGCGTATTTTAAATAAGAAGATGGAATAGTTTGTGTATTACTGGTCACTGGTTGGTAATATTGTAATGTGCAGTTAGATTCTTAGAATTATAATTGTTGCTGTGTTCCTCTTTGTAGATGGTGTGTTTTGACTTGTGTCGAGGTCTTTAGCTGACATTGTGATACAGTTCTGTAATAGTAAATTGAATTATTTATAATCTAGTTATTAAAAGTTAAAACTTCAGAATGTAATGCTAATCTGTAAATGGTGGACAGCTGGCTGAGTAAGAATACTGAATGTCTCATCACTTGGAGGTAATCTAAAGTATTCCCTTGCTCTTTCTACTACCAAGCGTCGTGCATGCATAGCTGCTTTTTACTGCACAAGTACTAGTCTGCTTTATTTATAGGCACCTGTTTGTTCTGACATGAAAAACTGGGAAAAACAATGCTTGTAGTTGCTAAACAGGTACAAGGAAGAAAATGAATCATGTTTGGGATCTGGGATCTCTCTCCAGCTGTTTTCAGGCATCTGTGAGGCTTGATATTGCAGCTATGCATTTGTATAGAAACTCTTTTCCAGTTGTTTGTTTAGTCTGGAATAATCAGTTAAACTTAACAGATGTACATAGCATGATACCTGGCTTTTTGGTCTTGAAATGCATAGTATAGAAATTCAGCAGATCCAGCCTGTTAAGGGGGGCTTGCCAGTGCAGTTGTACAGGTGTAGCGACTGCTGTAAAAACAACTCGGTTTTCAGTTTAACTATGTGTGAAAATTGAGGAAGCAGTAAGTACAGCATCCAACAGGTCTGACAGTGTTTCCAGTCAGCATTTTTGCAGGGGGATAGGTCAGTTTTACTGAACTCAATAAAATACTTACTCCCCAGGCTGTTGAGTTACTGTCTTTGCCCTGGAGCTGATGAGGTGGCTTCCTGCCTTCTCTTGTGCCAGTGAAGCTGGAGAGAGGGCTTTTAAATTTGGGTGTGCAGAAGGCCAAGTAGTTGTCGAATAGCCTAGAGCAGGTTCAGGGTGCAGGGATTCCTTCTCTGAGCTGGCTGGGGGCATTGCTTTGGAAGTGGCTTCTTACAGCCATGTGGGGCTTGCTCTTGAAGGCAGAGCTCAGTGAGGTTGCTGTTTTTGAGGCTTAATGCTAGTGATGTCTTTCCTGTAAATATTTGCTAATTTCCAGGTGTTCTGGTATTTACATTAAATGTAACTAATGGGTGAAGTGTTTATAAATGACACACACACACAAATACAAAAAGTTGATGTTAAAATATCCTTTTTATATTTAATGTTTTAAGAACCATTGAAAAGTTAACCTTTAGAGAGTAACTGGAGTTACTCCATAATGTTTAGCCATGATAAACAGTTTAACATTTCTATCTCCTTAACTGTATTTGTTTTCTCTAGGTTGTATGGTTCCTTTTGGTAGTATTTATAAACTTTCCTTAAGAACCTGAAGACCCAAGATAACCCTTTCTTTTCCTTATTGATCAGTTGTCACTGGACATCAATTTGTCTTTAAAAATCTTTGTTGAGACAATGAATTTTGTAGGAATCCTATTCCAGAAGGCTCATCAGTTGTTGAAACCACGCTGCTCCTGAAATGGCTTAGTTTTGTAGAGTAAAAACTAACAAGCACCTCCTCCAAGGGTAAGATATAAAGTAGGCAGAAATATGTGTTAAGCTGAGCTTCATTCTTGATGCTTTCATGAGAAGACTTTTAAATCATGGTTTAAAGTGACTGATCTGAAATACAAAAGCTCACCAGTGGAAAAAAAATGTCAAGTTGGCCTCGGTAGGCTGCTTCCTTCATAACCTTCTGTAATCTCTTAAAAGTATAAGGTAGCTGTCAAAACACTTGAGAACCTAACATAAATATTTGGTCTGTTTGAAACCCAAAGCATATTCTCTGGATATCTCTGCTGTAGAGGCTTTTTGGAGGAAATTATATCCTGAAGTCGGATGCTTAAGAAAAGGGAACTTCCAGCAGGAATACTACCACAGTTACCAGCTCACAGTTAAGGAGAAGCTTAATTGTGACACGGTAGCTGTGTCTGTTTATTAATGTAATTACACTTGCTGAAGTAGTGGGTGTGTTTTTCTCTTTGTTTCAGTGTAATGAGGTGTGGAACAGAGTTGCTTTTCAGCGTGTCTCTTTTCCAAATGCTGAATCAGGAAATCCCTCTTTTGTCCTTGTATTGGTATGACGCTGGGAACGTGGGATTTGAACCAACGCCCAAGGGGATGCAAAGCCGTCATTTCTAAAAATTCTTTTCTCCTATAGACTTTATGTACTTAAAAATAACTATTTAGGGTGGCTTTTCCTAGAGCTGTGTACTTGAAGGCATTTGGGCTTCCTGAGCCTTCTCAGAGGTTGGACTCTTAACGTTTATGTATTTATTTGTTTAAAATTCATCTGATTTGCAAAGTGTAACACACAGTCAAGTGGCTTTCTAGAGGACCTTCCTACACAGCTCCCGTTTGTGAGCAACGCATTGCTAGCTTTGATTCTGAAAAAGCTGTTTTGAAACCTCTCCTATAATCGTCTGTTTTGTTTTCTAATTGTTGCTTTAGCCTCGTAGATCACCTGTAGATTACAACTTAAAGCAAAAACTCATGTGTTAGTATTGTCATAGTGTTTCATTTGTAATTATACAGGCACTCAAATGCTTTGGCCAAACATGGTTGTTTGGCATGGATGCCAAGGAGAGGGCTGTATTTTGCAAGACTGGGAAGCTATGTTAAACAAAAAGCACATATGACTTGAAAATGCTTTTATTGTTCACTGAAGAAAACTTGAACTGGTTTGATACTGGTGTCTCCTGGTGATGGATCATGTTCTGATTTAGAATTACCCCTTTCATTTTCATCAGGTTGCTCTAGTGGAAGGTGTCCCTGCCTGTGGCAGGGGGTTGGAACTGGATGAGCTTTAAGGTCCCTTCCAACCCAAACCGTTCCATGATTCTGTGATCTCTTGCTAGATGCCTGCTGTCATACAAATCTTTGAGTTCTAACAGCTAACCTTATGTACGATGCATTATATTAAAATATTGCTTAGAAAAATTAAGGAAAGTTTTTGTAAAGCTTTGGTGATTTTTGGATTGAAACTCAACTGAACTGCATTTTGGTCAGAGCCTAATTTATCTATGAAAGTTCTTTGTTCCTGGCGATGGTTTTTGAGGGAAGAGCCTTCTCCCTCAGTGTATGGTTGCAAACCCATAATCTGGCAAAATCTGACTGTAAACTAATTGAGCTTTATTTCTTTAAACAGGTGATGATTCTGTTGAAAACATTTTTCTATTTCATGTATCATTTTCATGACAGTCTCATAACAAATAATATGAATTCTTTTACATCCCTCTGTATTTAAAACTGGTTCTCTAATAGAAGTATTCAGGGACTTTTATGAAAACCATCTCATGAGATACTGTGCTCTGCACTGTGTAGGTGTCATCTTCACTGTCTCTTTTTCAAGCTGCGTGGAGTTTTTCATCCTTGCCTACATAATTAATCATGTCATGGTATTAACTGTCTTCAGGCCAGCTGGAACTTTTGCTGTATTTCTAACTGCATAAATTTTATTGCTCTGGGTGGTTTTCCTTACCTTGCCTTACCAGGATTTTATTTGATTCCTAAATAAAAATGTACTTGCTGAATTTGCATGTAAATGTATGCACACATTGACACAAATGCATGCTTACTCTATTGGTATTTAAGCTGTTACAGTATGCTTGCTCACTATGGTGAGATCAGTGTTGGAAGCTGGTTCTTGCTCCTGTTGGTGACAGGTTTGTAGGTCGCAGTTTAACTGAAATGAATAATCTATTGTTTTTTCTTTTTGCTTTATATTAGAATAATTAGTCACTGCATGATGTTCTGGTTATCATAGAATCATGGAATGGTTTGGTTGGAAGGGGCCTTTTAAAGCTGCTTTAGTTTCAGCCCCTTCCCACTTTCCATTAGACCGTTTGTTCCAAAACTCATCCATCCTGGCCTTGAACACCGCCAGGAATGCTCAGATGTGATGGTGTTTAATGTAATGTGTGAACTTAACCACATCTTAGAGAAGGTACCTAACTAGTGGTTATGTTTTACCTCTTAAAGTGGTTATCAGGTGGCCAAAACAGGTTTTTGATTCTGCCTTCAAAAGTGAACAGTTGTCCTGAGCTGTCGTGGTGCATGGGTAGGGTGTGAGCTAGATGTTGTACATCTTGTAAGGAGTGACTTGTTAGAAGTCACTGCTGCTGTTTCTAGTTCCTTAGCCTTTGATGATCAGGTGCCAATTTACTGCAGGACTGTTTTGGGGCAGTCTTTCTACAAGCCTAGAGTAAAATTCAAAGTAGAAATCAGGTTTTTGTGTAGATAAATATACTGTAGGAGTTGAAACCTGGTTCTTTCTTTCTGTTGGCTGAAAATGTCAGGCTTGCTGCTGCATCAAGGTGCAGACAGCCTCATGAATGACTAGGTGACTATTGCAACCAAAGTGATATTCTTGGCTGGAGTATTTGTGGTCTATATCTCTAACTGTACTAAAGCCACTGTGGCCCATTAGTTGTGAATCTTCTGATTCAATGTGCGTGTTTTCCCTTTGGCTGATTTTGCAATAGTTCAGATCTTCACTGTGAATCCATTTGAAGCTGTTAGATTTGCTTCTTTTTCCCTGTGTTTTTCCGTACGTAGTATGGTTACATGGTTCTGGGTTTTGGATGTTTTCTGTTGAGCTTCTGAACAGATTCAGTGTCAAGTTAGAGTTGATACCATATTCCTGTCTGCAATTTCTTTTATGAAAGCGAATGAGCATCTTCCAAGAAGAGTTTTTCTCATTTGTTTTCTGGTGTAGTCTGATGTTTTTTCCAGTCACCATATTATGATGTTTAAGTCAGCAAATTTAAACTTCTTAGTGGTTGGAGGCAAAGCTGTTTGATCAAGCTAGTTTTTCTGTCTGAGTTTCTATCAGCCTTTACTTCCATCCCAGTTTTTCACTGTAGGTAGTTTTGTCACGCATACCAAGACCACAAATGGAAGAGCCCTTACACTCTGTCTTGGAATTATGCTAAATTTCTGTCAGTGTTGGTATAAGCTGTATTAAGTGTGTAATGATACTGTTCAATGTAGTTCCTTCCCTATATTAAGCTTGAAGTGAAAGCTTTTTGGAGGGTGCTGATCTCCCAATTTCACAAGCAGTTCTGGTTTGTATCACTGAAATACTGACCTCCATTGCCGATGAGGTTTTAAGCCAGTGAAAAACATGCTCACTCAGTAGTCTGAAAGCAGTTGCTGGATGTTTGTGGAGCACTTTGCAGCACAAGCATTGCTTGAAGATGAAGAACTGTGAAACAAACCACTGCTGAAAAATACAATTATCAGCTAAAGAGCTGGGGACACTGGATAAGCTGGAATGGCATGGAGCAGCAAAGGGGCTTCATTGCACACACACGTGGGTGATGATTGTTGTTACTGCCTTTATCCACATTGCCCAGGTCTCCTGTCCTTCAAGGTAGAAATACTGTGCTTTATATTCAGAAGCATGGTAGGGGATCACTTATTTTAGAAGCACGTGGCATCAACCTTCAGTTTGTTCCAGGGCTTTGGAACTTGCTCTCCTTGATCTAGTCTCGTTGAAGACCTGTATTTTTTGACCTTAAATGTTAACTTGCCAGTGATACAACAAAATGTTCTGTTCTGCTGTGATGGAGATGCCTGTTATTAAGACTCTGGTTGTTGCCAGTCAGACCAACAGTTCATTAAATTAAAGGATTTTAATTTAGCTGGATTTGTACTCTTATGGAATAACCTGTTTTTTGTTACAAATAAGGTAGTCTCAGGAATATTCTGCAGTTGGTTTATGAAAGATCTGAATGGTTCTGCTGTGATACAGTATTTGGTAAAGAGCTAGTTAAGCTTTCATCTGTATGTATCTCCTCAGCCCCTGTAATGCAAATCTGTAAAATACTTACTTTATATCTCTATTAAACTGTGTTTGATTTGCCTTCACATCCACCTGACTTTTCTGATGAGGAGGTACCATTGAAGTTAGTGCCCCACACTGCAGAGTTAAAAGGGAATCGTAAGGCTTCTGAAAGTTAACTTTGTTGTATTTCTTGGAAGTCGGCAGTTCTCTTTTACCATCTGTTCTCCCTTGGTTTAAGGTATGAGAAAGTTTATTGTCAGTTTCCGGTTATTTTGTGCTTCACTGTTTTCCTTACTAGCTATTGATGTCTGAAAATGCTTTCCATGACAAGTGGGCCAGTCTCAAAGAGGCCTTTGAGCAATGAATGTAATACCCTTTAGTACAAATACCATTGTCATCATGTAGGATGGCAAAAGTAAATACCAGAAGGAGCTCTTTAAAAGAGCTGAAGACAAGCTTTACTCTGAACATCAGTTTTCTTGGTTGGGCTGTGGATAGTGTGTGATGTTGTTCTGCTTACTGACCTGTGGAGAGGTCAGCAACATAAAATAGTGTTCAGGTTTAATTGTAATTCTTTTTAGGGTAGTTTCCCTTCTGAAATTATTACCTTTTGGTCACCAGAATTCTAATCTCTTATCTCTAGACCTCTGGCAAAACACTAGAGGAATGTAGAAACCTTTGAGGTGGTTGCACAGGTTTGGGGCTAACCCAAGCAGCAGAGCTGAAGACAGGAGGAGAAATTGTATCGTCTCTTTGCAGATGTTTAGTACATGATGTTCCTTGCCCTGGAAAGCCCAAAGGTAACCTTGGTAGTATGAGTCATAGAATCACAGTCTGGTTTGGGTCGGAAGGGACCTTAAAGCTCTTCCAGTTCCAACCCCTGCCATGGGCAGGGACACCTTCCACTAGAGCAGCTTGCTCCAAGCCCCTGTGTCCAACCTGGCCTTGAGCACTGCCAGGGATGGGGCAGCCACAGCTTCTCTGGGCACCCTGTGCCAGCGCCTCAGCACCCTCATACTGAAGGACTTTTTCTTTACTATGTCTTCTGATGTAGAGAGAAAGTGTTTAAACAAAATCCCAACCACCTTGTTTCCATGTACTCTGAAGCCCATGTGACGGGACTAATACCAGGGTTAGTCTGAGCAGGATGAGCAAAGCCAAGTATGTTCCACAGCATTGCCATCTGTGGTCTGTTGGTGAGCTTTACTAAAACCCTGGTAAAGTCACAGCTTGAAGAGCACTGCTTGCTGCTACACCAAATTCCCTCCTGCATGTTGATTACTGTGTCAATGAAAATAGCATTTTATATTCACTGGCTCTGTAAAGTTGTGCAGGGATTTTTCCATTTTCATTCTTTTATGGTCTGGGGTGTCTATAGTACATAAAGCCTTCATTTGAATTATTATTTCAAGGGCATATGTTGTATCCAAATTCTTCCTGAGTAGCTGAAACTAAAAAACTAAACCAGTTCCCCTTCAGGGAAATATCTTCTCTTCTTTATTTTGGAGAATCAGTCCCTGTTTCTGCTGGGATATGTGTAGAGCTTAATCCAGTCATGCACATCACTCATTAATTCACTTAATAGATGAACACAGTCTAGTGGTTGGAGAGCTAAATCCACGGGCTCTTCTTATGAGGAAATACCTACTGCTTTTCAAATGTAGCCCTATACACTTTGGTCCTTTTATCTGTTGGTCTTGAGCTCTAATACTGATGTCTTTCTATGATCAAATGTGTTTAGTGACTGAATGCAAAGTAATGAGTTGAGATGTTGATGATGGGGGCAAATTTTAACCATAACTATTCCTTGAATTGCAACAATTTAATTATTACAGTCATTTCAATTATACAGTAAGTAAAAGGGTGTGACTTTTATAAGCTCATGAACTGTGGTTTGAACTGAGGGCAGTGTCCAAACTTTTATTTGGCTGTGAAGGTATCTGCTTTGGGTTATTTATGTCAAATGGCAAGCATTCAGTTAACTGAATGAAACAAAACTGACTTGGAGGAAGTATTTATGAACTCTGCAGATACTTGGGCTGTTTGAGGTTCTACTCAAAACCTATCTTCTGCTTCAAGTAACAGTAAAAGCATTTATTCTACAACTAATTGCAAAACATTTTAATACACCTGTCTAATTAGAAAGGGGTTGACACCTACACGTTTAGAGATCCATATGGATGAGATGCTGCATAGGAGTCTTGACTATTCAGCTTTCTCATGTTACCATTTAGGTGGATTCACTTTGTCTCAAGAAAGGCTAAACTGTAACAGTGCTTTTATGCCTTTTCAACCAGAAGTAGAGCTCAGGAAGATGGAAAATGCTGATTGTTTGAAAGGACTCTGGAATTTTTATGGATCTAATACCCTTTAGAATTTGGCTGTATTTGTGTCCTAACATCTTTGCACTTGCTAATCAGGTGAAGGTAGGCCATTCACAGTATCTGGTTAATGAGAAACTGATTAAATAGGGTTACCTCAGACAGAAATTAGTGTTCAATTAAATTGCACACAATCACAGTTCTTGTTTGAATGACTCTAATTTGAATATGCAGAATGTGAAGACCTTTGTCAATGCATGTCTCTATTAATGAAGTCTAACAGAAAAGATCATACATGAGTAAACCTGTAGTTGATTATCTTATTCCTTTAGCATTGTAAAACTCATGTTATTGTGTCATTTTTTTGTGCCGTTGAGAAAGCAGGGTAAGAAAGGCTTCCCTGGTACTAGTGAGTAAGATGAGCTGATGGCAGATGCAGAGAATTTTTTCAGCTTATTCAAGTACAGTTATGTTTGCCAATATTGTGTGCTTCCCAATTCCCTCAACTGCTGCTGTCAGCTTAAAAATAGAAAAAAAAAGGGAATTTTTTTGGAAAAAACCTGGGAACGTTGATTATAGTTAATATTTAAATAAATCATTTATTACAATGAAGTAAGAATAAAAAAGCCCAACAACAGTGCTTCATAAAGATCACAGAATACCAGACTGGTTTTGGGTTGGAAGGGACCTTAAAGCTTCTCCAGCTCCAACCCCTGCCACAGGCAGGGACCCCTTCCACTAGAGCAGCTTGCTCCAAGCCCCTGTGTCCAACCTGGCCTTGAGCACTGCCAGGGATGGGGCAGCCACAGCTTCTCTGGGCACCCTGTGCCAGCGCCTCAGCACCCTTCCAGGGAAGAGCTTCTGCCTAAGAGCTCATCTCAGTCTCCCCTCTGGCAGGTTAAAGTCATTCTCCCCTTGAGCTGTCATGTTGTGTTCTGTAGTTGTTTGCCTGTTCCTAAGTGGTTTAACTTAGATGTATCTTTCTACGATGAATCTTTCCTGGCTCTGTCTTGTGGTGTTGGGGAGGTATTGCATAACTTTGTGCTGTTGGTATTTGTGCTTTATGGAATGTTCCCTCTTGAGAAGTTGCCCTCTCTCTCCAGGTAAGCAGTTAGAGGCTTAATTTACATTTTCATCCAGGTACTTGACTGTAAAACTTTGAATTCTCCAGAACCACTTTCCCATCTAATCAATAATAAACTGGTGGGATTTGCTTTTTCTTGGTGGCTGTAGGTTTTCAGTAAGGAGGAGAAAGCTGTTTTCTGTTTGCCCAGCTACTGAGACCTAGACCCTTGCAGCTCCGCTGGAAGAGTCTGTATTTCCTAGAAGTCGCATGACGTTTAGAAACTCCTAGTTTTCTTCAGGTAGGCACATTGTTCTGACAGCATTCATTGCCAGTGTAGATGAAGCTTGAGGATGGCTTTTCTTGGATAAGAATCTGAGAGCTTGTAGCACTTTTAACTCTACAGAAAACAGAGATTAGCTTTGACATAGTTAGGAATGCTGCAGATTATGGTATCTTTCAGAGCAGTAGGCGTGTGTGCCAAATTGAGGTTGGCAGAATGTTTCCACTCCTGAGTTTTCCCCCTGAAGTATCTTATGTTTTTATAATACCCCTTTTTTCACAAAAGATATTTCTGGTCATATCCTAGTACTGACAGTATGTCCAAACGACGTGAACCCCTCAATACATGTTACCTATTTATTATGAAGAGGAATCGATAAGCAGAAGCTGTTCCCTGTGAGGGTGCTGAGGCACTGGCACAGGGTGCCCAGAGAAGCTGTGGCTGCCCCATTCCTGGCGGTGTTCAAGGCCAGGTTGGATAGAGCCTTGAGCAAGCTGCTGTAGTATGAGGCATCCCTGGCCATGGCAGGGGGTTGGAACTGTATGATCTTAAGCTCCTTTCCAACCATAACCAGTCTGTGATTACATAATCAATGCATTGCTTCTTTTAGTTGTAACGAGCTGCATTCTCAGTTTGCTGTGTAAGATTCCTGTCCTTTTGCTTTTTTGTGTGAAACCTCTGCATAGCTGAAGTTATATGATAGGTATCAAATCCTTTTACGAAAGGATTAAAAAAAAGCTTTAAAAAAGACTCAGCTGGGTTTTCTTGGTACAGTGAGAAGCTTTTAAATGAGGTGGTTTCTGTAAAAGAAACCCCAGGAGAAATAAACAACTGATAGCTTTTTATTTTCCAGCTAAGAAGACTCAGATAACTAAGAAGACTGCCTTTGTTTCTTATAGATCATCATGTATGACTTGTTAGTTAAATTGTGCCTTGATTATGCTTATTCTTCTGAGAATGGAAGATCAAGGGCTGTGTCTTCCTTGCCTTTCTACCTGCTCTGTTCAAGCTGCTGTGTCATGGCAGTGCAGTTGAGTATATTTAGCACCCTTTCATGTCCAGTAAATTCTAATGCTCTTGTTTCTGATGTTTCAGGCTGCAGCTTTTTTTGTTCAAGTACTTTGGACCCTTTCCGGAAGGCTTTTTATTACTTACTGTTCAAACCCATCTTTAGCTCTTTCCACAGATTTTAACAAAGTGACTGCATATGTCAAAACATATGTACAGCTTTAGAGTTTTCTGCTTCTAGAAGGAAGCAAAAGCTGTGGTTCTTGAAGCTATTCTGGGAGAAAGTGAGGACTTGATCTGCTGAGTGTGAAGGTGGGAAAAATACTGAAGGGGAATGGGAAAATGAGAGACAAACTCCTTGTATTGCTGCTTAAGCTTGAGATGTAAATTCTGATTTGCAAAAATAATTAGTAAATGAATTTCCGTGGGTAAAAAGGTAGAAAAATACATCTAGAACAGATATTCCTGCTGCCCTCTCAGTTTAAAGCCCACAGTTCAGATTTAGCACAGGGTACTTCTGGGGAAGTGGGAGCTGTGTGGCTGGCTGCTGGTGAGGTGGTCAGGGACAGCGGGGAACTGGGCTTCATGGGGAAGTTCCCTTGGTCAGGTCTGCTAGCAGAGGTGAATTTGAGTTTGGCTTCTTTCAGTATGCCATGAGAGGTTGTCACACCCAATACCCACAAGGGTTTCTCTTACCTCAGACCCACTGAATACCACGGCTTTTTGTCATCTCTCTTTGAGGTGACTAAGTCCTTGTAAATGAGTTTGAGGACACATTGGAATCACACAGTTGAGTGAGGTAGAGGTGGTATACCGTGTTTCTCTGAAAGGTAGGGTAAATGAGATGCCGCTTAACTTATTAAAAAGCAGATCTGCTGGGGAAACTTGTCTGGCTGAGTCTGGTGGGTACCATGCCTGGGTTGTTGTGCAGACATTCTGTTCACAATTAATGCAATTGCTGATGTTCCACTGAAGCTTTGGGAATTGTTCTGAATATTGTACCATGGGGCCTTTTTGTAAGCATCAGTTCTTCATCCCTCTTTCGTCAGAAACTTTCTTGCCATTTTTGTTACATGTGAGCTCATTGGGTGTTCCCTCTTGAAGGCTTACATGTGTTTTTTGTCCTGCCCTTTCTGTCCTTGAAGTATCACTAAGTGTATTCATTAATCCTCTGGGTAAATCTGTGTTTTCCTCACTTACATGATTCATGTTTAACAAAGACCACTTATAGCCTTAAAAATTAAGTGCAGAGTTGGCTCTTGCACAGATGTGGTGGTCCATTTGTTCCTGGTCTGAGCCATGCTGTGGATCCATGGATACTCCCCTTCTCGCTTTTTGCCTTGTAGCTTGTTGAGAGCCTGGGTCAGTTTACTGGCTTCAGAGAGGGTGTTTGGCACAACGCTTTAATCTGAAGCCTCCATCTAAAACTGTAGATCATCATAAGTCAGCTGCATCCAGAACAGCAGGTCACTGTTGTTTTACTTTCAGAGTCTAGCATGGCTGAGGATAATGCAGAGGAATACACGGAAGCCATTCTGAAGCTCTGGTGATAGAGACCATCAGTATAGGAATATGGACTTTTTAGCTTTTTCCTAAAGAAAACCTCGATATGGACATTATGGGTTTGTGTTTTGGCTTTTTTCTTCTTTTGAAGAGTCTTGCAAAGCAGCAAAGAAAACTTTGTTTCCCAATGGAGAAGAAGTTTTACCCTGTCTGTATTCCCTGCTGGCCATAGAGTTTATGCATAGTGCTTATGACTTGTACTGTGTTGATAATTTAACTGCTCAAGCTTGTCGAAACCACTCTAGCTTGCTTTTCAGAGCAAGCTTCTTGGTATCTCTGTTCTAAGCCTGCTAATTAGCAGTTAGCAGTGGTCATAAATCAAAACCAAGCACTGTTTGTGTATGCTGTGAACAGGATGAATTAATGGAGCTTTCTGTGTTGATACATGCGTGTTTTCCTTGGCACATCTTGTTTGAGGGTGTATGAACTGTAGTAGCTCTTTAATGTCAGTCCTTCTCAGTTCAATGCACTGAAGTTCTAAAATAGCATTTTATCTATGTTTTGAGTCCAGTTTTTGGAAAGAAGTGAATGAAAGATAAGAACAACTTTAAAGCTGTAGTGTTGTGTGGAGGGGTCTTGGTTGGTTGGGTTTTGGGATTTTCAGTAATACTGATTTATTTAGCTTATATAAAGCTTGTACAAAAAGGGTTCTTGAATATGCTGGTTTCTGTGAAGTTTTATGGGATGTGATCCATAATTTATAATACATTCCAGGTAGGAGGATGTTTGCTATGTCCTGTGCCATCCTTTGTCTTCAGAAGTGAGAGGACAGACACTGAATTCAGTTTTCTCCCCTATGATCCAGAGGTGCTAAGTTCACATTTTTATGTACTTATCAAAATACTACTAAAACCAGCCTAACCATATTCTGCAGCTTGTTGCTGCCTGGGTCAGCAGGCTAGCGCTAGAGCTGTAAATAAAATATATTTGGTGGGTTATTCTTCAAGTACTTTCAAATGAATGAAGCCACGTGTTCAAGTGTTCAAGGCAGGTTAGACTGGGCTTGGAGCAGCCTGCTCTAGTGGAAGGTGTCCTTGCCCATGGCAGGGGGTTGGAACTGGATGAACTTTAAGATCCCTTCCAACTCTAACCATTCTATGATATTGATGAATTATATTCCCCCTCCTTCCCCCATTTGTTTCCATGTGTGACATTTGAGGGTGATCAGTTAAGCACAAAGAAGCACACAGAAACATAGTTATGTCTGTAGTAGGCTTGAGGGGCTTCCAAATTTTGCTAAGTAAAGGCCAATAATTGTAATGATTTTTAAGATTAAGAAGTTGACCAATAGCAAAAAGAAACCAGTGAAAATTTGTTTAGAACCTAATCATTAGTAAAGATGTGACCAAGTATTTTGTGCTTCTGTGCAAATGCTGTGAAATTATTGTAGCTTTGAAGAAAAAAATGCAATGCTAGAGTATCTTGTGTCTGCTGTTAGGGGCACTGTGGCTGAAAATAGCCTTTAGATTTCTCCCTGGGCTGTGGACGTTACTGTTGTCCGATCACTTTAAAGATCTTAATGTAGCTCTGTGTGGGCTACGTGTATTTAAATAAAGAATAATTAAAAAACAGTCTATACCTTGGGACTGGGAGAAGCTGTCCAGGTCCCTTGGTGGTCTCTCTCACTCCTGGTAATTCGCTCTTTTAAGCATGGCAGTGAGAAGCCTTTCAAATTGCAAAACACTGTCCTGATACAGATTGTAGTGCTGCATCTCCAGTGGAGGTGCAGGAGGATGTTGTGAAACATAACTCTGGTGTAAAGGGAGCAAGTTATGGCCAGTTATGAATAAATCTGCTGGTCATTGCAGTACCTGAGTTATCCCTGGAGCGATTTTGGCCCATAATTCAGATAAAGCATTAGTAGAGATGGGTTGGGGGGGGTGGTGGAATTTTTCATGGAAATTTGGATGTAAAGATGATGTTTTGCCCTGGTGATAGTGACAACCTTGATCATTATTTTTACAGTATAGATGGGTTTAGATCAAACTGTAAGAAGTGGTTGACCTGAAACACATAATGTAAAGAGGAAGTTTGTTGTTGTTCAGGGTGAGTTTATTTTGGGAAGGAATATTCTTGGGAGAGCATATTGATGCTTCACTGTAGCACAGCTCACTCCAGCAGAGAAATTTGCTGAAGTCTAACTCTTGCCTAAAACCATTTTCCACAGCTTTCTGATTGATTTTTCTGTAGGACTATTTCATTCCAGTGTAATTGGATGCTGGGATGACTAGTACTGCCCTCCCACTATGATACTCTATTTAGGACTCTGTCCTTCCTTTCTCTCTGATTAGTCTGTGTGGCTTAAGTGCTTCACTGTCAAGAAGTTTTGTGCAGGAGCAGCATAGATTTGGGCTGCTATGTATAGCTGTCATTTTCAGATATACCTAGCAGTTTAGTTTTCAGTTTTATTCACATTTCCTTGTACTTTCTGAAGACTTGACAACTTTCTTTTCTTCTATTTCCCTTCATCCTAACCCCAGGTTTTCCATCAATTCTGGTTTTTGCTTCTGTGCTGGTTTACTTTCTGTTCGAGACACCCTAGTGCAACACAAAAGAAGCTCCATGAACATGCACTGAGGGCTGGAGCAGCTCTGCTATGGAGAGCTGGTCTGGTCCAGCCTGGAGAAGAGAAGGCCCCTTAAGGGGGGACCTTAGAGCAGCTCCAGTGCTTAAAGGGGCTACAAGAAACCTGGAGAGGGGCTTTGGATAAGGGCCTGTAGGGACAGGCCAAGGGGAATGGCTTTAACCTGCCCGAGGGGAGACTGAGATGAGCTCTTAGGCAGAAGCTCTTCCCTGTGAGGGTGCTGAGGCGCTGGCACAGGGTGCCCAGAGAAGCTGTGGCTGCCCCATCCCTGGCAGTGTTCAAGGCCAGATTGGACAGAGGGGCTTGGAGCAAGCTGCTCTAGTGGAAGGTGCCCCTGCCTGTGGTAGGGGTTGGAGCTGGAGGAGCTTTAAGGTCCCTTCCAACCCAAACTATTCTATGATTTTGTAACTACTGAATCTGCTGGCTTCATCCTTTCAATTCACAGTCTTTTAGACCTTCATTTTTGTGTTCTTGACTTGGCTGTCATCTTGCCTTTACTTTTGAAAACAGAGCTCCCAGTAACACTGGATATAAAAGTGCAAAAAATTGCCATGGTAGGTTGTTGTTTTGTTGGTTTTTTTTTTTTCACCATAATAAGGTTGAACAATAAGGGATGTTACTGAAACTGCAGAAATTGTCCATCCCCATTCCCTGCTTCTACAAGGATGTGCTACACAGTGACCTATTTTAGCCGTAGCATTTGGAAACATCTAGAAAGGAGCCAGGCTTGCATCTTCCTTTTCAAAGTGACTAGAATCAGTGTCAGTCCCTTGGTGGTCACTCCCTCAGCCATGACTCTGTTTTGCCGTTCCTTACCTCATCTGGCTGCCTTTTTCTCCCCTATCGATACTAGTGGATTTCCTTGATGTGGCTCTTTTTCCACTGACCGACCTGATGTGGTGAACTGTCTATTTCTAGTCCTCCTTCCATCATTTTAATGTTGGTACATCTGTAACACGTCCAGCATGAAGTTACCGCTGGAAAATAACTAGAGCTGCTGTCTCCAAGGTTGCTGGTTCCTTTGAGAGGTTTCCCATCCGAATATGGCAAGGATGATGAGTGTCATGGATGTTAATGGATAAAACACACATAGAACCTTGTTTTTAATGTGGCACCAGAGTCACTATTAAACTTGCTTATTTCAAGGTTTGTGTGTAATTTAGCTTTTGTTTCCCTAGCTTTTCAGTCATTGCACACCTTTAAATACTGTGAAATTGAAATTACTGTTTCACTTCAGGATTGAGTGCTTGTCAGCTGCTTTTCCTAAACCAGGTTGAGGGTACTTGTGTAAAAATAAGACTTGAGTACTTTTCATTGGGAAGCAAAAAAACCCCAACACCTCGAACCCAGACCGACCCCCAAAACTTGAAGGGTTTTCTTGCTTAATGAAAACCAGAACAAAGTGAAGGGAAAAAACGACACTGCATTCCATACGTGGTCAGCCCCTTTGTGGCTAGTTTTTCTGTAAGGCTTGCTTATTTTTACTGAGCCTTTTTTGACAGATGCTGGAATTCCCTTTTCATAGTGTTTCTTAATATAGTGGACAATTCTTTGAAGGTGCTTGAGTGGGAAAATTTGGGTGATATATAGGGTGGCAGTTGCATCAGTAAGAGTATGGAAATGATTCTCCATCACTTTTAACTACTTGAAGAGACACATTGGACTCAGTGTCATGTATGAAGTGTCGTTCTGGTTTAATTAGGAAAAAGTTGTGATCCAGCAATAGCAGCTGTTCCTTTAGGCTGAAGTTCAGATTCTAACCTGATCTAAGTCTGTGCTGCTCCTGAAAGAACTAATAGCACTGGGCCCAAGCTGGGTTAGTGTGAGAATCCAGCTGGAAAGTTTTCTGGGAGCTGCAAGGAACGTCAGTCTTCAGTCTGCTCACAGCACGCAAAAGAGAAATCTTGTGTCAGCACAAAGAAGGGGTGGCATGGAGGCTGGGGGTTAATTTCTTGTGGTGAAAGTGCTGGTTGATATGACCTGGAGCACAAGTGTGATAGGAGCAGCTGAGGGACCTGGGAAGGTTTAGTCTGGAGAAGAGAAGGCTCAGGGGGACCTGATAGCTGCCTACAAGTGGCTGACAGGAGGATGGAGCCAGGAGGGGCTGGGCTCTGCTCCCAAGGAACAAGGGATGGGACAAGAGGAAATGGCCTCAAGCTGCACCAGGGCAGGTTTAGATGGAGCTGAGGAACAATTCCTGCCCCAGAGGGTGCTCAGGCATTGGAACAGGCTGCCCAGGGCAGGGCTGCAGTCACCGTCCCTGCAAGTGTTCACACAGCATGGAGACGAGGCCTCAGTGGCATGGGTTAGTGGTGGCCTTGGCAGTGCTGGGAACAGTTGGACTGGATGAGCTTAAAGGGCTTTTCCAACCTAAATGATTCTCTGGTTCGGCATTTCTTTCAGAAACTTGTCAAAATGAGCCTTGGTTGCATTGAAATGAAGCTGGCTTTTGGCTAGGAATCTTCAGCATTATAATTACTGACTATACTCTGGTGGTTGGAATGAAGGGTCTGTGTCTATATCTCAGATAACTTTTCTTTGAAGAATTTAAGACTTGTATAGTTGGAAGAGCAACTTATTCTGTGGGTATCTTCAGACTACAAATACTAAATGTAGCTATGTACAAATCATCTTGTAGGATGCTGTTGAAACATATTCTTAGGTAAATGTTTAAAGATTGTGGTTTATGGATTCTGCATGTGTCTGAAGTTCTGGGGAGCTCAGGGGAAGAGCACAACTGGGTGCACTGCTCGGCTGAAGTCATGCATCACATCAGCTGATGGCCGTGGGTGCAGAACTCTGCTTTGGCCACATGCTTTCAAGTAGACACTTGTTTGAAGGCCTGGTTGTTGCAACTACCCAGTGTGGTTTAGAATGAAGGCATGTCTTTGTCCCTTCTCTAAAAGAACAACTTAAGGTGTGTAAATGACACGTACATACAGTCTTGGCTTTAAATTGGTTGTTTAGGATGCATCTTTCAAACTAAACATTTGTGGGGTATGGAAAATCTTCTTTGTGTGTATTTTCAAGTGACTCCCCAAGTTTTTATTAAATGGGGAGCTTCCACATGTGTTAAACTGTAAATAACTCCATGGTAATCAGATGGATCCTTCCTTGGACTTCCGTGCATCACTGAAGCTTTTCCTTTATGTTTTGTAAAGCCTGATGACTAGAATTATGATTTCAGGATGAACAACAGCAACGTGGAATCTGACAACTGCTCAAGCAAATTCTTCATGATGGCACATGAGGGGTGGGAGAGCAACATGAGGCTTCCTGAATTCAGATGTTGGAGTTCAGCTAAAATGAAAATCCATAGTACTGCAGTGGTGCTGTCCTTCTGCTCTCACCCCTGGAATGTGGGAATTACTGAAATATTTTATGTGCTGCTACAAAAGCAGGGAACTTTAAAATCCAGAGTGAAACTCCTGTGTCTTAGGGTAGCATAAATCTTGAAGCAGGAGATGAGGTGAAATTTTGTGGTACATTGCATTAAAAAGGCTAATTTAGGGGGATAGCATTGCCCTGGAGTGGAGGAGATATTGCATGATTTCTTTATTTTTCCTTAGTTCTCAGAGTCGTGCACTGCTGACACAACTGTGGAGTAAATACACAGTTGCTAATTTTGAGGAAACTGATTATTGGCAAGTATTTATTCACCACTTTTCGGCTACATCAGAGCCAGGCACAGCAGAAACCAATAGCTGACAGCTCAGCAGATGTTGAGAGAGAAAAGAGCATGTCAGATTTTCCCTAATTTACCAAGCCAGGATTTTTTTTTTTCTTTTACATTGCATTTGACTGAATGATTTAAGAGGTTATGGGAGAAAATATTTATGTCACCCCCTCCTTCGAAAAGGACTGTGACGTACCTGATTGTGCATCCTTGGGTCTGGGCTTTGTCCTCCCTAGCTGGAAAGAATTCCAGAAGGATTACTTGTCCACCTCCGATGTCTGTCCTTCATGGTTGTCTGCTCCAAAACATAGCAAGCGCACCAGACAGGTCTTAGGATATCACCTTATCGTCAGCCCTGTCTGTTTTCCTTTCAGCTTTAAGTGTATGCTTCTGTTGTTGGTTCCAAAAGCAGCTCAGTTTTCCTCTAAGTAGTTATTAGAAAACTGAATGGTGGTGACAGCAATTTGGAAGCAGTGGCTTAGCCCTTCTGCACAACTGTTCTCCTCACCATATTAAGAAGAGTGTAGTCTTGACAACACAAGCTTATTCCAAACTATCTCAGCTTTTGTTAGAGATAAAATGTAGTTTGACAACTACAGTGGAAACTCTCTTATGGAAACAAAAGAATGTAACCACCCACAAGTAACTGAAGTATCAAATGTGTGTATTTTACCAAGCCCGCTTACCAGCGGGAGCAGCGTACCCAGGAGAGCACATCTCCGCCATCCTCTTGGTCCTCCTTTGACTAGCACTGACTGTAAATATCATTGCCCTAACTTTTCATTCCTTATTTGCCCCCAAAAGAATACCACTGGGGTAAATCTGCAGAATTCTACCCAGCTATATGTATCTTTCTTTTGACACTTGTGCCAGTTAAGTGTTTTGTCCTAATATAGTTTCCCTTGTGCTCCCTGCAATTGCAAGTGATTGTAAAGACGCTGAGGAGAGAAGGCATCAAGAGACAAGGTATAAGGTATCGAATGAAATTTGGACTAGAAATCTTCAAAGGTCAGTCCTCTGACATATTTTTGTGGATAGTAGAATATCCCACCTGAGGTATTTTGAGAGCACTCAACACTTACTTCCAGTAGTTTTTACTGTGTTCATGCATATATTTTCAAGGGAAGAGCTGATGCAGTGTTGGGTTCAAGTCAATCTAGGTGTTCTTTGTAGAGTTCTGTAGAGACTCGTTAGTTTCCCTGAAAATAAAAGTAATTCTTTCTTACCCTTTTGGAATTTTCTGTGATGTTTGTACCTTAGATGTGCTAGTTGGACGGATTTTTTCAGTAGCCTCCTGCTTCATCTTTCTGTCCCAATCACTGTCTTGTTATTTTCTCATCAGCATGTGTGGATTTTATTTCTGCCCAAGTAATGAAAGGTCCTACTGTGAGTAATCAGTCTGTGAGCTGTTGATTAATAGACCTTTCATTCTTGAGTCAGCAAACGCTAGAAATGGGGTACTAGAAATGCTTTGCAATTAATTGTCAGTAGTAATGCACAGATGGCAAATGTTGTGTTCCTATATTTGTTTTTTTTTTTAATTCGCATAACTGGGGAAGTTTTTAGTTCATAGAATTGGGGAATGTGATCAATTGTATTTGTCACTCTATATGTCTCCAGAGAGTAAGTCCAGCTCTGCAGCTTTCTCTAGACACATGCTTTTTCCAGAGCGAGCAGTAGTGGTCTCAGATGTATGTTTGTTTCCTCAGCCTTCAAGAGAGCATCCTCCTTTAGCATCTTTTCATGGCTCTTCTGGTTCCTCTTACTCTCACTTTGAAGTAGTGTGGGTTTTTTCCTTTCTTACAAAGGCTCTTTATTTTGGCTTTGTCAAAGCCTGTGAAAATGGAAGGTGTGTTGTCCTGGAGCTCTGCAGGTTTTGTAATTTCCGATTGACTCCGTTAACCCAGTTATTTCACAGGTAGCTTGTGCATTCACATTTTCCATGTAGGTCAGTTTTGACAACTCCCTGATGCTTGTAATGTCTCTGAAGCTGCATTGCAGTGTAGCTACAGCTTGAGCAGACAGTTTTCTTTTAACCAATACAAAAAAGAAACGAAATGAGGTGAGCTTTGGCAAGCATGGGCTGCTGACTGTGGGCTCATAATTCCATGCAACCTTGGATGCTGAAGCGCCAGGCTGTCATGTTTCAGCTGTTGTTGGTACTCTGTATGGGTGAACCAATGCCCTGAGGTGGTTCCTTTTCATCTGCAGTCATGTTGAAGAACCTGACATGAAGGGAAACTTGATTTTGGTTCCTTGATTTTACTAGAGCAGAACTTTCTTTTAATATGCTGAAAACTGGCTTCCTTTGCCTCATGTTTAATTAAGTAATATCCTGTTTGAAACAGCTACCTTGCAGACATGCTATTTATCAGCAGCAAAGCCTAGATACATAAGCAGAGCAAACGTGACTTTATGGTGTGCCACAAATTCTTTGACTTGTGAACTGTTGATGGTTGTTTTGTTGCAGAAAAGAGGTCTGGTTTTAAAAGCAGATTTTTGTATTTGTCCTCCCCTCTTTTTGGGCGCCTGTAGATTTGACTTTCCTTGTCTCCCTGGTGTCTTCTTTGCCACATTTTCCCATCGTTGAGCCCTGGTTTGCGGGGTTGCTTCTTGCCTCACCATGCTGCATTATGAATTCTAGTGCAAGTGGTGGGTTGGAAGAAGGGAGCCATTTCTATTGGCAGCAGCTAAAATCTCACCTGTGAAGCTCAGCCATTGTTTCTTTGCCATTTATAACTGTCAGTTGTAGAAAGCTAAAACTGCTTCTGCTTTGAGGGGAAATAATAGTACTTGAAAAAGGCTTTCTAGAATCTGTTGCAGTATTCTTCTGAAGTACTTCCCTGCTTTTAATGGCTTTTCTAAATTATTTAAATGGCATCTGTGACAGGAACAATATACCAAGATTCTGTCCCCAGCCACTTAACATTCAAGATTTGCTCTGAGAAAGTTGATTGAATTGTCTTACTGTACCTGGATTGCTGAAATCTTGTTGCTGTCGATGCAGTTGCTGGTGGGCAAAAGCAGGTTCATTGCTGGTAGACTTCCTTGTTCCTCTGTTTTGTGAGGATCAGCTCTGTGACTCTAACAGATGTTACTGCCATAATTTATGCTCCAAATGCAAGTTGTGAAATGGTGGAGCTTTGGCTTTCTTTCCTTTATAAACGTCTGTAAAACACAAAGTTGGACTTCTAGCAGGGTTTCACATGACACCGTCTTGTGTGGAGCTGGAGCTGTGTGGGAGCAGCTGTGTAGTAATAGCATGGTGCTGCTCCCAACCCTTCTCCTGATGGGTTTCGTTTGGATGTTCTTGTGTGTTCATGGAAATGTTGGTTCATGTTTTATAGTGTGCTGAAGGCAGGAGCTAGCCTGCATGAAAGCTTCTAAAATCAGACTTCAGATTAAAAGCATCTTGTAGTCTCCATTTTTGTGGTCGTCTGTAATGACATGGCAGAGCATCGTTACCCATTGGCAAGAGCGTGGTTGCATCATGCCATTTGGAGTACTTCAGGCTCTTTAGTTTCCTTTCCGTATCAAAGCAAAACCTGTGTATTAGAGGGAATCAAAGCCATTGCACGTTTGCATAAAGCTTGCAGGTGCTGTCTTGAGCATAACTGGTCATTGTGGAAGGATGAAAGAAGATGAAATACATTATTTATTTCTTCTGACAAGCTGTTTACCCCTCTTTGAGTCACAGGCATTGAACTGATGGGATTGTGTTTTTAAGCAAATCACAATCATTAGAATTCATAAAATGGAAAAGATTCAATGAAAAAAAATTGTTCACCTGCTAAAAATAGAATATGCTCTGGGGCCTCGAACACCAGAAGGACGTAGAGCCGTTGGAGTGAGGCCAGAGGAGGCCATGGAGATCCTGTGAGGGCTGGAGCCAGGCTGAGAGAGCTGGGCTGGGTCAGCCTGGAGAAGAGAAGGCTCCTGAAGGGGAGACCTTAGAGCAGCTCCAGTGCCTGAAGGGGTTGCAGGAAACCTGGAGGGGGGCTTTGGACAAGAGCCTGTAGGGACAGGCCAAGGGGAATGGCTTTAACCTGCCCGAGGGGAGACTGAGATGAGCTCTTAGGCAGACGCTCTTCCCTGTGAGGGTGCTGAGGCACTGGCACAGGGTGCCCAGAGAAGCTGTGGCTGCCCCATCCCTGGCAGTGTTCAAGGGCAGGTTGGACACAGGGGCTTGGAGCAAGCTGCTCTAGTGGTAGGTGTCCCTGCCCGTGGCAGGGGTTGGAGCTGGAGGAGCTTTAAGGTCCCTTCAACCCAAACCAGGCTGGGATTCTGGGATTCTGCATGTAAGTTTTGAAGAACAGCATTTTTCTGTTGAATTTCATTGGAGTAACTTTTTGGGGTTACCAAATGCGCTAAATGCTCCTTTACATCAGAGAAGAAACATAATGTTAGCTATCTTTATTCTGATAAAGCAGTAAAGCAACTGCAGCTTGTGTTGGACTGTTTGTATCAAGTAACTCTAAACGTGGTCACATTCTCAGCAATGCAGTTGACTGTCACAGGGCATGAGCATGAAATACTGTTTGTCTGGTAGAAAGCCAAGTAATTGTTAGTAAAGAATAGAAAAACCTCTGGTTATTTCTGCAAGAAAATCTTATTAAATGAAAAAGTAGGAAATAAAACATGCAGACAGCACAGTGAGAACACTCAGTACTGGTTAATGATCTTGGTCACTTCATGTATTTAATTAACTCTCTGACATGGGGTCATACACCTAAGAAAGTAAGTCATGGTTTTCAGTTCAGGGCTCGGATTTTAGAAAACAAAATCCTATGAACAGTAGAAAACTGATCTTGGATTTTCAGAGTGATATGGAAGATGCAGCGTGGTTCTTTATCAGGAGATGTAATATGTGAATGAGGAAAGAGCTCAGTAAAAAACTCTCCAGTAAGAGTTACATATAAAGCTGGAAGCTGGGTTGTGTTGGACTGCTTGTAGGTATTTGAGTAAGAATGGCAGAGGCTGAAAAGTTGGAGGAGGTCGGAAATATGCCACGTGCTCAATGTGCCACCAGAATGAACAGTGAGAAATGCAACACCAGTAGGACTTAAGGAGAGCAACTCACTTCTGTTGTCGGAGGTAAGAGATGCTCGAGTTTAAGTTGCTTAGTAAAAAACAAGTCAGAACAAGAGCCGATGGATAGAAATTGAACTGAAAAAAAACCCCAACCCAGCATGTATTGAACACTCGCTACTTTGCTGTTAACAGATTTTCTAACTGGTTATTGTAGTGATTTGGAAATAAAGATGAAAGATTTATGTAGCTCAGGTGAGACCAACCTGAGTTAGTTATTTTTCTTCTCCAGAGCACTGCTTTCCCCCTGTTTCTGTGATTGTGCTTCATTGTTCCAGTTTTTTAATTGTTAATTCTGCATACTTAAATAGTCTCCAGAATAACATTAAAGCAAGTGAGGATAGTTACCGTGGTTTGCAGGCAATTCCAGTGGTTGCTGGTGGTCTCTTTTGAGCCCCCTAGAAATATGTTTGAAATATAAAAGAAGCTGTGTTGGCTTAGTTGGTTTGTTCATAGAAGAAGAAATTTTGTTATCCAAGGTTAATATCAAATGATGTGCCATGGGCCATCTGTATGAAGATGCTGACTGTTGACAGGTAACTGTTAACCCAGGTGGACAAGTAATTTGCAATAGAAAGAAGCTTCTGAAAACTTAGTAGGGAAGCCTCTCAGCTGCGGCTCACCCTGCCCTAAAGATCTTGCAAACACAGGAGTGCAGAAGACATGAGCCTTACAACCAGACATATTTAGGCACTGTATTCATCATGCCCTTCTGAAATACTGACTGCATCTGACCACAGAAAAGGTAAAATCTGTGATGGCAGTGACAAAATGCTTGTCAGCAAGCCTGTCCCTTCTGCTTCAGGTGTCACCTCTGCTATCTTGAGCTTAGAACTTGAGTATCTCTTTGGTCTTTGGCTGCTGCAGCCTGCCTTCCTCGCTGTCTCCAGGCTGTGCTTGCAGCCTGGGCTGGCTCATGTGTTGGACAGGGTGAGCTTTGGAGAGCAAGCCCTGCTGCTATTGGAGCCAGCCTGCAGGAGCTCTGGTTGCAGTGTTTCCTCAGCTGCTAATCTGTTTGCAGTCTCTCTAATCAGATTTCTCTGGTTGGTGCTGCAGAGACTTTGTGCTATGCCACTGTAATTGAGATGGCTGATGTGTTTCAGCTAGCTGGTGGATGAAATCAAGCCAGCTATTACAGTGGAGACAAGGGCTTGTCTGCTGAAGTTGGGAACTGCTTTTTGTTTCATGACTCTCAATGACTTGCATTAACCCAGGACATTGATTTCAAGGCAAGTTTTGAAGCTTTCAGAGCTTAGTCTCTAAATGAGCAATAATTTGTTGGGGATGAAGGGATTAGTGAGTTAGATTTTTCTTTTCAAAGTGTGAGGCAGTGCAGCCCATTCTCCTCCCTCAGTGACAATATGTAGTTTGCACCCAAATTTAAGAGCAAATCTCTGTGTGAGTCTTTTTTTTATTTAGCTAACAGCACTGCATCTGAAAACTTGAACAGAAAACATCATTTTAATACACTTTTCCCCTTAGTTCTCATGCCAGTGTGAATTGTCACAGGATCACGGAATAGTTTGGTTGGAAGGGGCGTTAAAGCTCATCCAGTTCCAACCCCTGCCATGGGCAGGGACACCTTCCACTAGACCAAGTTACTCAAAGCCCTGTCATGTTGAAATGTCTTCTTTACAATAGAAAACTGAGCAAAAGGCTTGTCTTTAAAATCCTGTCATAAGTAGATCTGAAATTCCTGTTTCTATGGAGCTGTAAATGGGGGAGAGTGGGGTGTGTGTAGTCTTTACTGTGGGAATTGTGACTGTATTGGCTTGGATTGTCATGGCAGTGGTGTCTCCAGGTTCTTTAGTTCTTTAACGAGGCTGACTTACTGTTCCTTGTGAACAAATTACCAAAACTCAAAATCCAGTCCCCCTTTGCTGCCCCAGCAACAACGTTTGCAGGCAAACCGCATGGTTCTGAAACTCCATTTTAGCTCCTGTGGCTTTAGTAGTTAGACCAAACTAATCTCAAACTCTCTTCACCCCTGCCCTTCTTTTTCCCCTTCTCTGATAATAAGACTCTCAAATAATACTTGAAATAGCTCAGTCTGCTTTGGCATCATGCTAGGAAGGCATACCAGGAAGATAGCTTCTTTATGGCATTGAATGTGGGGTAATACCATCTTTGTGTATTGTAATGGGAGCAATGGAGAAGTGCTAAATGCATTCAGTACCTAATGTGATCAGAACAGTGAATGTCTTTAGAATCTGCCAGTGACAGTTGGATTTGCAGGGTCTTCTTGAAACTGGAACAGACAATAGATTCTCAAAGCCTTAGAACACAGTGAATGTTTTGAGGTATTACATTTCAAGAGTATTTGAAATTTAGTTCCAGCTGTTTTGGCGTTCAGTGTGATGCTCCTGGTTTAACTGAACCTCTTCTGTTTTCTTCCAGGTGAATCTGGACTGGGAAAATCAACATTAATCAACTCATTATTCTTAACAGAACTGTATTCCCCAGAGTATCCAGGTCCTTCACACAGAATTAAAAAGACTGTCCAGGTATGTCGGGGGGAACTGCAGCTTGAACAATGTAACTTGCAGTATAGTAATCTAAGGTGATACAGTTGTCACATAAGCACCTATATTTCAAATAAGTTACGCCACAGTGTGAATCACTAAGAAAGACTCGGGGTGTCTTTCAGTGACCTTAGCTATGCAAAGCTTCCAGGTTCTGAAAGTTGTAGCGTATTGATGTGGGGGAGCCCTGAAGTACTTTGTGCACTGCCTGTACTTTACAAACCTCATACGGGTGCAGTCCTGTTTGGAAATTGAATGTTTTATTATTAAATAAGGTATTGAGTGTATCTGTAGAAATACGTAGATGTGCGCTAAAACCCCTGACTATTTAAGACAGGCTTCTAGAAACCAGGTATTAAAGGATACAGCTAATGTCTAAAGGGTCCAACAAGAAATCTGGAGGGAGACATTTTACAAGGGCCTGTAGGGGCAGGCCAAGGGGAATGGCTTTAACCTGCCAGAGGGGAGACTGAGATGAGCTCTTAGGCAGAAGCTCTTCCCTGTGAGGGTGCTGAGGCTCTGGCACAGGGTGCCCAGAGAAGCTGTGGCTGCCCCATCCCTGGCAGTGTTCAAGGCCAGGTTGGACAGAGGGGCTTGGAGCAAGCTGCTCTAGTGGAAGGTGTCTCTGCCCGTGGCAGGGGTTGGGACTGAGTGAGCTTTAAGGTCCTTCCCAACCCAAACAAGTCTGGGATACTGTGATTATGCAATTCAGGTTATGTTCATTGAATTCTGGTTTAAATAACTGAGGATTAGATTCCCTGTCTCTGGAAGATTGTATTTTATATTAATATAAAATATTTTATTTATATAAAAACCATATTTTTTAGATTTTATATATATTTTATTTATAATATAAAATATTTAATATAAAGTATTTTATATTAATATAAAATATTAATAGAAATAGAAGTTACATAAAATCTAACACAAAACCCGCTGAGACATCCTTCACAGATAACTTGGTCCCACCCTGGCTAAAGATGGATCAGGGTAAGAAAAATTAAACCAAAACTGTGTGTGCAGAGTTTCCCAGTCTGAGTTAAGTGCTTTCATCTGTTAGGTGGCGAGATGAGATGATAGTCTGTTCATCCTGACTTTTTGAGTTCTTCAGAGGTGGTTTGGTTCTTTTTTCCTACTTCCACTGTGTGGGCTAAAGCCTGAGGGTGGCCAAGAGCTGCCAAACCTATTTTCAGTAGAGAATTGGGATTTATTATGACTTAGCAAATAATGTGATAGGAATAAAACGTATTTAAAGACTACTTTCCCCCTTAGAAACTACTGCTTGCTTTACCTAACGAGTATTCTTCTTTTGGAGTATATTTGTAGCGCAGCATTGCTTTTCCTTCAGCTCCTTGTTGTGATGAATGAAAAATCAAGGGTACCGTTTTAAGAAGGAAACTGAAACTGTCTCATTTCAGTGTCACTGTCTTAAGTGAGGATAAAATTGTTTCCCCCTACACCCCTGAAAACTGTGTGTGCTGGCAGCGTTGTATATGATGTGGAGATGATGCCAGTCAAATTTGAAATCCGAGAATTACCAGTGGGAGCTGCTGTTTGGCAAAGAGCACAAATCCCATGGATCCAATTTAAACCTTTCTAAGGATGTCAAGGGTTTTGTGGGGTAGAGATGAGACAGACCACCAGAGCATCCTAAAATCTCCGTGGTAATAATTGCCTGTTCCTGTATGCTGGGAATAACTTACTGTTCAGGAATTGTACAAGAGACTCTTGCATAGATAAACACCAGCTGTGGTTTGGGCTGGAAAACGGTCACAGTTTGCAGCTTGGTGGGGCAGGTCCTGTGTATTAATTCCATGGAAAAGACAGAAAAGCAGTTAACCGATCAATGTCAGATGAATTCAAACGGAACTTCTTCAGAAATGATGGGTATGAAATAGGTTTTCTCTGACGGTTATTTGAGTGTCTGTAGTGGGGTATGATCAAGGCTTGTTTAATCCATTAAAAGCAGCCAAGCTGTAACAAGCCTCATGTCCTGAGCACTGTGCAGGAGCTGCCAAGGAGACCCGCGTGACCCAGCTGGCTGGAGTGCATGGGAAAATGGCTGTTTGGAGGAGACTTTGATTAAAAAGCTTTAAATTCCAAGACTTGAACTAATGTTTTCCGTGAATCCCTCTGGAATACTTGCACATCAGATGATAGGATGCAGTTGGATGCTTAACTATGAATGACATTAGTTTACAGTGATATTCTGGATCTTTGCCAGATGCTGCTTTCTGTGCCTTTGACCATGTATGGACACATCAGTTTGGGTTAGAAAAATGCTACTTTACAGAGGCACCTTCTTCACCTACTGTCTCTTACTAGGGCTTTCTACTGCTTACAGTATATGTTGCATGTGGTCTGATTGTCCTTAACACAAGCGTCTGACATTTAATTTGATAACTAATGTTTCTTTGGTAGCAAGATACCTCCATGAATGCATGAAATGAATTGAAACCCTTCCCATGCAGTAAGGTCTGCATTGTCTGCAGGGATTCAGTTGAGCAGGCCATTTGTCAGAAGAGTCCTTCACCAATTCAGCCATACTTAAAGCTTCCAAGCATACAGAATCAGGAAAAATGTTTGGCGTGGCATTTCTGAGGCTCTCCTGACCTTCCTTTTCCTTTGCTATAAACACACATTCAAGATAATGTTTTATTAATTGCTTCTTTTGTAAAAGCATTCCACTGTGAGTGCTTAATCATTTAATGGTTCTTGCTGGGCATTTTTGTGCTGGAGAATAAAGCTGATACCTTGTAGTGCTTGGCAAGAGTACAGCTCTTAACATTATCATCTCTAATATTCTGAAAGTGCTAGGAGTTTCTTATACTTGCAGGGAGTTTGGTTATAGGAGGGGCTGTGTGGTTACTGTATGCAAGATAGCAAAAGGAATGTGAGGAATCAGAAGTTAATCTCCTGTGTGCTGAAGCTTGTGAATAGTAAACTCTTGGCTGAGTTGACTGTGTGGCTGGGGATTGCTGTCTTGAGTTCTGGCATTGATTATGTACAATAACATTTCTCTGTGGAACACTTGGGGTGGGAAGGAATTTACCACAATTAAAACATCAGTTTTTAAAGCACTGCATGTGTTCCTGGGTTCTCATGGCTTTGGACTGGACATTTTTGAAAGGTAGGAGTTGTGCAGTTAGTAAAAGGGTAACTTGGTGGTGTCTTAGGCAGGTATGGGTGCATCATTATGTTTTTACTTATTTGTTACTATTTTTTCTTCTTTAAAACCTTCCTAACATCACAGTAACTCCTGCTGAAGTAGCAGGTTGAGTCGGGTGGCCTTCAAGTCCACCCCAACTTGGATTCTTCTGTGACTAACATCTCTGTAGCCAAATGTTGGGGACTCTTGTTTTATGAAGCTGCCTTACTGGGACCCCCAACACAAGAGGGGTGTGAACCTGATCGGAGGGCTGGAGCAGCTCTGCTCTGGAGCCAGGCTGAGAGAGCTGGGCTGGGTCAGCCTGGAGAAGAGAAGGCTCCTGAAGGGGAGACCTGAGAGCAGCTCCAGTGCCTGAAGGGGCTGCAGGAAACCTGGAGAGGGGCTTAGGACAAGGGCCTGTAGGGACAGGCCAAGGGGAATGGCTTTAACCTGCCCGAGGGGAGACTGAGATGAGCTCTTAGGCAGAAGCTCTTCCCTGTGAGGGTGCTGAGGCGCTGGCACAGGGTGCCTAGAGAATCTGTGGCTGCCCCATCCCTGGCAGTGCTCAAGGGCAGGTTGGACACAGGGGCTTGGAGCAAGCTGCTCTAGTGGAAGGGGTCCCTGCCTGTGGCAGGGGTTGGAGCTGGAGGAGCTTTAAGGTCCCTTCAACCCAAACAAGTCTGGGATCCTGTGATTCTTTTTTTTCTGTTTTTGTTAGGTGAGGATGCAGGTCAGGACAACTGCATGCTGTGAACAGCCATATTGCAGTTGAATTATTTTTTGAGACCCAGCAGTGAAAGGGATTGATTTGGCTCAGGTAAGATCCCTACTGATGAGTAGATAAAATTAGCATCCAGCATACTTGGAAGCTGAATACAGAGCTTTCTTTGCAGTCAGGTTACTGTTTTCTGTGGTTTTGTGTATTCTTTTCTGAATTAGAAGCAGTGTTCTGCTTGTGCAAGAGGTATTTATTTGGACTTTCTGGTAGAGTGTTCATTTATCTTGTAGATCTACATTGCATCACATACCAGTGATTGCAAAGTGGTTACAGCGGTGTTCAGGTGTGGCTGTGAGAGAGTGTTTCATCTATAGAATTAGGGATGTGCAAGTGCTTAAGCAGCATTGATATGATCTCTCAAATCTTGAGCTGGTCAAGAGACCATCCAGGTAGGATATATTATCCAAGTTTCTCCTCTCTCTGAAAGTTCATTACTGAATTTTCTTGCAGATGTTCACTTAATTGTATTTAACTTTCTTTTCTCTCCCCAGTTGAGGTTCAGGAGGCTTAACAAATGTTAAGCAGTGAGCAACAAGTAGGTATCAATGTCTGCCAACACCTGTGTGGCTCTGAATAAATGGCTTGTGTGGTTGATTTCTTATATCAATATTCAGAACACTGCATCAGTAGTGATTCAAGAAGAATTGCCTTAATATCGGGGGGGGGGGGGAAGCTATGATTAACTATGTGAGCAGTTGGCAAGCGCCAGCACACTAACTTGAGTTTGTCATTTCTTACTGCTGTGGAGCAGACTGATTCAATGATGGTGGTGTAAAGTGCTTTTGCAGGCAGATACACCTGACCTTGGCATTGTCAATTACTGAGGTGTTAGAAGACAGAAGTGGGTAGCAGTCCATTTGCTGTTTAGCCTGTATTTTCTGTGTCATGACATGCTTCATCCGTTTGATGTGCTGGCTCCCAGCTGACTGAGCCGTGCTGCACATGGGTGGTCACAGCGTGAGATGCGAGTTCCCACACCCAGGTCTTGCATCATGCTTTGTGCTGATGCAGTTACCTTCTGAGCCAGGTTTCCATTGGTGATCTGAAGTAACAGGACCCGATCCATTACAGATCACTTGAGGTCTAGCTCAGCAGATTGCAGCTAGATTGTATTACTTTCCAATATCAATCTGTTTGTAACAGGAAGCCGTTGCTTTCTGTGATTCTTTTCCCAAGCATTATACTAGCTGAAGAATAAATGTGTTCTTAATAAAGCATTATCAGGGACTAGAAATGTAGTGTCTAAGATGCTTGGGGGAAGGATTAGTTTTGAAAAGTGTTGTTTTCTTTGAGGTGACCAACGTTGACAATTCCATCAAGGATAGCACGTGGTTAGGGTTGTTCCTGCTTTGATAGGAGTTAAAATATAAAGCTATACTATATGCCTTACCTGGGTTCTTTTATCACTGACTATATAAATGATTGCCCATTTGTTCTTTAAAAAATAATTATTATCAAATTACTGGGATTTTATAAGCCAAACATGGAGCCAGTATCCCTCTGAAGCAGAAAAGTTAGCAATTCAATGTCAGACTTCTTACTCCTTGAATGCTTTTCAGTGTTTATGATGGGTGACTAAATTGCTCAAAGTTTGATCTTTTCTCATTAATTTTACAGGTTGAGCAGTCAAAAGTTTTAATCAAAGAGGGTGGTGTTCAGTTACTACTTACAATAGTTGACACACCAGGATTTGGAGATGCTGTGGATAATAGTAATTGGTAAGATGTTTGTCTGTTCTCCCACAATAATTGACTTGTGTTTTGTGTGTGCGAGATACGCCTTCTGACATGTTCTTAAATGCAGCTTTGATCTTCATTTAGAATATTAATGCTTTTAAACTTCTCTGTTAGCTAAAAACTTTTAACAACTGTAGTTCCAAGCACCTCTAGATCTTGACTGAAATGCTGTCAGCTTGTCCCATTAAAGTGAATGGGGCGTTTGGCTCTCTATCCACTCATGCAGTGTGCAGAGCAGAGTTCTGTGCTGTCACAAGATGTGACCAGTATAGCGTGTTCCTTTGGCTACTGTTCTTAAGTGTTCTATTTAATGCTATTACAGTGAAGGTAATTGTGTTTGAGAGGGTTTTTCAGTGAACTCAAGGATTGTATCTTCAGAGCTGTGTAACTCAGGTGTGTGTAGAGGAGCTGGTCACTTAAAATAAACTGTGTTGAAGACCTTTAATTTAAAAAAACAACCAAACCAAATCCCCCAAATGCACACAAGCCATGGGGAAGCAGGGTACATCTCTTTCTTAGCAAAGACAGACTTTTTTACATAAATGATATAACTTACAGGTTTTTATTCATGTAACCTCTGCAGTTGGCAGCCAGTTATCGACTACATTGATAGTAAATTTGAGGACTACCTGAATGCAGAATCTCGAGTGAACAGACGTCAGATGCCAGATAATAGAGTGCAGTGTTGTTTATACTTCATTGCTCCTTCAGGACATGGGTTTGTATTACTGTATTTTGTCTTTTCTCTGTCTTTTATCTCTGGTAATCATCCAAATTTGGCATTCTTAGTTATGTAGAGTTCCAGATAGGATTTTTGTAATGGCCTGCAGAGCATGCTGTATTTCGAAGATGAGCTTACTTTGGCTAGTCAAACATCAGCAAGCCAGACAAGCAGTAAGTTGGAACACCAGGAAACAGGATTGCACATTAATTGCTTAACATGAAAAATAGTATTAGAAAAATTAAAACCATCCAGGTGTTCACAAGTGCTCTGCCTATTTGTAACATATGTCTGGTTTTGTTCCCATTAGAAGGAGAAACTGGTTTGCACTTCGAGCCAGCAGGATTTTTCCTTTCCATTCTTCCTCCCTCCCTTTGACTAATGATAAATTGAAGTTTCATGCATCTTTGTAAGCATGCTTTAATTCACCTGGGGTGTAATGGTTTGTAAGTGACAATTCCAGTGTAGGCATTCTGGATGTTTATTTAATCATGCAGTCTTCCACCCCTGCTTAGCTTTTAACTTGATCAGACTTCTATCTAGTGGCAGAGAGAGAGAACTGCACTTCCAGGCTGTATTAGACTCAGACTGACTAGGTCTGAAGTTCGTTGGTTAGCATTTTATCACTGTGTTACAACTCATTAAATTTGTCAGATACTCGTAAGCTGCACCTTTCAACTTTGGAAAGAAATCTTGGGGGGTGGAGAAGAGTTTTTCTTATGTAGCCTTGCTTAATGAAACAGTTTCTGTTGTTACAGTTTAGCATGCATGTTTGTACTGTCATTTGTGCTCAAAATGCTTTTCAGTTTTAAATTCAGACACTTGAATCCTTTGCATACACTGTTTTACGAGTGTGCAAAGTCAAAACCCTATTTAAGTGAAGGGAAGATGATTCATTGCTTGCTTTAGTCAATCTCTTTTTGAGGTAGCTTTGAGATTCTTCAAAATAACATTTGTCTTCCCCCCACACACCCTCCTTTTATCTGTTAACTTGTAAACCAGTGGGAAGTACAAATTGTTTAGGTAAGTTTTGGTCACTAGATTTGTAAGGTTAAAAGCTGGAAAAGTATGTTCCTTGTGCAGGTATTCAGTGTTACTTTGGGGCAGAGGAGGCATGTAAAGGTGAGCTAGGTTTCCTTAGTGTTTTTCAATTACCTGAGTAAATGCTTGGAGTTGGTCATCTATTTCAAGAAACAAATGGAGCACGGAGAAAATTGGTGCTGCTCTTGGCATTCCTCTCATCTTTGAGATACTCTTATCTGAAAGGACATTGCTAACTTCCTACCTGGTTTTTGTGGTGGTGCAGTCTTTGGTCATGTTTCCTGTGCAGACGGTAGCACATGGGAGCTGTCAAGTGTGAATTAAAACATTTGTAAGGGAACTTACTTTCTGTGTGTTCTATGACTTTCATGCATTTATAAAAGTCAGAGGGAAAGTACATGAAGGTGAATGGGTAGCCAAACCAGTGCTCTTAATCTAGATGTGCATTAATGTTTGTTATTTAATGGAAACATGCTGAGAAACTCGGTGGCTGGTAGAAAATGTTGAAGTGAAGTATGCGTTCTTTAGCTTGTTTTTATTCTTTTATGTATGGTTTGGAGGAGAAGCTAAATTTGAGTAATAAATGAATGTGGGTTTAATGTTTCTAATCCTAATTTCTTTTATATGAGAAATAATCCTGTTAAATCCTTTAAATTAATCCTTTAAGCCTGACTGAACTTACTATAATTCTGAAGCATTAACGCAACAAAACCTCTGTGGCTTTGCTTTAGCAGCCAGGAAGTACTGACCACTTTGATGTACATTGATGGTTTTATATCCCCATAGGGTGGGTGTTGTAGTTGTCATCCGCTTTAACAGTAGGCTTTTTGTTCTGTGGTGTGATTTAGAGATGAGGTATTTCTACTTCATTTGTACACAGGCCAGTTTGCTGTCTTCTGCAACCTAATGTATAAAAATCTGAGCAAACTTTCAGGAAGAAGCATACAAAGAAACATGACTTTCAGAAACTGAAACAGTGTCTGTGTACAGAGTGATGCACAGCTGTAAACTCTTACCAGCCAGGCTTCAAATGGGACTGTCTTCCACCTAATGACATGAGCTTTACTACCTTTGCAGGAAGTTCTTATCACTTACTTAAATGAGTGTAGTTTCAGCTAGCAAAAGTCTTGTGACTATTATTAATACTAACAGTGCATTCCTCTGGGATTATACAGTGCTAGGGGATTTCCTATAGCAGTTGTAGGTAGCCTTTTGAATTTCATTCAAGCATCTACCATTCATAAATCAGTGTCTTAAGAGTAGTTGTCAGGACAAATCTCAACTCATTTGTACATTCTTGTTTCATGAACATAAATTGCAAAGTTCTAATGCTGTCTTTCAGACTTAAACCTTTGGATATAGAGTTTATGAAGCGCCTGCATGAAAAAGTGAATATCATTCCACTCATTGCCAAAGCAGACACACTTACACCCGAGGAATGCCAACAGTTTAAAAAACAGGTGAGTTGAAAGATTGATATTTACAGCATGGGATAATTTAGCAAGTTGATCCCTGTGGAAATGGTGAGATTTAACTTCTTGCATGCAAAGTTTAAACCCTGCAGCAATGACTTGAGACAGCAAAGCAAAGTAATTTATATCTCTAGATTTAATTATATTTCTTGGTGAAATAATCTTGCTTCTATCCTCAGGGGAAGAGGTTTGAAGTGTAGTATGATTCTTGGCAAGTGAAATAATTCACTGTTGAGATAAAAATCAGGAAGGGAGGAAGGGAGCTGTCAAGATTTAGGAGCCTAACAGAAGTTGTGTGTTAAAGGAGCAAAAAAAGGGTGATTTTAGCAGTATCATGGTATTACTGATTGTATTGTGGTGTTCACTTTCATGTTGATGTGCTGTATTTATTAAAGCTTCAGGTGATTAGATGAGACTCAGTATATCTGTTGTTGAGTCTCGGGCAGTGGTAATGCATTTTAAAGATGGTGAGATAGTCTAACATTGATAAACTGACAGATGTCTTTATAGAATAAATTTGGTGTTAATATCTCCAAGTGGTTTATGTTTTATTGCAACTACATGATCAGAGTAGAACATTTAGGTATTGTTGTTTATAGTCTTGATTTAAGACTAAAAATTAAAGGATGTTTTCTGCCTTGGAGGAACATAAGCAAGGTGCTGTAGCTCTGAAGTCTGTTTTGGTTGCATTTCATAGGGTTTTTTGATGTAAAGGGGGGGAAAAATGGTAGAATACAGAATATCTCTGAGTTTATAAGCAGCTTTATCAATGAGTTGATGTTAAACAGGGGAGACTTTCCCAAATCAAACTCTGAAAACAAGCCCTTGCTTGAACTGGAAGCTTATACTTTTGTAAGGTTGCAAATTCATGAAGCAGAAATACTCCCCAGGGCTCTGCAGTGCAGCTCTCAGCTGAATGGTCTGATTGTTTTCCATTCTCAGACTCTGGAGAACTCATCAGCTTGGCTTTAAAAAAACCCCTCAGACAAATGGAGCCCCAAATCAGTACAGTCTCATTCTTGAGGATCCTGTCAGTTATTCTCACATACTTATGGGTGCTTGCAAATATTTTTCAACACAGCTAACTGCTCAAGTCAGTCCATCAGTCACCAGCTCTATTACAATAGGCAGGAGATCCGGCTTCGAGCAACTGATGCTCAGGTGAGCTGGAAACAGAACAGAATAGGTGCGAGAGCAGTCACTAATGTGGGAACTCAAAGGGCTGAAGTATGCCTGCAGTTATCTATTCAAATTGGGGGGGTTTGAGGGACTCAATTGCCAGACTAGTCTGAGCATTTAGGCTGTACGGGATTTAGGCTGTACAGGATTAGTTTTTGCATGGGCAGGTTGAGTTCTCAATAATGAAAATCTATTTGTCCTGCTCTAGAAAACTGACATTCATTTTTGCTGCCTTGTCTTATGGATGGTATTCTGTTAGCTCTGAGGCTCTGGCTCTGATCCTGTCTTCTGCCTAAGGAGAAATGGTCACAACTATGAATCCTTTGGGGTCTGCTGATGGTGCTACATATCTTACTTACAATCTTGCATATCAAGCAAAAGGAGGGAGAATCTGGCTGCATCAAGAAATGGAGTTATTACAAAGTATGAATTTCTCAAATAACGTTTTTGGTTTTAGATAATGAAAGAAATCCAAGAACACAAAATTAAAATATATGAATTCCCCGAAACGGATGATGAAGAAGAAAATAAGATTGTTAAAAAGATAAAGGTAAATCTGGGGGGGTAAAAAGCTGGGGGGGGGCGGGGGGGAAGTGAGTGAAAAGCTTCTTGTCCTTAATGAGGAGCCCACCAAAATGTTTAGAAGATACAAATCAGATGTAAAGCTGTTCTAAGAGTCAGTGTTCCTTTGCAGAGGCAGTAAATGACAGTCCTTTAAGGGGTAAAGTTCACTATGAGAGGGCTGGATCACACGTTCATTAATAAACTCTTAAAAGGTCACTTTCTTTTTATTCCATCCCTATTTGACTTCTAGCCACCTACTACAGTTTGTTTGATTCTGAGCTTTGAAGGAGGCAAGGGTTGTCTTTCAGAGGTGTGCATGGCACAGAGTATGTGCATTACAATTAATAGCTGACTAATTGATATACTGAAACCTTAATGGAGATGAATGACTAAAGAAAATCAAAAGGCTCTTGAAAGGGTTTTACTTTGTTTACTCGTGGTTTTGGGCTGTTCCTCTATGTTGGGGTCCATCTTGTATATGTTTCTTGAGCCTTGCTTCTGTTTGTTCAGTAGCTTTAACAGCTTGCAAGAGTTTTTAATTCTTTGTTACTGTGGGAATCGCCGAGGATAGATAAACACAACAGCACAAATGGAAGCGCTTCTGGGACTAAGCCCCGAAAGAAGAGCAGAATAAGAGCAAGGACAGAAGTCCAAAATACATAGCATTGTACACAGTTCCTTTCAGCTGCTTGAAGCTGCCCTTGGCTCCTTTGTTGCTTCTTGCACTGGAGGCATTTTTGGTTCAGCTGACAAGAAGAATTTGTAATTGTTTGCCCAACCTTTGAAAACTGGGAACAAGAGCTGCTCCAAGTCCTTATAGCCAGTGGGAATATGAACTGCTAAATAATTACTGTGCAGTTGAGTAAATAGGAAATGGTTTGCCTGTTGCTTAGCTTACTAATTAACAGTAATGTCTGTTTCTTAACTAGATTTACAGAATGCAACTGTATCAGGAATTTCAAGTAGGGGTGTATGTATGTCATTAAACTAGGCAGAGGTCAGTAAACAGAACTGTTCTCGCACGTTGGGTAAGCTCCACTGCAGTGTTCTAGCACCAAACTGTATGTGTCAAGTTTATCCATGGGCATGCTTTCAGTACTGGCAGTAGAAATGTTGATTTTTAAAGTAATGCTTTATCTTGTAGGACCGTTTACCTCTTGCTGTGGTGGGTAGTAATACGATCATTGAAGTCAATGGCAAGAGAGTCAGAGGAAGGCAGTACCCATGGGGTGTTGCAGAAGGTAAGGCTTCTCATGATGCTTTTTCTTTATCCCTTTAAAACTTATAAGAATTCGGTCTGTATTTGAAATGTTCAAAATGCTTAATTTGAATGTACTTTGCTCTGGAAAGTTGCTGAATATATGATTTTGTTATTCTGACAATCTGGGAACAAGGTAAAGCTTCAGTAATGCATAACTTTGCAAGCAGATTCCTTTTGAAGCCTCAGTGAGGAATTGTAAAGCCTGTAGTAACTTACTGCAGTTGATGAAGTTTATATTACACTATTTGCTAGCTTTCTTTTAATTGTCTTCATATAAAAACTATGTTTCTTAAATTCTTCTTTCTAGAATATTCACATTATACATGTTAACTTGATTGGCTTAAATAGCATAAATTCAGTTTAAAGTTTCTGGAAGAATTTTTTTTTTTCTCCAAACTTCTGAATCTTAATTCCTAGGATGTAACAACAGGAAGATACCTAGGAATGAATTGAATACTTATCTTAAATTAAAACTTACTTAAAACTCAACTCCTACTCTTACTAGAGGCCTGACAGTAACTGCCTGTTCTTCTGGCAGCCATAGCTTGTGCTTTAATGCTGCTTGTTGATTTCAGTTGGCACATAGCATTAAACCTTTTTACCATCCTACCAAAGGATACAGCATGCTGTATAGTGAAACAATCACTATTAAACTATTTTGGTTTTTTTTCATGATTGTTAAACTACTTCTTTGCAGTAGGCATCTATTTAAAGGAGATTTTTTTTGTTTTCTGACTATCTCTGCCTTCCAAGGGCACTGGAGTATGCATTTGATGCAGTGTAAAATAGACAAAAAGAAGCCCAGCTCAACCAACAAGCAGTGTATGGACCAAAGCTTTAAAGAGAAATGCTGTAGCACTTTGAAGTGCGTGTCTGGCAGGAAATGAGGTTTGGCAGGAAGTAAGAACCAGCTGTGCCAGAAAGGATCAAGCTTTATTTAAGGCTCTTGTGTTGGCATTTTGGAGAGGTACAGAATGCTGCTGCTTCTCTTTATTTTAAGACAAACTTCACAAATGTTTCATGTTCATGTGATTGTACAACTTTTGGAAGTAGCCTAACTAAAAGGAGCCTCTTTAGGTGCCTTTGAGTCTGTCAGCTAAGGACAGAATACTCAGAGATGATGCTGCTTTGGCACTGTGACTTCGTGTACTGTCTGAGCAGAGCTTACCAGCTTATGTAAAACCATGGGGTAAAATATTGCAGGAGTGCAGATGCAAGATGGGCGCATGAAGAGGCTGCATGCTTTATTTTTCTGTAGGAGTCACTGAACTTACTTGGTTATTTTAATTTCCTCATCCTGTTTTAATTCCTCCTTCCCACGAAAATGTCCATCTCTACTTCAGGGGCACATTGGAACCTGCCTCATGCCTTTCTTCTGTGTTTGCCAAGAGCTTTCTGTGTTGTCCCCTCTGCATGCCAGAGGGGTGGGCATTTTTCTTCAGGGTTGTCTCATTGTCTATCAGGGAAATCCCACTCAGCCTCAGTCTCTTCTACAGCAATGAATGATAGGCACAGTGGAGTAAGTGGCATCTAATGACAGCTGCATCAAATGAAATATACATCCTTCCTGTACTTAAAATGAAGACTTTTGAAACCCATTTGGCAGGGCAGGGTAAACAGACTGTGTTAAGCCTGTTGTCTGGAGGTTTGGATGTAGCCGAATCTAGACTGGCATCTTCAGTTAGTGTCTGATCCTTATACAGCTGCACTGGCAGGGCCTCCAGAGGTCCTCCAAAGTTAGTTAAACAGGTGAAACTATGTCTGTTGCAGTAGCTTATTCTGCTGTAGCTCGGTTTGCCAGTACAGCTTAGGGAAGCATAGGAACTTCGCTGGTAGGATTCATTGATCTAGTTACATTGTCATTGCCTCCCTAAGGTTAACATGCATTCTGTTTTAGTAAGGAAAGGCTAGAAGTACTCTGTTGTAGTGAATACAGGCAGTGGGTGGCATCTAAAAGCCTTAGCTCTGTCTAAGGCTCGGTTGGCATCTCAACAAAACTTTACCTCTCTTTGCAGTTGAAAATGGTGAGCACTGCGACTTCACAATTCTGAGGAACATGTTGATAAGGTAAGTAACATAACAGGTAACATATTTTCTAGTGTCTGAGAGATTGGGAAGTCATATATTGGAGGAAAAAAGGGTTTGAGGTGGTGAGTTGGTATTAATCCCCGTATCTTATACTTTTATCTTGTTTAACCACACATTTAGCATGTGGTGGTGGTGGTGATGATTTTTTTTTAAACAGCTGTCTTTACATTCTGAGTACTTGTTCTTGTTGAAAATTGTGATGAACCCTAGGAACCCAAGTTGATAGAAACTAGCAAGTTTTGGCTTGTTCGTTATTGCTGACATGCTTTGATGCACCTACTACAGTAGTAATAAGCAGTTTCCATATCTGGTCTACAAATCCTTGCAAGTTTATCCACAGAACTCAATTTTTCCAAAGGTTGGATCTGTAAGTGAATGTTTGGAATATTGCAAACTGGAGATAGTTCAGTGCAAAACTAATTTGGTATTTCTGTGACTGTGTTGTCCTGACAGCTCCAAATGGCAGAATGACAACACTGTAGGAAATGGGACATTAATGGGGAGATATAATTGAATTAAGTCAATCTGCACATTGAGCACAGACTGATGTTTTTCTGTGTATTTGTGCACTAAGCTGATAAGTGACTCTTATTGACAGAACTCATATGCAGGACCTGAAGGATGTCACTAACAATGTACATTATGAGAACTACAGAAGCAGAAAACTGGCAGCTGTTACATACAATGGTGTTGACAACAACAAAAACAAAGGGCAGCTAACAAAGTAAGTTCTTGTGAAGGCTGTAGTGCACTTGAATCTTTTTGCTCTGGTTTTTGGTCGCTTGGTTGATTTTGTGTATGTGTGGTGGGATTTTTCTACTATATTTTAGGGGGAAGGGGAGTGTTGTTTGTATTTCTCTTCCAGTCAGTTGCCTCTTCACTGTGTTCAGGTCTGTTTTCAGACAGTATACTCCTGTTCAGACAGTATATTCCTATTTCCTTATGACTTATTTTTTTTCTGTTCACTAGCATTCACACTACTTTAACTGAACACGTTAAATAACTGGGGTTTAGTTAGATTCAGCTCTAAAGAGAGTTCATTAGTGTTTTTGTTTTGGTTTCTATACTGCTTTTGGGATTATTGCTTTTTTTGGCACGAATGCTCAATAGTAAGTGTCAGGGATGATTTTGGCAAGAATGGGTTAATATCTGTTTAGAAACTTGGAAAATCCAGACCTGCTACTGTCATCTTTGAAGTGCTGCCCCGGCTACTTCTATGGTTGCTTATCATGGCAGGGAAATGATTACAACATCTTTATCTTTTGTGAGAGGAGAGTTGCAACGCAGAGGGTTTTTGGTTTGTTGCTTCTTTATTTTAACCCTAATATGTCATTTTAATTGCCTTTGACAGCAAGTTGTTTGCCAACCTCATGAAGTTATTGGAAGATTTAAAAGTAGGCTCTACTGTGTTCTGCATTATATGCCGCTGCTTGAGAATAGCTACAGTTTTAAATTTAAGTACTTTTCCTGCTCTGCATGGATCAACTGTATCAACAATAATTAGTGATGAAATAATAATTAGTAATACTCTTTTCTGAATACAAATTTCCCAACCAAAATATTCTGTTCAGCTAACAATATGCCAAATTACAGCTGTTCTTCCTGAAAGAGATCCTTGAAATTACATGGGAGCATCTGCTATTCCCATCCATATGACATCCACAAAGCCATTTTCCGTACAGGAGTGTCTATTCTACATTTTCTTAATGCTTTGAAAGTGACTGTGAAGGAATGATTGAAGTGGACACAATTTAGTTTCATCCAGTGTGAGCCTACACAAGACTTCCCTGCTGAGCACTGACAAGAAATACAATAGTACATGTCAGTTACATCAAGTCCTCAGAAGTGTACTTAAACTTACATAAAGTTTGTAGTGAAGGCAGGTGTTAAAGATAATAGTTTTTATATATGCATATCCGTAACATAGAGGTTACTTCTCACTGTCATGTTTCTTGCCATCTTATTTTTAGTGGTAACACTTTGGCCATTTCTTCTTTTGTGCATGCTTAGTTTAGTGTTAGCCTGAAGCTACAAACTTAGTCCACATAAGGATTAATTATTCTGTGTTCAGCTTAAAAAGAGCAATGCAGTGATTTATTTTTTTAATGACCTTTTATTCCCATATTGCAAACATAGCAAGATGTATTTCTGTATAAATTGATACCAGAAGGTTTCAAAACTACTTTCATGTCCTTCATTCTCTTTCCTTCCCCCCAAAGCTTCCATCAGTTGCTGAGAGCTTTGCTGAGATTTCTTTTTTTAGCTAGAATTTACACTAAACCGGCCTGAAATTCCTCTTCCTGAAGCATTTTCTGCCATCTCAGGTCACTGTGCTATCCCACCTGAATATTTCCAGGTAACTGTGCCTTTTGGAACACTCTTCTCTGTAAGAAACATGTTGCTCAGAACACTGCAGTGCTGAAGCTCAGAGGTGAATAAATGCAACTGGAGCTTTCAGCTGCCAGCTCTTCTTTTTTTTTTTTCCAGAGAAGAAATAAATGATCACAGCTTGTTTGATTCAGCCACTTGAAAGGTGACCCAGTCTATTTAAAACTTGGAAGAAATACTTTGAACCTTTTCCTTAAAGCTTGTTCCTCCAAATATGCGGTCCTTGATAAGTAAATACATATGATTGAGCACATATACCGGCTATGAAGCAACTCAAGCTATTCTTATCTTGTTACCTTATCCATATGTGGAGTTGCAGCAATTTTCTTGGCTTCAGTGCATTTTTGCAGTTCTGAATCTAGCATGGTTGAAGCAGCACAGCAGGAATTTTCCTAACCACCATGTATCTTCCTGGAAAATAACTGAAAGAGGGAAGAACAAATACTAACAGTTTATCTGTACATCCCCATAGGAATTTTATGCTTGCCTGCTTTCCTTTTGCATGAAGTGTGTGTCTCAAAATGGGGCAGTATTTGACTTGGCCTCTGGAAATTTGATTCTTTGAAAGGGGACAGATCCTGTTTGAGAACAGAGACGTGCTCTGATGCTATCTGGTGGTATTACAGGCATTCTGCTAAACACAGATACAGCCCCTGGCTCTGGAACCTCCTGAGCTGCCTTTCTTTTGTAAGCTGGAAGGGTAGTTGTAAGAGGAGATGTACATGCAGTGGTTCTTGTGCTTTTCCAGAAGCATCTCTTACTGGCAGCTGTTGGAGACTTAACCTTTTGTACCTTTAAACCAGCTGTATTTTTACGATCTTAGCAAATCTTTGTTTTCATGCAACTATTCACGTATTTCTCTGCACAAAAATGCAAGCATGAAAACCAACAGAAGGATGTGCTATGAGGTTTGCTAATACCATGGAGATGAATTGAAGCAGTTCTTTCTGTCCAGTTGCTAATTTTCTCTCTGATTTGTCTCCTTTGATTTGGTGAAACTTGCAGTTGTCTCTTCTACGAGTAGCTTGTTAAACTAAGAGCAATCCAAAGCAGGTATTTCCCATGATTATGTTACTTCTTTTGTATTTTAGGTTTAGTATCTGGTTTCTTCAAATTTTCAACATCCAAACTATTAAGACAATAAAATGTCAAGGCTAACCTTCACCTATATGGGTAACTTGTCTCTTCAAGCTAGGTGGTAACTGTAATTTCATGCATGTGTTACATGACGTGGGCAAATTGGCATTTATTCTGAAATGTAAATGTTTTAATTGTAGAAATCTTTTCCGTTTGCTGTATGAAGCTGCTGTCTTCAGTGAGCTTAACAGGAAAACCTTATTTATTGAAAGTCATATTTTACAATGTAAAGATGAGCTTATATCCATCTACTAAACTATTCAATAACCTGTCACACAGGGTGACAAAATACACAGTGCATAGGGCCTTCTTGTGTTGTTTAAGTTAAGCAGTTAGAAGGGTGTTCAGCCTAGAGAAGGCTACAGGGAGGCCTTAGAGCAGCTCCCGGTGCCTGAAGGGGCTACAAGAAACCTGGAGAGGGGCTTTGGACAAGGGCCTGTAGGGACAGGCCAAGGGGAATGGCTTGAACCTGCCAGAGGGGAGACCGGGATGAGCTCTTAGGCAGAAGCTCTTCCCTGTGAGGGTGCTGAGGCACTGGCACAGGGTGCCCAGAGAAGCTGTGGCTGCCCCATCCCTGGCAGTGTTCAAGGCCAGGTTGGACACAGGGGCTTGGAGCAAGCTGCTCTAGTGGAAGGGGTCCCTGCCTGTGGAAGGAGCTGGATGAGCTTTAAGGTCCCCTCCAACCAAGCCAGTCTGGGATTCTATATCCTTTTGCCAATATTCTTAGCAAATACTCTGAAATGGCTCTGTTGTTAAGCCTGTCTTACTGTAGGGTGAGACTTGTGATCAGAATCTTCAGGCTTCCCTTCTCTCGCTTTCCCTCCTCTCCCTTAGTGTTAAATGAAGTGCTAACACAAGGCATGCTGAGGTTAAGCATCATGGTCTAGGGAGGTGCCACTGCAGCCAAGCCTTCTGCAGACCTCTGCTGGCCCTTGGAGCCGACTGCTCTTTTTGTAGCACCAGAACATGCAGGGGGTTTAACACAATGTCCTATAGTAGATGATAATATTTTAATATTATTATATTTAATATTATCATAATATTATATTTTGATGATATCTTAAATGAACAGGTAAACTCAATACAACATTGGTTTCCAAAAACTTGTTTGGAGCACGTGGTTGTTCATGTCACTAAAAGATTTAATATCACTTTAAAAGCATGTGTATTCTAGGGAAACTCTTCCTGGAAGTACCTGCCCATCAAACCTGCATTAATATTTACATGAGGTAGTGATTTACTAACTGAATTTGAAATAAATATAACAAGCTTTAACTAACAATCTTTCTGTTTACTATGGACAAATTGACTTTTGGGGGAGCACATAATAAGCTTTAGGAATCTATTACTAATGAGCTTAGTTTGTAAAGTACTGCTTTTTGGTTTGTGGTTTGATTTAAGCCTGCTAAGCTAAGCTTCTGTATTTTTTGTTTTTTAGATTTGACACAGTTGAAGGCATGTAAGTGGTTATTTAAATTTTTCCAAAAACCTTAAAGAACGGATTTGTAAACACAACGAAGGTTTCACTGTTTAATGCCTCAAATTTCAAACAGTTTCCTGTTATCCCGCTCTTGGAATTGGTTTCCCCACCCCTTCACACCCCCATAGCATTAAAGCTGTGCTAATGTAATCTTTAGTAGTTTGTAAATACCTTCAGTGACAAATCTGTCTGTAAAAACCCATCCTATAGAAACTTTTTGGTTGAGCTTAATTTGGTCTACAATAAGTAGAAGTACATATATGAAGAAATACCCCCAGTTTCTCCATAGCTCCATCACCTTTATGTAGATACTTATAAAGAATTAGTGGAATTTTCCTCCTTGCCTGTAAATGTACAACTCCTTGTTGTATTGTGGAATTAGTTATTTTAATCTTTTCTGGCCGTGCTTTTATCCTGTTGCTGGTTTGCTGAGGTTCCGCTTTGCGCGTATCTAGAATAACGTTTAATTTCTGCAGGTTAACTCGGCTGTTTTAACATGCATCCTGTTGAATCAGGTAGAAGGTTTACATCTTTGGGTTTTTTCCTTCAGCTCTTTTTGTCCAAATCCCGTCTGTAAGTTCATCATCAAGTACAGGATGATGTGCTTTTACCCACGTCACATATGTAAGACCTAGCAAAACCCAGTTGTGACCTACGTTGTGAAACTCTCAGCTGTAAATGCTCACTTTTTACTCGGGTTTTCTGTGCAGACTGAATTTTACCCTTGGTCAAAAACAGCTCACAAGGCTGAGAGAGTTGGGGTTGTTCAGCCTGGGGAAGAGGAGACTTCAGGGAGACCATATTGTGGCCTGTCAGTACTTAAAAGGGGCCTATAAGAAAGATGGGGAGAGACTTTCCAGGAAGGCTTGTTGCGACAGGGTAATGGTTTTAAACTAAAAGAGGGGAGATTCAGGCTGTATGTAAGGAAGAACAATGAGGGTGATAGAACACTGACACAGGTTGCCCAGAGAGGTTGTGGGTGCCCCGTTGCTGGAGACATTGAAGGCCAGGCTGGATGTGGTTCTAGGCAACCTGAGCTAGATGAAGATGTCCCTGCTCACTGCAGGGGAGTTGGACAAGGTGACCTTCGAAGCTCCCTTCCAACCCAAACTGTTCTGTGATTCTGCGACATCCCTGTTAGATTGTTGGGTTGCCAGTAGAAGGACATTCATGGTCTTTCAAGTCTGTAGGACCTGCAGCAACGATTCCTCAGTATTCAGGTCTACTTCCTAGGTTAATTTCTGAAGAGCAGATACGTTTGAGAACTTTACACTTCTGAAAGGTAACAGTAGCCTTGTTTTGACAGCAGGTCAGCTTCCACAGACTGCTACTCACCACTTCTTTCATTTGCTCCTTAATTTCATGTAGTATTGTACTTCACTGTTTAACCGTTTGTTTTGGTTCCTTCTTCCCCCCACCAGTTGTCACCTTAAAAGAGCTAGTACTGGAGGAAAAAGTTCATATGGCCTTGAGTTTATATGGTGTTAGTTACTTTTACGTGTGGATAGTTACTGAAAATGGGCAAGCAGGAAGGATAAAATGAGACATTAATAGTGAACCAGGTGTTGACCATGCATTTGATACATAACCTGCTTTCCTTTAAGGATGAATGGCAAAGTCTGAATCAAAGTAGATGTTGTTAATTACGTTCAGTCACCACTGAAAGTTAAGTCAGTTCCTTTCTCTTTTTAGAATACTTTCTCTGCATGATTTGAATCAGAACAGTTTGAGGTTTGGTTGTGGTGGAGTTTTGTTTGCTTTTTTTGTTTGTTTTGATTGGGTATTTTAAAGAAATTAAAATGAAAATACTATTTTTTGATAGGGTTTAGGTTTTAGATTTTTCTGGTCTGAGTGACTTTTGCATACATTCCAGTAGATATCCTCTGCTGATTGATTGCAATGCTTCCAAACACATTCAGTTCTTTTTCTGTTTCATTTTAAGCCACACATATTCAAAACTGCAACAAGAAGCCAGTGATTTGTTTTGATCTTTGTCAAACAGCAAAAAAATTCTTACAAGGCTGTGTAGCAATCATCACTGGATTAAAATCATCCTATTCTATTGGACATTTAATATGAAACTTGCTATTTAAAACCTGTAGCACCATCATGTGGATTAGAGGGCTTATACAGCTTTAAGAATCCAGTGAAATCCAGGAAAGCATTTACTATGATGTATATAGAGAAAATAATAAATCATTAACATTATTTTTATAGGTTAAGTTTATTAATAGCTTTCTAGAGGGAAATTTCCACCTAACGCTCTCATGAATTACTGATGTTCAGTTGCCCAAAGTTGCTGTCGCTTCAAAAGTATGACCGCAGCCTTCAACACAGGTGTAATGTGTAACTTACTCTTGGGCTCACTTTGAACAGTGAAGATTTAGGGAGGAAATGGATCTTTTGTCTGCAGTGCTCTTTAAATTTTGATTATGTCCATTAATTTTTGTATTTATTTGAACTGGAAGGAAAAAGATGCCTTAAGATCACTTGGAACATGTTAATTGGGGGGGGGGGGGGGGGTTGTAACTTTGATTTCCTCTCTTCCCATGACCAGGTTCTACTAAAGACAGAAACTCAGGAGTTTATTAGCCTAAATATAATGTAAAAGTATTGTGGGGGAGGAAAAGATACTTTATGAAATGTCTTTTTGAGGAAAGCTTAACTGAACAGTTAATATAATAATGCAAGTTGAGTCGAAGTTAGCAGTGCATACAGTGGTGTTAATTCCCTTAATGCGTCAGCATCTTGATCGTGTTTTTTACAGATGCCCTAACGTAACAGACACAGAAAAAGGTGGTTCTTATCTAACTTGTTCTTCTGGATTCATGGCAGGAGCCCGTTGGCACAGATGGAGGAGGAAAGGAGGGAGCATGTAGCCAAGATGAAAAAAATGGAAATGGAGATGGAGCAGGTGTTTGATATGAAAGTCAAAGAAAAAGTTCAGAAACTGAAGGACTCTGAGGCTGAGGTAATGAAAACATCTTAAACCCCCATATGCAGAGACTGAACAAGTGTAGGGATGACTCTCTTTGCCAAGACTTTACAACATAGCATCTCTCTAGGAACTGATTCCACGCTTAGGTTCTGGGACTAAAGACAGCTCAGTTACTCTTTGTCAGCTTGCTGTCATTGCTGAAATGGTACAAACCCAAACTTAAAATGTAATTTTCATGTTAGCATGCATTGTCTTTTTATTTTCACAGTCGCAGTATGACAAAATACTCCTTAATTTTCTTTTTATGCCCGTTTCCTTCCATGTGCTTTAAAATGTCCTTGGGAGTTTCATGATTTACATAAGTCAATGCAGTAATGAGAATTTGCTTTGCATGTTAAGAAAGCATGTCAGGAATTTGCTAAGATGTTGATAAGAGATCATCGACATGAGAGTTTCTAGGCTAAGAAAGAGGGATATGTTATTGTCAGTGAACATACATTTATATTAAATTATTAAAATATTTCCTATTTTAATTCCTGTCATCTCCAGGAGAAGCCCTCACGGTGAAACTGTTTTTTCTGTGCTTCAAGCAGCTCTTGTTAAGATACTATAAAATTACATTTCAGTAGAAAATGAATTCTGAGTTTTAGGAGGGCAGCTTCTCATAAGAAGCCAAAGAGAGAAGTTCCTAAAGAAAGTTTGGCTCCAAATCTGGGGGGAAGTGAGGAAACTTGGAGAGGTAGTTGAAACACTTGGCAGCCTAAGCACTGGAAGGAGCCAAGGCATACTGGATCAGAGGAAAAAAATCAATCTAGATGATTTAGTTGGGTTTTTCTCCTTTTGGAGAAACGAATAGATAAGGACACTCTGAGCAACTTGAGGATTTTAAATCTTGATGCTTTATCTGGATCACAGTGTTTAATTAGTCACTTGATATATCCTTCCTCAATTTCTGTCTTGAACCTTTATGAACCCATTTATACTTCTGCCCTCCACACTCCTCATTACATGAAAACCAAACATGCATAAATCTGTCCCTTTGGTTTTCATGTTACTACCTCATCTGTAAAAGGAAATATGTTTAGAAGGGTTTGTGTAAGACAGGGACTTTCAAGAGAGTAAGGAAAGAGGGAGTTTGATTTTGTTAGAACCATGTTAGACCACACAGAAAGTATCACTTTTCCTGACTGAGCATCCGTTCTCACATACAACACATTTGGTTGTCAGTCTGTCCTGTCAGCTTGCAGGAGAGACTTACACTCTTCTAGCAGTGCAGGCAGTTCACTGCAATAATACTACTAATAATTCATTTAATTAATGAATAAATTAACCCACTTCATAATAATGGCTTCCCAAGCAGCTCTGTAACTCTATAGGATGAATTCAGTGTCTGTTGTTTTTTTTCCCAGGTCAAGTCAGAGATGCTGCTGACTTACGCATTACTGATACTTGTATGCTCTGCAACTTGCTTCTTACCAGTTGCATCAAATACCAAAGTATTCTTAAATGTCCTTTTGCTTGCCACATGTAGCTGCTTACAACTCGTGTCTGTAACTCGGGCAGCATTTGGGGTGTTTTCTGTTAACTGTAAAGAGAGGCTATGGGATTAACATCCCTTTTGTTTCTGTTGTTGGCAGTATCTATAACCTCAGAGGTTTCGGTCTAAGAGTTACTTTCTCTGAAGAGAAGATACAGTACTATGTTTTCATGCATTCATATAGCTGTTTATTACTTCAGCTCCAGAAGTTGCTGTGTTTTCTGCACTTACTGATGCTGTTCATAACTTCCTGTATAGCTGCAACGACGCCATGAGCAAATGAAAAAGAGTTTGGAGGCACAACACAAAGAGTTAGAGGAGAAGCGTCGCCAGTTTGAGGATGAGAAAGCCAACTGGGAAGCTCAGCAACGTATTTTGGAACAACAGAATTCTTCCAGGTAATTCTTCCTTTCTCTGACATTGGAGTCTTGTCCTGCTGTTGTCAGTAAATGTTCTGTCTGAAAGGCAGTTTCTTTGGCAGTCATGGTCAAAGGTGGTTAAAAGTGTCACTGAAGAGCCTAGAAAAATCTTGAGCTGCTTCTAGTTACAGATGAGCACATATCATGAGTTGGGATAATGATTAGCTTTGCAGATTTGAATCTGCAGAATCACTGTATCCATAGAGCTAGATCTCTAAAAAAATGAAGTTTGTATTTGAAAGCTAGATTGAATCAGGCTTCTGAGGGATAAAGAGCTAAAGCTTTGAGCAGGAAAGCGTTTAATCCTCCTAGTCCTTGGAAGGGGAAATCTCGAGAGAAATGCATTGCTTGACTGCATGTTACATGCACATCTACTGTGTACATAATAAGCTTCATGTATTGTATTGCAACCCCAGTAAAGCTTTAGAAAATGCCTGTTTTAAATGGTGTCAATTAGTATTTAAAAAAATAAATGAGTGCCTGCATGCATTATTTAACCAACTTTTGTTTTTATCTATCCTTTTAGAACCTTGGAAAAGAATAAGAAGAAAGGGAAGATATTTTAAATGCATCATTTTGACCACCAGTTATGTATTAGTTGCCAATATACCAGCCTGGACATCAGTGTTTGTTGGATCTGTTTGACCAATTTTGCACCAGTTGTATCCATCGTAATGGATTTAACAGCATGACAAATTCTTGTTAATTTTGATGGAGAATGAGATGCCTTGAATTGTCTGGGGTCTTTGTTGTGTACTTGGAAACATAACAGCTCTAAGTACCCTTTTTTGTCTTTCCTTTTTTTTTTCCTTTTTTTTTTTTGAGAAACATGTCATTTTAATGCAAAATTGTACATTTTACTGTTGTACAATCATGTTCTGGTGGTTTGACAGTTTACAGGTTATTAAAAACTGCAAGGACTCGAGACGGTTTTTAGTGAGGATAAATTGCCATAATATGATGCAAGCGATGCTTCTGTACTATTATAATACAAGAATTCCATTCAGTGCAGCATATACCATAATGTAATTTAGTCTAACACAGTTGACCCTATTTTTTGACACTTCCATTGTTTAAAAGTACACATGGAAAAAAAAACAAAAGTTGTAGGCTTACAGTGCACCTAAGCTTTTTATAACAACCCTTTTATGTTTTGGATTCTTTAAATATATGCTATTCTCATTTAGTAACTTCTTTAGCCAGAAGGATCTCGTTACTGCTTCATTTTTTGTAATAACATTTAATTTAGCTATTTTTCCATATATTGGCCCTCCTAAATAGAATATAGCTTCTTTCATATGGTAGGAACCAGTGAGTAAAACTTTTCCTTTAACTCCCTTTTTACATTTTATGGTAAGTAGCAGAAAAATGCATTTATAGGTCATTTCTAGGCAAAATTGTGGAGTTAACTACCAACCTGTTTCTACCTGTGTGCAGTTTTTCTTTCTTTTACTAGAAATGGGAATATGGCCTCAAGAGAAACATCACCATTTCGCATTTAGCTGTATTCATATACTGCATTTCTGTATTTTTGTTTGTATTGTAAAAAGTCACATAATAAACAATGTTGTGATGTACAACATGCTGCTGTGTCAGGAATTGTAAAGGAATTACAGCCATGTACTTCTCTGTTTGAACTTTCTCTCTTCTCTCTGGACTGGGTTGACCTGTGTCTGGGATTTGGAATTGATTTAAGGCAAAGAAAAGGTCTGTGCGTTGTGGAAGTGTTGGGAGACGCAGTTCCTGGGTACTTGGATGTGGCAAAACAAGACTCTGTCTTGCCCAGCAGAGGGCATCAAGCCTCGCTGTTCACACCCTCTCACTCCATCTGTGTGTAGCTAGCGAGGCTGCTTGTAACACCGCATAGAATCGCTCTCTGGGGCAATGGGCAGCAGAGCATCTGAGCAGTACTGGACCAGTGGAGGACAAACAAGTCCCTAAGCACCTGGAGGTGAGCAGCACTGAGCTATTTAAACCCCAAAACGAATCTTGGAAGCGCAGACTGGTTTGGTTGGAAAAAAAAACAAAACAAACCAACAGAAGTACCTGAAGGAGACTGCAAATGCTGTGGCTGCCCCATCCCTGGCAGTGCTCAAGGCCGGGTTGGACACAGGGGCTTGGAGCAAGCTGCTCTAGTGGAAGGTGTCCCTGCCCGTGGCAGGGGGTTGGAGCTGGAGGAGCTTTAAGGTCCCTTCCCACACAAACCAGTCTGTGATAATTCCCAGAGTAAGCAGAAGAGAAAATTTTTAATTGTAGGAGGATTGTTTTTGTCTTCATCAATGCAAGAAAACCCTCAGGATGGTTTAGGTGATTTAGATGTAAATGGCTTAAAATTGTTTAAAAATCATGCTTTAAAGGTTCAATACAAATAAATCAATATGAAAATGAAGAATTGGGCTGGATTACCAGTTCATTCTTTGGAAAGAAACGGAAAGTGCAGCTGAACTTGTGGAGCGAAGCAGTTTATTAAGGGTTCCTCTTCCTCTTTGTGCAGCACTGTCAAACTTCATTTGTCTTTGGGCACTGAGGGCAGGATGTGGTAGGCACCCAAGGTAAGGATATGCTTTCCCTGCAGGCTGGTGCTGAGCCTGCTCTTGCTTCCAGTTTTTGGGTTTCTTGCCAGCTTCACTTCAGTGTTCAAAGCTTCTCTTCGTGCAGTTTACATGTATTCACTGCCAACATCTCTGTGTCCCGACCTTACCCTGTTTAAGGCTCAGCAAAGGCAATTATTCCCTTCGCAACCTGCTTCATCCCATGTTGCATATCCTGTTCTGCTGGGTGGCTGGTGGGCTTGGTGACCGACCGCCACAACAGCCCACCCCTGGCACCAGGATCTGTGGTGTTGCTCTCCCCAAAATGCCTTCTTGCCTGTCCCAACACTGTCAGGAATGGAGCACTTCTTAAGCTTTGTCCCGAGGTGTGGTTTTGCCTTCCTATTACACATGGTTACTTCCCCCAGGAGGCACTCAGCCATTGCTCTTGGCAGCTTCTTTTGCTTCTAATCACAAATTTCATCTATAGAAATGTGCTGTATCCTGGTGAAAATGGTAGAAGCCTTCAAAGGGATATAACCACCTGCTGATACTGGAACAAAGCCCCCTGCCCATCACCTTGTCTTGTTAATGCAGATTATTGTCCATCTCTGGCTATGGACAGCAGTGAGGAAGCTCAGTAAGCAGAAGGTGGTTCCCTCCCTTTGCTCCCCAGGATGTACAGGTGTGAGAACAGTTTGGTCCATTCAGCAGGTATCCACAGCTGCCTGGAGCATTCCTGTGTGAGCAGGAGGGGATGCAGGAGGGCACCTATGTGACAGAGGGGAGAACCTGCAAGTGTGCTGGGATTCCTGGTGCAAATAACGCCTGCGTGCTGCACCCTGTTCTCTTCTAGTGAGCCTTGTAAAGTGGCCTGACTGAGGGAGCACATTCTAGAGCAACGGCAGGAGAAGACACTGGTGACCGACACAGGAAAAGGCAGCGCTGGTTCTCTCTCTCTGTAAAGCATCACCCCCGTGCTGTCACCCAGAGAGGTCTCTGAGGCAGCCAAGAGGCAGGTTTTGAGGAAGGTGACTGTCTTTCAGCTTGCCCTTGGCACAGCTACACCTTGTCAGTCACTCAAGATAAAACTTGTGGTTTGCTTTAATAAGGGAATGTTATTCCTCTGGCTTCCCCCCTCAGTCTGCTGGCAAGAGTTCTCACGGAAGCCAGTGAAAGCAAATGGAAGATGCAGCCACGTCACAGTGACCAGGGCAGGTTTCTGTACCTTGCCAAGATGACTGAGAGGCAAAAGGAATCCTTCTTCTGCTCTCAAGAACTTCTCCTTTAGATATCTTGAGAATAATTCACTCCCCTACTTTGGGAGCTGCTAAATCTCTTCTCCCCAGACGTGTCTCATCCACATGGTTCTCCCAGGCAAGTGCCATGGGGAAGCCTGAAGTCTGCTGATTCGGAATTCCCTACTTCCTGAGGAGAGGGTGGTAAAATTCAGGCGTAAATGGATTTCGCCCTCTTCTTCCCAGCCAGACCCTGCCCTGTGGCTTTAGCAGCGCAAGAACACCAGCACAGCGCTGGCTGCTCCCGAAGAGCAGGGCTTTACTTCGAAAGTGCCGAACCTGAGAACTGTGCTGACACCATTCAGGCTTCCACCTGGCTGGAAAAGGCCTCTGGGAGCTTGGGAAACTCACCTCAATTGTAGTTTTCTTTAGTTTTCCAGCTGGAAAAGAGATTCTGGTCTCCCTGCAGAGGTAAAATTCCCTGTGCACTTCTTAAGAGTTCTTTATCCACCATTTCAGGAGTCCTTTCTGTCTTCTGGGTGCCCAGGATTTGGCCAGGCACAGTCCTCATCATCCCCCAACGTTTGGCTCCTTGTACTGAGAGGCACCAGGCAAAAAGTGGCAGCTGGGAGCATTCCTGTGCTCCTCCGAAGGCTCTGCGGGTGGTGGGTGGTTGTTGCTGCACCTGATTTGCAAACCTGATTACAGTGAAAAAACACAGAGAAAGGACCCAAACCCCAGGGAAATAATGTGTGCTCCTATGGGGCACCATCCTCTGCCCGATGAGACCCAATTTGCTGGCTCAGGAATGGTTTTGCTCTTCCTTCTTTTGGAGCAGGACAAACCTCAGGCTCTGTTTGCAGCCTCTGCCTTTCTCAGGAGCAAGGCTTCTGAAGCACAGTGGGGAAGCATCTTGTATTTAGTGCTCTGATTCCTGTTCAAAGGTGGGTTCTATCTCCTTGGTTAAATTGCTCTGACTGAGCATCCCCTGAGGTGAGTTGGTGATGCGTGAAGGAATCCAAGTGTACTGACAGGCACTTTCTCTGTGCCGTCTCTTTTAGTGGGTTTGGAGAAGATGCAGGGAAAAAACGTTTCCCTGGCTACAAGGATGTGGCCGGGGGCACTCTGGGTTTTGTTGCTCTGGCAAGCAAGGGGGTAATGAGGCAAAGCCCCATTTGGGATGCATCAGATGGCAAGCTGGGCATTCATCCCGGATGAATGTTTAAAGCATGATTCCATGTGTCTTGCCCACACTGCCTTCAACGGTTGAGTTTCTTGTGTTAAGGGTGTCGCTGCTGCTGTTCTTTCTGCCTCCCACTGCTACATCTCAGCATCCTCCCTAGGCCTCGTGTGAGCCTTAGCTGGCACAAGCTAATCACTTTTGGGGTTGGAAGTCGGTGATGTTTAAGGTCGTCTCCAACCGAAACCGGTGTGTGATTCTGTGACATCTGAACTGAAGCCCTAACTTGAAATGGCACCTTGTTGTCACAGTGGTCAGAGCAGAGATGTGCTGGCTCCAGGCATGGCCCTCTGGCCTTACCACCATCCTGGGGACCACAAGCTGACTGGTCCACACCTGATGGTTTTTAACCTCGTTGGCTCTACTGAGCCACTTCGTTGACTGCTTCTGTGTGCTTCATCCACCACATTGCTCAGCCTCAGACTGGTGGGATGAGGAAGGACATTTGGGTCTTATCCCAAAAGGGAGGAAGCTAAAGCTAATTTCTAAATAGGAGCTGCTTGAACAAGCCTAAAACGAAGTCACTTCTGGCATAGGAGGATAGAGGGTCCAGACAGAGTGGCTTAATGGTGTAATTTCTAATTAGTCAAAGGGAACACCAGCTGAATTCCTCTATGTGCTGCCTTCAGCTTACATCTATTGTTCTTCTGACACATATTCAGCCTCTACTGTCTAGCTCTTCTGTGCCTCTGGCTAGGAAAAGTGAAATGGTTGTGGGTATGGAGAGTGGGGCAGCTGGTGATGGCCAAAAATAGAATCATAGAATCATAGTTAGGGTTGGAAGGGACCTTAAGATCATCCAGTTCCAACCCCCCTGCCACGGGCAGGGGCACCTTACGCTAAATCATATCACCCAAGGCCTCGTGCAACCTGGCCTTGAACACTGCCAGGGATGGAGCATTCACAACTTCCCTGGGCCACCCATTCCAGTGCCTCACCACCCTCGCAGGAAAGAATTTCCTTCTCATATCCAACCTAAGCTTCCCCTGTTTAAGTTTGAACCCATTACCCCTTGTCCTGTCACTGCAGTCTCTAATGAAGAGTCCCTTCCCAGCATCCCTATAGCCCCCCTTCAGACACTGGAAGGCTGCTATGAGGTCTCCACGCAGCCTTCTCTTCTCCAGGCCGAACAGCCCCAACTTTCTCAGCCTGTCTCCATACAGGAGGTGCTCCAGTCCCCTGATCATCCTCGTGGCCTCCTCTGGACTTGCTCCAACAGTTCCATGTCCTTTTTATGTTGAGGACACCAGAACTGCACACAATGCTCCAGGTGAGGTCTCACAAGAGCAGAGCAGAGGGGCAGGATCACCTCCTTTGACCTGCTGGTCACGCTCCTTTTGATGCAGCCCAGGATACGGTTGCTTTCTGGGCTGTGAGCACGCACTGAAGCCGGCTCATGTTCATTTTCTCATCAACCAACACCCCCAAGTCCTTCTCCTTGGGCTGCTCTGAATCTCTTCTCTGCCCAACCTGTAGCTGTGCCTGGGATTGCTCCCACCCAGGTGTAGGGCCTTGCACTTGGCTTGGTTAAACCTCATGAGGTTGGCATCAGCCCACCTCACAAGCGTGTCAAGGTCCCTCTGGATGGCATTCCTTCCCTCCAGGGTATCAACCGAACCACACAGCTCGGTGTCATCAGCAAACTTGCTGAGGGTGCACTCAATCCCACTGTCCATGTCAGCGATAAAGACGTTGAACAAGACCGGTCCCAACACCGATCCCTGAGGGACACCACTCGTTACAGGTCTCCAGCCGGACATTGAGCCATTGACCACAACTCTTTGTGTGCGGCCATCCAGCCAGTTCTTTATCCACCGAGTGGTCCATCCATCAAATTGATGTCGCTCCAATTTAGAGACAAGGATGTCGTGTGGGACAGTGTCAAATGCTTTGCACAAGTCCAGGTAGATGACATCAACTGCTCTACCCAAAAATGCAGTGATTTTGAACAAACAGAACCCCCTAAAGCCCCAGATCCCCTTCTGACTGCAGTGCAATTCTGTCTGGCACTTCCAGGTTACAGTCTGTGAGTAGCTGCGAGTGGTGAGGAGGATGAACTACACAGTGAGGTTGAGCCCTGAAAAAGCTACAAGAGGAACAAGAAAATGCTCCATTGAAAATGTGATGGCACATCATCTCGTTGGGAGCACCAGAATATTCCTGTCCATAAAGGCAGATAGTCAGCCGTAGGTGCTTGAAAGCCTGGGGGGTTTAATTTGGTACAGGTGAGGAGGCCAGTGCACCAAGGCACAAAGTGATGGGGTCAGGGACCACTTGGCAGTGCTGCTGGGCACTTGGAATCAGTAAAAAACACACAGAAAATGTAATTGGTGGCTGAGGGACCTGGGGGGTTCAGTCTGGAGAAGAGAAGGCTCAGGTGGGACCTGATAGCTGCCTACAAGTGGCTGACAGGAGGGTGGAGCCAGGAGGGGCTGGGCTCTGCTCCCAAGGAACAAGGGATGGGACAAGAGGAAACGGCCTCAAGCTGCACCAGGGCAGGTTTAGATGGAGCTGAGGAACAATTCCTGCCCCAGAGGGTGCTCAGGCATTGGAACAGGCTGCCCAGGGCAGGGCTGCAGTCACCGTCCCTGCAAGTGTTCACACAGCGTGGAGATAAAGCCGCAGTGCCATGGGTTAGTGGTGGCCTTGGCAGTGCTGGGGACAGTTGGACTGGATGAGCTCAAAGGGCTTTTCCAACCTGGTTGATTCCGTGATGCTGTGACTTACAACAGTATCTCGTGACTGAGAAACAAGGATTTCCATTGCTGCTTGAAGCGCTCAGGAAGACCAATGTCCTGTGTTTATTTACGTGAGCTTTTGAGGAGCCGCTGCGTGTTTATAGACAGGATGTAAACCCTGTCCTCAGCTTTGCTCAGCAGACGGGGATGCCCTCGGCAGCTGGCGGTGCCCTGGCCGTGGCCTCACTGTCACAAAGCCGGGTTTCCAGAGCTCCCGGGCAGCTTGCAGCCCTCATAGGGCATTGCCTCACTCCTGGCAGTGTCCCCCAGCTCCCTGGGGAAGGTTGGCTCCTGTTGGCTGCCGCGGTTCCTGCCGTCCCCAGCACCTCGTGGGGGCTGACCCAGCAGCCTGGTGGAACCTGAGCTACCGGCTGGGCCCACAGCACCACACAGGGGAGCAGGGGATGGGTGAGCACAGCCCCTCGGCTGCAGGGAGAGCACAACACGCTCAGACCCTCCAGCACCCGGAGCCACATCCCAGGGTACCTGCATCACAGCGGGTCCTGTGCCTAGCTCCAGAGGAAGGGCAGATGTTACAGCACCACCGACCCCATCCTGGGGACCGGGGCCTGCTGTCCCTGCTGCACATCCTGCTGTTCTGGAGCAGCCAAGAGGCAGGAGCCATCACCCTGGCTTCAGGCCTCTGCAGAGCACCTCGTCCATTGCCTTTGTATGGGGCAGTGGTGCCCAAACTTGCAGCCAGCAGCACCCCTGGTGGTGTCCTCTGTGCTTCAGCCTCGCTGAGTGCCAGGCGCTGGGCACACGGTCTGGATTTGCCCGTGCTGACATGGCAGGATGTGTGCTGGGTTCTCATTGAGGGCTGCTTTCCCACAGGGTGGGTTCCGCCAGGGGTGTTACCTCCCTGCTGGTTCAAGCTGAGCGCTTCGAGCGGCTCTCACTGATGCCTTGGAAATAAAGATACCCCCATGTATGTGTCACAAAGACTGAAGCGGTCCTTGTTTTCCAGCCCATCCTTTTTCAAGCACCATCCTTCCTACCACTGCCTCCTGCCGTTTGGCTTTGTCCGGAGGGAAGTCAGGAGGGTGAATCCTCCCTAGGGCTGTCACTTGTCACAGCAGACGTTGGTCTCATTGGACCCCAGAGACCTTGCATGCCTTGGGTTTATTCTGATGCCTGTCAAGAAAGCTGATGTGCATTACAGCCCCCTGCTCCCTGGCACACGTGTCTGGTGGACTTCCATACCGGGGCAAGCTCCCATCTGAGGTGGCTGAGATACCCATCATGGGATGGGGAGCAGAGGGCACCTCAGCCCTGCTCTGTGCTTAGACACCAGGTCTCTCAGCTCTGCTTGCCCTTGTTCTCTTAACCAGCACACAGGCATGGGGGGAGCCAAATCCCTGTCAATATCTCTATCTACAAGCCGTGCAGTGTCAGCAGCTCTCTGGGAACAGCTGTTGTGGGAAGGCATCCATTCCAGGGAGCCCGGTGGATGGGAAATCACAGGAAGGAATGGTAAGTTGGGAGCCAGCACCCTTCCTGTCTAATTATAGCAGCAGCCAGAGGTGTTTACAGGAATTTCTTCTTCCTGTGTGTTCCTGTTGACTTCCTGCTCGGTGATGTTACGGCTGTGGTCAGCGTGACCTGCTTGTCCAAGAGCCATGAACAAGCTCCTGCCCTGCTGCAGGGAGGTGTGGCATGAGGGGCTCTGCTGCGGTCACTGACGTGGGATGCTTTGGGTGCCCACGCGTAGCCTTGAAGGACTCAGTCCCCAGTGAGGCGCATCACAGCCTTCCTCAAGGCAGACCGTGCTCAGAGCTGGGGCTGTCTCCTGGCATTGTGCACGTCCCCACATCTCCATCCCCACCTGCCTGCAAGAGGCAGTGACACAAAGCTGTTGGCAGGAGCTGCTGGCCTCAGTCACCAGTGGCAGGCAGCAGCAGCAGATGCTCCATGAGGATGCTCTACCTGGGCACTAGTGGAAAAGCAGCCACAGTTTGTGCTGGGAGGCTTCCACGCTGCCTCAGGCCATTTAAAGGCACAACCTGCTTAGTGAGCTCGGTGCTCAGCACTGGGAAAGGGGTGGCATTCCCAAGTCTTGTACACCACCCTTCCCAACCGGAGTGGGGCAGGGGCTCTGCAAAGCCTTCAGGCATGAGAGCTGGCAGGGAGCAAGCCAAGCACAGCCCCACTTTGCCCTGTGACAGGATGATGCAACGAGAAACCCCATCCCATCCCATCCCATCCCATCCCATCCTATCCCACTCCATCCCTTTGGGGCCAGGGCTTCCCCAGGTGCTTTCTGGCTCCACACATCCCGTCTTGGCACAGAGACCCCCCCCCACCTTTCAGGTGTGGTAATTGTGAATCACTGCTGACCTCTGTCAGCTGGGACTTAATCCCCAGCAGCTGGCAGTTCTGGGGTCAGGTTGAAAAGGGCTTTAAAGCCCTCTCCCAGTTAAGGGGCAGAGTTAAAGGTTGTTCCTGTGCTGTGGGCAGTTTCCAGTTTGCTCTGTGTGCTGCTGTACTGGGGACCTCAGAAGAGGTATTTCAGCACCTTAGCTCAGGCATGGCAGGTAAGTCACACTGCAGGAAGTGCAGGTGGGTGAGAAAGGGAAGGGTTTAGAACAAAAATGTTGTTTCTCATGTTTATTCTCTATGGATTCAACCCAAAAATGTGAGATGCTGATGTTCTTGTTTTAAATGCTTCTTTGTGAAAGGTCTGGGATCTAAGCTGTTGTCTTAAAGCTCCTTGTGCAGCATGCGTTACCCCCTAAAGTGCATGGGGACACTTGGGATTTATCTGGGACCCAAAGTGAGAGACTGGGCAAAGCATCTTAATCCATGGGATGAAAACATCACCCTCCAGAACAGGGGTGTTTGCTATTTATAGGCACAAAAACTATTGCTGATGCTGTTGAGCACTATTGCTACTTCCAAAATACCCTTGAGGGTTGTTTGCCCTGCAATGGTAACCAAAACCCAAGCAGGTTATGGGGCTTGGTGCTGGAATGAAGAGGTGAGGTCTAAGGTTTCAAATTCCCCCCCCCTGCTGTGGGGCAGCTGCCATGCAGCTCCGTGCCTGGCTCCTGGGGAGCTGAGGGGGTTGCTGGGCAGCTGCTGGTGTGGAGGGAAGGTGTGATGAGATGCTCCGGGGCTCGGCAGGGAACCGTTTCAGACCGATGTGGGGTAATGATGCCCTGCCTGCGAGAGGGGCTGCAAGCGGCTGCTCCGAAAACAGCCCTTGGGGACGGACGCGAGGTTTCTTCCAGTGCCAGACCGCTTGTAGCAGCACAGTGGGGCTGGAGGGGGGTTTGGAGAGGGCTTGGCAGCGCTCCTGAGCAGGGGGTGTGCGAGAACGTGTGTGCATAGCTCTGTGCTGCTGACCTCGGGAGGCCCCTGGTTCATCTGCTCTGATGGCCTGGCCCGTCTGGTTCATGTGGTTCTGTGACCTCCCAGTGGCCTTCTGTCCTCTTCCCCTTCCCTTCCTCCCCCATAAACCAGTAAAACACCAGTTCTCAGCACAGCGGCTTGGACGGTGAAAGGTGGGGGGGTCCTAGGTGGGATTTTGGGTTGAAAATCATCTGTGCTCCTTGTCTCTTATCTCTGGACAGTTTGTACGGGGAAGGCATGGTCATGTCTGTGCCGTGAACGAGGTGACTCATGCAAATCACAGGGTATGCCTGCAGTGCTCAGCACAAAATAGCCTCTTACTTCTTTGAGCCTTTGGCCACGTGTTGGTGGCTGTTTAATTAGGTCTTTGGTTACTAAGGGTTTCATCACAAAGCTTGTACAGCTCCTAGACATTGGGTTTGGGTGGTGGCTTTAAGCTGCTTTGGGAGTAGCAACCACTGCTTACCTGCTCCTGGTGTTGTGCGCAGTGAAAAGCAGCCCTTGTGTCCAGTTTCCAAGGGGGAAAGAGGGAGCAGGAGCTTGTCTTTGATTCAAACATTGCAATGGCAAAGCTCGCTGCTGCGGTGGGCGATGCTCATGTGCCTGCCCCACACATGGTGGGGACAAGGCCACATAATAGCTGGGAGATGCTGGCCAGGTCATTTGCCTTCCTTAAAGTGGTTTGGGATCACGATGTGGGAAGTTGCTACTGATTGGAGCACAAGGGACTTGGAAAGCTCCTGTGCTGGGGGGAGCGTCACCTCCTGACCGAGCGGGTGATGGAATGAGCTGCCCTGCAGCCAGACCAAACATTGCTTCACCCGCTGTACCCAGGGGACCTCTGCTGCCCTCCTCTCCCTGTGGGGCTCCAGGTGACCTCATGTCTTAGCAGCACCAAGAGCAAACTGAGCCCCAAAGCCCTGTCTGGGTAGGAACCGGAGCCTTCCCCATCTCCCCACTCGCCGTTCTTGGCACCTCGTCCTCTTTCTCACAAGCCAGTGTTTCAGGCTCGCTCCGCAGAAAGCGCTGGAGTTTTGTAACCTCTCTCTGCACGTTCCTTGCACTTGTCTGACCTCTGAAGCAATTTACAGCCATGTCCCTCGGCGGGGTCATTTGCCTAGACCTGAATAGCTGCGGCATTGGAGGAGGGCCGTTGGCCTCTCTGCTCTTGCCTCCATAGGGGTGGGTGATGCGAGATGAGCTCGGCTTCACCCTGTTTGCTTAAGGAGTCAATGAACCCTTTATCTCCTCTGACTCCTGGGGCGACCTTTAGAATGAAGGCTGGTGCCCACGGCCTGTGCACCCGCAGCAGTGGGGCAGGCAGAGAGCCTGGCCCTGGGGTCCCACGGAGGAACGGGGCTGGGTGGTGACCAGGGCTTTGCCTACATAAAGCTGCTTTGGAGATGGCAACAAGCAGCACCGTCAGGCGCTGGCAGGCAGGAGCCTGTCCTGCCACACCAGAGCACCCTGTTCTCGTCACAGCCCTTGTGACCCTCCTTGTCTTACCCAGCAGCCTTTAAAATGTGCAGGGAATCTCTTATCCCATCCTCCAGGCCAGAAATCCAACATCTGCCAAGGGCATGGAGTTAGCTGGGGTGGAGCTTCACCTGAGACTGAAGTGAGGGACTGGGCAAAGCATCTTTATGCATGAGATGGAAATACTGTCAGCTGGAACAGAGCTGTTCACTATTTATAGGCACACAAATGATTGCTAATGTTGTTGGGCTCTATTACTACTTCCTACTTGTCAGACAGCTTTAGGAGTGAAGTGTCCTGCTGTTTCACCCCAGAAAGAGCTGCCTCAGCTCAACAGCATCTCTCAGAGCATTCAGGCAAGACTCCTGTTTGCTTGCAGTTTATAACTAACAGATCCCTGATGATGATGGCTTCTGGGCTTAAACAAGAGGGACCCACCTGAAGCATGGCAGGGCTATGTCAGCAGTGAGCTCCACAGCTTTGATGGGGCAGCACACCTGCTCTAGTGGAAGGTGTCCCTGCCCATGGCAGGGGTTGGAGCTGGATGAGCTTTAAGGTCCCTTCCAACTGAAACCCACGTGTGGCTGCCTGGCTGCTCGGCTGCTTTGCATGCCAAGGGGACACTGAGTTTTCCCAGAATAGCTTCAGTGCCTCTCTCAGCAGCCAATGCAGGGAAACGAAACCTTCCTCAGACGCCTCTGCTTCCACATGTGTACGTTCTGTGTGCACAGAGCATCTCCTGGCCACTGCATCAGCGAGCACCCCAGCGGGTCTGGACTGTGCAAAGCCTGGAGCCGGGCATCCTGCTTCCTGCCAGGGCAACCCCAGACTTCTGCTGTGCACCGTCAGGTAGCTCTGCTCCCCTGTTCTGCGTGGGAGCCCCAGCCCTGTGGTGGAGACACCAGCCCAAAGCCCATAAACCCTCAGCTGGCCGACACTCTGCTCCTTTGGGGGTTCATGGTTGCAGCATCCCTGCAGATGCCTCTTTGCCAGGTTTGGGTGCTCTCCGCAGTGTCATGCCCTGTGTGGTTTCAGGGTTTCCACAGGAACAAAAGGGTTTTCTCCACACAAGAGTGGATGCACAACTTCCTCATGGATGTCTTAAACCACAGCAGAAGCTGCACGCACCCTTTTCCTCCCTGCGAGTGCTTGTGAGATGCCTGTGATGGGCAAAGAGGAACTGGGGAAGTGTTGCTGGCTCTCGTGGACAGCCACGACAGTGCTGGGGAGTGCACAGGGCTCCCAGGCTACCGATGCCAAAGTCGGAGCACCCGGTGTGACGCAGGGCTGTGGAGGCAGCCCGAGCCCCTGGCTGGGTGAGAGCTCGGTGCTGTGCCTTGCGGGGCAAGAAGGAAACAACCTGAAAACTCCTTAAAGCCCCCAGAAAAAGTCCTTTCTAGCAAGCCTCAGACCCCAGCCTGCAGAGCACGGCCCCAGCCTGCACCTTGTCCCGTGGGACCTGTGAGCTCTGAGCTGGCAGGAGTGCCCTGCTCCCCCAGCGCATCCCTCCGTGCGGGTGCGTGGTCCTTCCTGCCACGGACACGTACCTGCAGCGCCTCCCTCTGCCCCTCCAGGCTCCCACATCCCACAGGCAGGAGCCCTTCGCTTTGCCAAACCCGCGATGCTCTGCTCTTGCCCGTGGTGAGCTGGGGGCTTCTGTTCCAGCCCTGACGGGGCTGGTGGTTCACAGTCCTGCTTTGGAAACTGTGGCTGGAGTAGCGGCAACAGGGTCATTGCTCTTCACTCCTTTGTGCCTCATTTACCATTTTACTGTCTGATTTGAGGCTTTGTCTTTGTTCCCTCCTCTTTCCCAGAGTCCCACAGAGCCCTTTGTCCCTGTCTGTCTGCCACAGCTTTGCCTTTACAGAGCTTTTGCTCTCATCTGCGGCCTCTTTCGCATCATGCCCTGGATCATTCCAGTCAAAACCTGTTCTGGGGCTTCTAGAAACCTTACTAGGAAAAGAGGCTCCTTTCTGCCCTGCTCACCACCTGCTCTGCAGCAGTGGTAGTGAAAGGAGCTGCTTCTCTCCTACAGCTTCTCCTACGTGTATCCATGCAGTGAAAACAAGCTATGATGCAACTCGGGAAGAGGAATCACACGTTTCTCAAAGCAAATACTGCAGTCCCCCTCCACGAGCAGAGCTTCTGGTGCCTGACCAGCACCACGCTGTGTGCTCTGTACTGCAGCAGAGCAGGAAAGGGAGTGGGATCCCAAAGTGCTGCTTCAGAAAAGAGAAAAACTTGCATGATGTAGAGAGAAGGCAAATGCAAGGATGCACCTGGGGGCCTGGTGCCCATAGAGGCAGCAGCAAGAGGCAGCTGGTGATGTCCCCTCTCTCCAGGACCAAAGCCTCCAGGCATCGGGGCATGTTCTCCATCAACAGCTGAGGCAGGGATCATGGAGGTGGGTGCTCAGATCATCACTGGGACTCTGGGACTTGCAGGGAATAAGCTTCCAGCCTCATACATTCCCATGCTGGAAGTCCCCTATAGCGAACGGAGAACTGATACTCAATAACCTGTGAGGTTGTTGCCCTTGGTCTGAAGCAGAATCAGTGGTCAGCCACAGATGATGTTGAGGAAATAAAGGATTCAGGTTGGATGGGAGGAAGAAATCCTTTACAATGAGGGTGAGAGAACTGTGGCACAGGTTGCCCAGAGAGGTGGTGGGTGCCCCATCCCTGGAGACATTGAAGGCCAGGCTGGATATGGTCCTGAGAAACCTGATTTAGGTGAAGATGTCCCTGCTCATTGCAGGGGGTTGGACCTGATGACTGTTGAAGGTCTCTTCCAACACATTCTATGATAAATGCGCCTCGTGGTGACTGCCCAGTGTTATTCAGTATTTATGGTGGGGAAGCTCAGCCCTGCAGGAGGTGGCACATGACTGGTGTAGCCAAAAGCATGAGGACAGTGAGCCCCAAGGAGCATCGCTGCTGGCTCTGCCTGCAGGAGGGTTTCCTCTGGGTGCAGCTGGCAGAACACGGACAGCTCACGCTTCCTGAAGGACTGGATCAGCAGTGGGGAGATTCTGGACCTGCAAACACGGTACAGGGGAGCAAAGGCCCTTCTGAGCCAGATGCTCCTGTTACTACAGGGGTCAGTGAGCTTACGTTTCACAAACCACATCCTACCCTGCTGAGCAGTAAGTAAGGAACACACCAGAGCATTGCAAGGAAGACCCACCTGTATTATCGCTGTTACTATGATTATCCTCCATAGTCACTAGTCACGTGTGGCTTTGCAGCAGCACAGCCTGGACATGCTGCAGAAGAGGAGAGGAGTGTTCCACAGCAGGGGAAGCCAAAGCAAGCAGGAATGCTGGTACTCAAGGGTCATTAAGCTCATCTCTCCCATGTCTCCATCCTTTGCTGGGCCCCTCTTTGCTGCTGCTCTAAAGCAAGAGTAGCTGCTGTCTGTCATGGGGGCAGGAGAGCGGGGCAGGGTACCGATGCTCCTTAGTTAACAGAGATGTCTGAGTTTCTTTGCTGGCATTGAGATGCGCTCTTCACATCGCTGTGCTCTCTGCATCACAAAATGGCTGCTGCAGCTATTTTTGACTGTGTTTTCTGAACAGCTTTTCACTTTTCTGTGCGTCTGCTCCTTGCCTGGTCTGGCTGGGGAGCCACGAGCAAGGGTGAAGGAAAACTGCAGCAGTTTTCCACTTGGGCAGCTGTCTGGAGGCTTCCTCAAGATGTTGAGCACCCCCTGAAGTGCTGATCTTTTTTCAGTGTTTCTATGCTGGGTACCCCCCAGATGGCATCATCTGCAACCACTGCTCTCTTTGGAAAGTGAAGGCCAAGCTGTGGTGGCTGACAGCAGGCACAGTAACCAGTGCCAACCTCCCTGCAGCCCTTCTGCTGCTCCCACTTCATCCTCACTCTTCTCCACCAGCTGCTGCATGGAGGACTGTGGAGGTAAGGGGAATCGGATGTAACCAGCTTAATCTTGCTTGCTTGCTTGGGGTGACTCTCCAAAGCAATAACTTGCTCTTGGCAAAAGGAAGAGCTGAGCAATGAAGGACCTCTCCTCCCATGTAAAGTGGGAATCGGGCCTTTGTCAACCTTGCAAAGCCCTTTTAGCTGCTGCTCATGGGGAAAAGCAGCAGTCTGCCTTTCAGAGCAGAATGGCAAAACCCAGGTGGGCCTTTTCCCTCCTTTTCTTCGTTTCCTCATGAAGGATTCTGATTTCTCGGGAGCAAACAGTGTGATTCTTCAGTGCGATGGCCCTGATGCACGCTGTGGCTGGCAGACCTTGATGCCATATCCATGTGAGCGAATCCAGCTGTCCCTCATCCCCTGCAAACACTTCCTAGGCAATGTGTTTGTTGCAGGCTGCCTTCAGGCATGGGGGATGCCTGGTGCCCTGTGTAGCTGATGGAGAGACGTTCCTCCTGAGCATGATTCCTGCTCAAAGTCGCGCTCTGATCTTACTCTCTTTCCACAAATTATAATCCTTAACAACAATAGTATGAGGTGTCCCTGCCCATGGCAGGGGGGTTGGAGCTTGATGATCTTAAGGTCCTTTCCAACCCTGACTATTCTATGATTAAAAATAATCTCTAACAAAGGTGATGGAATCTTGGTGTCCTGGGCTAAATTCAGCTTCTGTGTATTAAGAAAGTGCCTGTCAGTCCTGATGGGAATCCATCGCAGCAGAAGCTGTGGCACAGATTGGAGCCGCTTGGCTCCTGCTGGTACAGCCTGGCAGAGATGCTGATGCGCAAGTAAAGCTCCGTTGAGGAACACTGAAGGAGCTGGAGGCAGAGATTGGTTGGGTGGCAGGAGATAACTCTGAAAGTTCTGCGGAGTGAGGCAGAGCTTTGGTGTCAGGCAGCAGAGGTGATACCTGGAGAGAAAGCACTGGGCTCTTCGGTACAATTCTGTTCCCTGTATTGCCATCCAGGCGTGGACTTCACACGCACTCAGAGCAAGTAGTAACCCAGCCAAAATGCTGAGGCTCCTTAGGATAACCCCTACCTTGGGTGATCTCAGAGATGGACTCTTTCTCTCCCTGCTCTGCCTTTTAGGGCTTTTATACACTCCCTGTGGGCACAGCACAGCGAGCTTGGGTTCAATTCTTCCTTTGTCTCTTTGGAGCTGTGCATAGAGTCTGGTTTGTTCCCTTACGACAAAAGGACAAAGAAACTAAAGTTCCTCAGCCACAGACCATACAGTGTGTCTGTCAAACTCTGCTTCTCCCTTGCTGGTGTTTCCAGTCCTGGGTTTGGGCTGATGCACAAGCCAAAGCTTCAATCTAGGTGCTGGAGGACTTCAATCCCGGATGACAAGTAGTGTAACTTATCTTCTCACTGCCTCAGAAGTAGGGAATAAATCCCCATCCTCTGAGTGCCCTGTTGTGCAGAGCCCCCGTATTTGGGTTGTAAAGACAGGAAGGTAGCACAGAATCATAGAATGGTTTGGGTTGAAAGGGACCTTAAAGTTCCAACTTTAAGTTGGGTTTCCAGTTCCAACCCCCGCCACGGGCAGGGACACCTTCCACTAGAGTAGGTTGCTCCAAGCCCCTGTGTCCAACCTGGCCTTGAACACTGTTGGGAACATTTCTAAACTCAAGGAAGGAGTTTGGAAAACAGAAGAGGCTGGCTTGGCCCTGGCCCCACCAGTGAGGTGTAAAACTCCAGCTCACCATTCCTGGGAATGGGGTGAGGCCGTTCGGGAAAATCCTCCTCTTTCAGAACCATCTTCGCTGCAGGAGCCTCTGGTCATCGCAGTCATTCCGGTCTGTCCAGCCCTGGCGTGGTGAGCAACATGTGGTCCCCACGGTCACGGGAAAGCTCGAGGCTGGTGGGTTGTGTGCCTGCCTCCACGCAGCACGGAAAGAGCCCAGCCCTGGTTGCTCCATGGCTGAGGGGGCTCAACAGGCCCTGCACAGAGACTCTGTGTCGAGAAGAGCATGGAGAGCTTGCTGCATGGCTAAAACCTTCCCAATGAACACCAGGCTCTCATCACAGTGTGCTGCCCTGTGCTGTGTTGAACAGGCCCGTTTCACGTGGGGTGGGGATGGTCTGAAGGTGTCCTTCAGTGCGGCATTTCTATTGGTAGCAAACTAATCCAACAGCCCAACATGGACAGCAGGGAGAAAAGGGAAACCCTGCCTATTTGAAAGGAATACAGAGTTCTACTAGGCTTTATTTGATGGGAAATGATTCATATTCCCCTGCTGCTATGGCTCCTCTGGGGCTATTTGTCCCTGCCTTGACTTTCATTTAGCATGTTTTTAATGTACTCTTTGTATATCTGCTATCCCCACCAGAAAGACACCTCTGCAATGTATGACGGGTGAGGGGAGAGGAGGAGGATGGAGGGGTGAGAGCACAGATGCCTTTTCAGCACAGACTGGGTGGCTGGCAGGTAGTGCTGGGAAGCTGGTGACAGGCCTGCACGCAGCGTGCAGTGCCAAGAGCCAGCAGGCAGGGAGCTGGGATGGTGGCAGGCATTTTGGTGTGTCCCAGTTGACATCTGGTTCAGGGAAAGAGTGGGAGGGAAGAGGGGGGAAAAGGCAGCCGGATTTCTCACTCTTAGCTGCCAGCTGCTGCTTTGCCAGCTCCTGGTGTTCTAAGTTGTGAGGCAGCCCATCCTTTGCTTGAAACCAGGGGATGTTTTTGCACTTTAAAGCTATCCTCAGCCAAAAAGCAATAGCAAATGCCTGGGTCTGTCTGGGTCTTCCTGGGGTGGAAGTAAGTGCTGCTCTGCAAGCAGGAGGGTCAGAAAGGTGGAGTGATGAGAGAGAGATGATGCTCTCCCAGAGCGGTCCTGGGGACCAAGCCCCCACTGCTGGGATGCTGCCTGTGAGCTGGGAGGGAGCACAGATGTCAGGCAGTATGTGCAGCATCAGTGCCCAGATCCTCCATGTTTTGTCTAGATTCCCTGAGTTTGGATGGCCCCAGCCCAGAATGTATGGCATGTACGGATGTGTAAAGAGGGAGCAATACGGACTTGTGTCGGCACTGGTGGCACCAAAGCAAGTTCTGACTTCTGGGTTTTGGGTACTTTCTGTGTTGATTTGTCTGCTCTCTATGAAAACTGAAGAGAAGATGACTGGGGTTTTCATGTGTTTGGGTCTGCCTCTCCTGATGTATTTTGTTTCTTAGCAGTAAACACTGTGCTTGGTCAAGTGTTCCTGCCCACTGCTGCCTCCTCGTCTTAGGTTTCTAGCAGCTGCCAGCTCAGCCAAAATCTGTCAGCAGAAGTCCAAGTGCATTTCCTGACCTGCCAGCCCACATGAAACTTCCTAGCTATTCCAGCTGGCTTTCTTTGACCTTCATCTAGGGCTTAAAAAAGCATCTATATCCATTGATGATGCTGCATCTCTGTGTATGTGTACACATGTACACACCTGAAAATTATCAGGGAAAACAATTAGCATTGGCTACTGGGGGAAGAGGGGTTTCTTGGTAATTCCAGGAACAGTCCGACATTGCAGCACTCTCCATTTGGAAAAGGCATCAATGGTCAAATATGTGCCACCCCTGCACAGAATTGTTAACAGTGTGTTGTTCTTCCCCTCTCCCTGCTAGCAGGGACAGGGCAAGAGGGCTACCAACCCTCATGTTCAATCTGGGTTCCACCTGCACCTGAAAATCTGTTCATTTTATAGCTGTTTCTCTATGGTTTTGGCTCCTCTTTGCATTCTTCAACATGCTGTGTTTTAGCAGATGCACATGTATGTTATGGACCACCTTTTATATGGAAGTGAGCCGCAGATCTGTTACGTGGATACTTGTACCATGGAGTATAAGGCAGCTTTTGAGAGGAGAGACACTAGTAATATCTCCATGGTAGACTATTTGGTAAAGGATCTGCGGGTACCTGTAAGAAAATCAGCGGTAGCCCTATGTTCCTCGTTTCTGGACTGAAATATGGAGAGCAAAGATTTGGGTGAAGGGCCCATGATGTTTATAGCTGTTGGCTACATACCGAAAAGCAAGCCTATTTGGTCATTCATTAACCAAAGGGAAGCAAACAGAATGGAAGATTGTTCATTCAAGAGGCAGTTTATGTTCACTGAGTTCACTGAGTTAAAGCAAATGTACGTATTTCATTTTGTGAGGTAGTTTTCTAAGCAATTAGTTTCCTCCTTAGCCCTCATAGTCATTATATGCTGATATGTGTTTTCCCACAACCCAGGTAATCGCGTATGGCTTTTCCATAAAACCCAGCTGGTCTTTTGGGAGTCTTGTTTTGTAAAGAGATGGTAGTTGAGTGAAATGTTCTTCCCTGAACCCTGGTTCCTATTTTAGCTTGGTTGGACGCCATTGCTGGAGACAAGTTTGTTTTAAGAATCCCTAAAGACACATGAGCTTGTGGGATAATAAGGAATGCAATTTAATGTGGTTGCACCTACCAGAGCTCTACCTATTGCTGTTCTTATCAGAGCTTTGGGATATGGGAAAAGACTTGGGGTTTCTTAATCTGAGTGCAACTTGTGCACTGAATAAGGTCTTGGAGTGCTGAAGCACTTGAGCACATTGATTCCCCTAAGTCATCATAATCAAACTATGTAAGGCTGTGTTTAATGTCAAGGTGGGCTCCAAGAAACGCTTACTTCTGATAGATCTGATTAGGAACCTCTGGAAACCCAGAGTTCCTGTCTGCAGGGAGGCCACTGCAGTCCTCTTGGTTCTGGTGGGATCACAGGCATCCTTAAAGGTAACCTTATGCTCAAGTGCTGTGTTGGATCAGGGCTCGGGAAAATGCAGAAGAAAGAGCCCTTTTAGGGAAGTGCTCACACTGTGCAACGTGTGCTGTACAGAGCTCGTGGGGATGGTAAGGAAAACATTCTTACAGGCCAGACATCAGTGACACCTAAGGGATGGTGGCCTTGTCGCAAGCCATCAGTTGAATATTGGTTCTGTACTAGAAGAGGCTTCTTGTAGATCACAAGAAGTTATCTGTCTTTTAAGAAGACTCAGTGGGGGCAACTTCTGGTGGAGAAAAGCAGAAAGGTTTGGATCCAGCACTAGCACATTTCACTGTGAATTAACATTTAATTTACCTGATTCTGGGGAGCCTCCAGTGTGTTAACTGTTGCCCAGGGGCTGGCAAAGACAGTGCTTGTGCCTGAGGGGTTTGCAGGATTCCTGTCTCTTTAACGGCTGTGCATCCCCCAGGCTCATCCTCCCAGTTTTGCTTTCAGTCCCACTGCACCTGACCATAGGGTCTCCCATCTCCATGTTCCCCAGGCGTGGCAAACTGAAATCAGATGACAGTGACTCCGAAAGTGTAGCAGAGCTCTGTCTGGCAGAAGCAGGTCAGATCTGAGCGTTGGCTCCCTGTGTGTCGGCACGGATGGGCTGACATCGCAGTGCATCCTGTTTACGCTGCAGCCCAGACAGTGGGAGATGTATTTTTAAACAAAAAGGCAGTTGCAAAGGCCCTGTGTTACGGAAACGAACGTTTCTGACACAGTGCAAAACCAAACATTTTCTCAAGATTCAGGATTCCTTTCTCTTAAGCCATCCGCAAAACAAACTCTGACTTTTCCCCTCCTCTTCTACTGGTTTCCTCACCACGGTGCTGTCATGCATCTGATGGAGAAATGTTTGCTATGGGTAACAGCTTCACATTTGTGCATTTTATACCCTGTCAGGAATGAGATTGCTGAGCATTTCTGGGTTTGAAATGTCAGGCGCGTCTGTCCAAATCGACTGGCTGCTGCTCGCACCATGAGCAATGCCTGTGTTCTGACATCCTTACGCTGAAAGAGAGGGAAAAAATACAGGGCTAAAAATGACTCCAGTTACTAAAAATACTGTGGGCAGGAATAGAGAATTCATCACGCTGTTTCGCAGACTCACGTGTGCTTTGGGTTTATTATAGGATTAGAGCTGCCGAACTGCGCCAAAGGCTGTGGCTGAGTTGCCATTATAAGTCTGCTTTTTGGCTTCACCCCAAAACTGCAAAAGACTTTGTAGAGGCTGTAAAATCCATAGGGAGGCTGTCTTTGGGATGGAGGGGGGTGTGTGTAGGGGAGCTGCTTAGCTTTCTTTAGCTGAATTTTGAAGCGGGGTGTCTGGAGCTGCCCAGCTATGGGGAGCATCATGTTCTGATGTGTGCCTTCCTGGTGGCTGCTGGGCCAGGCACCAACTGTTGCTGGCCCCCTTGGCTGGGAAGAGCATGTTGTCACTGGAATGAGGAATGGGTTTTGCCCATCCCACGTTACACCGCTTGCTGCGCAGAACCATCCTACCTTCATCTTCCCAACGGTGATGAAGAGGACTAAGAGGAAGGTGGGACAAAAGACCATTTTGTAGAAGACACTTAATTTGGAATAGAAGTAAATGACAGCATTAGCATCTAATCAAAAGCTTCACCTACCTGTCCTCATGCCCCAGTTTCTTTCATCCTCTCTGTTATTGTCTAGGTTCCCTGTTATTTATTGCCTTTGCATACAGCCCTCTGTGATGATGTACCCCAAAGCATCTCCTCACACCTGTGAGAGAGGTGGCAGCCACCAAAGGCAAAGTAAAGATAATGCCTCCTGCAAGCTTGCTGCAGCAGCCAGGCCGTTTCTCACCCATCATATAGCAAAACCCATTTCTCTCCCATGCATACAGCAAAACCCCAACCCACTGCTTTTTTCCTGCCACAGAAAGTTGAAGGATTATATGTTTCAGGATGGCTTCCAAGAAGGGATCCCCTGAGGGCACAGTATTGGGCTGCACTGCGTCATCGTCCTTCTTGCTTTCCTTTTTTAATGTGGTTTTATTCTTCAGCACACAGAATGCATTTTGCAAGAGATTAATCTATAGGAAGCAACAAATACACCGGAGTCTTGCCTCTGCTAGGAGCAGCTCTGCCACTCTGAGTGATCCAACTCCAATTGTGGAGCGTGTGCTGGGGAGGAAGCAGCAATACCGGAGGGGACCAACCCAACCCAGATAATCTGAACAGCATTGTCTCTTCTGCTACTAGCAGTGAAAAAATAGCTGCTGCAAGTCATTACTGTAAAGAGCCAAGCAGGCAGAGAGGTGCCATCAGCTTTCCAAGTGCTTAACTTGCCCAGGTAGGCCAGCCCATCGCCCTCGCTTGCACCATCGTGTTTTTGGGGCAGGCTATGTCTGCAATGCACGAGGTATTCACAACACCTTGTAGCTGGTGGGAATGACAGCAGGGCTAATGCATAGACAGGTTGCTTGTGAAATGATCATTTGTTCCAAAATAGGTCTTATTAATAGCACAGGGACGGTGGTGGCCATCTGGGGCCCCAGCTATGCAAGCTGCTGCTGGAATGTGCTCAGGCTTTGCTGTGCTCTGTGGCTGATGGGGAGCTGCAGCTGGGTTTGTCCTAGGCCAGATGGGGGTTGCTAAAACTGGGGGATGTTTCCTTGGTGAAATCTATTTCCAGTCAAAACATCAAATTGTTGCCCTGCATGTTTCGTAACATGACCACAAAAAGCATGGAGGAGGATGCTGACCCCTTGAGTAACGCAGTGCCTCCAGGAGACTCAGCCCCCAGTGAACTTGGCCTGCTTTATTTCTTAATGGCATTTCAGGGCTAATTAAAACCCTCCCATGCAGATAAGCAAGAAGAACTTTAAAATAAAGAAGAAAAATCTCCCGACCCTTCCCCAAGTGATGCCACAGGCTGTGATAAACGTGTCCATTTGTCACCTTGGGCACAAGACCATCCAAACAGTCAATAGAAAGTCCTAGGTTTGTAATGCAACATGCAATTTGCCTGCCTTTTCTTTTCCCTGCTCCTGTCTCCGGTTTAAGGATGTGATGGCTTGTAGCAATCCCCATCTCTGTATCAATGAGGTCAGCTTGTCTCATGGGGTGCAGAGAGCCACAGGATCGCCCCAATGCGACCTGCTCTGCCAGGGAGATGGGGAGACCAAGGGAACCTGCTGCTGGGAGAGGGCAGATCTGTGCCTGCAATTTAATTGTGGATGCAGGCACCATCATCTGCCTGTGTTGTGGATTAGCAACAGGATGGAGCCAGGGCTGCTGTCTTTGTGCTCAGCTCGTTTTCCTCTCGTGCAGAGACGCAAGACTGCGAGCCTGAGGCTGTGCCTCCCTGCCTTCCGCTCACCCTGTGGTTCAGAGCAGTTGTATGTTGGGATATGTGTATATGTGCAGTGTATGTACTGGCAGGATGCTTTGGTATATGTGACCCAGGTGCCTGGGGAGGAAGCCAAACCAGACGCTGCCTCCACGTACACATCGTAACTGGTCCAGCCCTATCTGGGGTGGCCCAGACCAGTTCTTAGTGCCTGTGGTGGTGACACCCAGTCTGGGAGACTGGACCAGACCTCATTTAAAATAAAACCTCGGAACTGCTTATAGCGTGGGGGCACCAGCTGCTTTAGTCCATTCACTCACTCCCATCATGCTGAATTACTTGCTAATTATAGCCGGGAGGCAGACTTTTCCCCCTCCCACTGCTGAGCTATGCCAGTCCTCCAGGGTTTACTGGTATCTGTTACCATCAAGTGCCAGGACTTAGCACACAGCTGGCTCTGGCTGCACTGTGCCAGCAAGGGCCTATTGCATTTAAAGCTTGCCAAGTTTTAATGTTAGAAGCCAAGTCTGAAGCTGTGTCGCTGTCTTACCCACCTTGCTGCTCCCTGGGATGTGGCTTGTGGGATACCTGGAGAGAGTCACAGGGACGTGATAGTGGAAGGGGACACCACACATCCCCACTGTGCCTGGTGCACAAGGAGGGGGACATTCAACAGCAAGCAAATCCTGTGTGAGCAAATCCAGAGCTGCTCCTCTTCTCCCCACTCTTAACATCTTGGAGATGTTAAGATGAGCCACAAGCTCTTCTACAGTTGAAGTTAAAGCCGCCTGCCAATAATAGACATGTTCTTTCTCTTTGGTTCACCCACGCAGGTTGATCTGTGCTCTTTATTGAAGATGATGGAAGGCTTTTTAATGTTACAATGATTGAAAAAGAAACCCAGCCCGGACTAAACCTAATTTAAATATTCCTTATGTTGTTGTTGTGCTCGGGGGTGATTTGGCTCAGTGGTATTTTTGGCTTGGTTTAGAAAGTCTGTCTGCTTTTGTTGGCCTTTCTGAGATTATGTGCTTGGTACATGGGGGGGGACGGGACACGAATAGGAAAATGTAGCTTTCCCTAGGGTTTCTAATTGGGTGGGAGAGCCTGTGCTTCCAGTGAGAAATAGGTTTGACAGCCCCTTTCCTTAGCTTTTCTTCTGTGGCTGGCACCTCTGCCACAGGTGTAGGGAGCTGCTTTTGGGCACACACCATGACTAAAGGTTGTATGCAGAGGGTAGGGGTAATTGAATAGCCAGGAGCCAAGGCAGGGATGGAGGGGATGAAAGAAACTGAGGGATGAGGACAGAGAGGTAAAGTGGAAAGGAAGGAGATGGGGGTGGGAGGATGAAGAATTGTGGACCTTGGAGCTGCATACCATGTTTTAAGGAAAGGATAATGGAGATGCCAGGTAGATAGATGCAGAGAGCTATATATAGACACACCTACAGGCACACACAGGTAAATGTCTCTTAAGAGTTTATAGGTGATGTGAGCAAACTGTGTTTACATGCACATCTACCTACAGATGACTTCTGAAATCGGTACTTGGCAGTGCTCCTCTCTGTACTGATCTGTAAATCCAGCACAACGGATCCAGTGCTCTCTAAATAGCCTCTTATTCTGACCTGTATAATGCTTGCAATAATCAGGAGACAAAATGTAAGATAGGCAAGTGGAAGAGAGATAAATGGTGCCCTACAGGGCATGTGCTGGAGGAAAGGCACTTGCAGCTCTCTACCTCTGCACGTTCTGAAGATGATGTCTCTAACAGCATTAAACACTTTGTGAGGGAAGGACCTGTTTGGGACATCAGCTGGGCACTTCAGTCTTCCTCACCCTGGCAGCACACCTCGTTCCCCTGAGCATCCCCAGGGGTCAGAGAAGTGGGGACAGGATGGGGACATGCCGCATGGGAGCAGACACCCATTTGTAACCAAGTTGAGGGGGATTTGAGTCCTTTTCACAGGATCTGAGGAAGCTCCCAAGCCAGTGCTAAATTGCTACTTAAAACTTCAAAGGTTTATTGCTTATTGCATGTGTGTCTGTAGGATGTCAGAACTGTGTCAGGGCCCTCGGCAAGCAGAAGAAAAGGTGACTTATACGTCCAAGAGCTTATCTGGGGCTAAGGACACAACACGCATACGCAATGTCACCCGCAGAGGGGCATGAACCCCCAGAGAAGCTTAATCCCAGTGTGCACAGAGTAAAATGTTATAGGTTTTGATTCAGATCCTACACTTGCTTCTGCAGAGAAGGATCCCAGCGCCTGGTTGTTGCCTTTATCTCTTCGCCAGCTGAAGGCAGCAGTAAAACATTAAAATTTGGCTGGAAATCTCAAGCTAATCCTGTCGCAACGTAGACTCATAGTATGGTTGGGCCTGTTTGTCACTGAGATAATATGGAAGTGCTTCAGTCAGCCCCCTGGTCTCTTTGATCCAGTAGCTAAAGACTCCTTCAATGTATTATTACCATTTTCACTTCTCTAATGCAGCAATCTGCCCCCCTGGTTTTGCTCTTTGGCCAAGGGTCAGCATTTCCTTTCCAGCTTCAGAAAAGCTGATAAGATGTCAAAAGCTGGGCTGCAGCCCAGGTAATCAGGTTACCCAGGCAAAATTCAATCAAATGTCTTTTTGGTCGGTGTCACTCTGGGCCAAACAGCCCCTAGAGCCGCAGCTCTTATCCTCTGAGGGCTGATCTGCACGCAGTTTTGGCATCCATTTAACCATTCATGTCTTGTTCTGTGTGTTTTGGTGGTGGGTTTGCCTCGATCTCCATGTGCCCACATCAGGGGCTGGCTGCTGGTGTGGTACCCATTTGTGCTGCCCCATCACTGGCGTGAAGAGACCCTCGGTGACCTGGGTTAGCGGTGGACTTGGCAGTGCTGGGGAATGGTTGGACATGGTGACCTTGAAGGTCTTTTCCAACCTGGCTGATTCTGTGATTGTCCATTAACAAAGTGTAAAGCCAGGGTACATACAGGCATTTTCTGTGTAGTTCACGGCTCTTAACTGGTGTGTCTCACAGGCCATCCCTTCAGTCATTGTGAACTGGTGGGGTCCATACCGTTAGGCTCCAGGAGGCAATGTAGCTTGCTGAGGCTTTGCATGAAGGGCTACTTCTTTTTCTTCAGTTTAAACCTGCCACCTTCACTTAACATCCAGAAGGATGCAGCGAAGCGGCTGCATGGCTCACGCGGTTCAACACGAATTCCAAAGCGGTCCTTTCTTCTGCTGCCAACAGCCAATGACTTTTACTCTCCAGACTGGCCCTGTCAAGAAAATTGACTTCTCCTGCTAGCACCTAATCCAGACCCAAAGCCGAAAGATGAGACAAGTCAATTTTCTGCTGGGTGCATCTTAATATTTCGTTGCCAGCATTACACAAGCTGCTCTACCCTGCATTATAAAATGACATAAGAAAGATGCAGGTCCTAGGGACAGGCGTTGCGAATTTACATCTCACAAGTACAGTTTGTCAGATACAGCTGTGGCAACTGCTTTCCACTTCTACAATGTGCTAGCAATAAACTGAAAATACAATGGGATACACATGTTGGGCAAACTCTTTGCAAGGGTTTGAATCCTTCCCACTGCTGGATTCAGTTCAGACAGTCTGAGTTTTCACATAACATCTTGCTGCTTAAAAATGTCTCCTTTCAAAATCACTTCCCCCAAAATAATTTATGAAAACACTCAAGGTGTTTTAAGATTTCTTCTGGAATTTTTCATGGAGTGTGAATTTGGATTTTTTTTTTTTTTGCAAGTGGAAAAAGTTGTTCCTCCCGAGCTAAAACATCTCCAGCATTTTTAGTTAAATGGGTATGTAGGGGCCCAGAGGAAAATTGAATTCCATTTCTTAACATTGCTCTCCTCTGGTGCATTGGAATAAAAGAGCCAGTTGGTATCCAAGCTGCTCTGTCCATCACAGCTCGAGCACTGTCCAGGCAGGCACTTTCCCAAATTAATTCTCATAGCACCCAGTGATGATGAGAACAAAACGGGAGCCTCTGATTACAGAACAGCTTTTCTACAGCGTGAGGACCTTTCACTTGCACAGAAGTGGCTGCTGGGATTCCCCAAAGCAGTATAACGTCTACTGAAATAGACAATACCTCTGGGAATCGTGCACTGGGCCACATGGCTGTTTGCCAAGGTTCCCCGAGTGTGGCTTGGAGGACATCAGAAGCACTATAGTCTCCTTATCCTTCTGGTTTTCCTCTTTACTCAGGCTTTCAGTTAGGTTTCCTTCCTAAAAATGATGTTTCAGATGAATGAAGCAGTTGCTGCTCATCCTAATTGATCCTGGTGAATGCTAACAGTGCCAATTATATCTCCTGCACCTCCTTCCTATTTTTATCCACTGCCGTTGAGCTCAGCGGAGAAGACATCAGATGAAAGTCCCACAAAACAGTGGGTTTCTTTGCTAAAATCTCTCCTGTGCAGCAAAGGGATTAATAGTAGGTGACGTGATTAGCTGTAAATCCAGGTCCCCAGGCTGGCTCCGCTTCACTACGCGATTGAACATTCCATCTTCCCACTCTGGGATTTCTGAGCAATGCCACACCCCACGGCTGACCCTCTTTTACACCGAGCTGTCAACCAAGGCAGATCTGACCAGTGACCTACCTGAGCGGGAAGGCAGGGAGGGAGTCACGGCTGAGTCTCTGCCAGGGTGTCTCCAGCTGTGTGATGTGGCACAGCTGTTCTACCACTTGTCTTGGTGGTCCATGCCTGCTCGCCCCACCCTGTCCCACGAAGGCTGTGCTGCTGTGAGGACCTGTGCTTTGAGCTGAATACGTTTCTCCTTGATGTTTTTCCCGTCACTGTCGGGTTGTGTTTTTAAAGGTCATGCAGGCACAAAGTGAAATATGAGCATATTGCCTGTTGTGGCTCCGGGCTCCTGCTGGAGACGTGGAATTTCTCTATGGAAAAGGAAAGGGCTGGGGGAGGGCTGCAGACTTCCCCACTGGAAGCATAACTGCTTGGGAGAGAAAACGCAGGAGGAAGGGGAGAAAATAACATAGCAGTACTTCAAAACACAGGAGTCCTGCAGGGAGAGCCACTTTTCAGCCTTTATTTGCTGGCTGGTCTCAGTAGTGCCTCCCTGATGTGAGTTTCCAGTGGCACTCCGTGTTCACATGCCATGCACTTCTTTACCATTTGTCTTTGCAGATGTGGGCACAGAGGCAGTAAAAGGTGAAATGCCTTTGCTAAGGTCACAGAGCAGATGTAGGAAGTGGGAAGAGGTTTCCCTGATACTTTCCCCTTTGAAGCAGGACAAGGCAATGAATTTTGATCAAGGCCCTCCATACGGTTTTAGTGGGGTCAGCACAGCAGCTGCAGCTCTGTTAGATGGTTCCCACTTCCATTGTGCAGCTTTCTGAGACTCTGAAAGAAAAGTAAGACTAAGGGCAGCCCCGCAGGTATAAAAGGGGTTATCCATGGGCATCTGGAAAGTGTAATGCTGGGACAAACTTTGCAGGGCTTACCTGTTCCATCTGAGCCTTGTGCCAGGCAGGACATGGAATCTCACAGAGTCTGTGGGGGCTTTGGGCATGGGATGCACCCAGCATATGCCGAAATCATAGGATTATAGAACAGTTAGTGTTGGAAAGAATCTTAAGATCATCTAGTTCTAAACGGGCAGACTTGGAGAGAGGAAGCTTTGAGATTTCAGCCTGATAACGGCAGCTATTTGCCCCGTCACAAACCTGGTCCTTGAACTCTCCGGTTTTAGGAAAACTAAAGCTGCATATTCAAGGAATTGATAAGCATCAGAGAAAGTGAGAAAGGTCTTTGGTTCTCCTTTAAGGAAAAGGTAAAGTGCAGATGCGCATGAGGTGGGAAAAATTAACATGCCCTAAGGGGATGGAGCCCTAACGCTCCACCCAGGGTGGCCTGGGATGCCTTTACGGGCAGCTGAATCATGAAATACACCTCGGTTTTCACAGTCAGAAAGTTACTGTTAAAGCTCACCTGACTGACCCGCTGCACAAAGTCTCTTGTGTACGCAGCTACTGCTGCTTCAGCCCCAGGGGAGTTTTGCCACTTCACACAAGCGATGAATTGAGCTTGAAGTGTGCATTTATTGTGTCCTTTTGTCCTGGGTTCTATATAACATCAATATTTTTATCCACTCACTCATACTCAGTAAGTTTCGTGCTTTCTTCATGGACCTTATTTAGCACATTTCTTACGTTTCACCTTTGAATGGAAGTGATGGATATACATAGGTACCTACAGAGACTTGACTTGGTATGTAATGAGACTGCTTTGTTTCCTGCCCCTTGTTTTGAAGGGGGTAAAATAAACCATAAACTTTAACCCACACAGAATAAGAACTCTTCCACAGTTATACCAGTATAGCCTTTATTCATAAAATATAATATTTAATATGAAGGACAAAACTGGCTCAGAAAACTGAGCGTTCCTCCCCAGGGCTGCCCCGAGGTTGCTTGTGTTGGTTGGTTGGTGTTTAATTCAGAGCTGACACAGGAATGTTTTAGGCCACCAAGGAAACTATGATGAAAAGAAGAACATGGAGAAACTCTGTTATCAAACTGACCTTTCCCGACAGAGACCCTGAGTGACAAAGGCTGGAAGGACTCACCCCATGGCTTTGAGCAGCTGAGCTCAATGGTCGGACGCTAGACTTTTGGCACAGATTATGGGAGTAGACTTGAGCACAGGGAGGGCAGCAGATCCTTTTCGGCTCTGACAGGAAAGCAGCTTTCAGGTGTCTCATTAAGCTTAAGGAGAGTTTTCAATGGCTCTTGTCATATCTAAGGGAATTTATAGAGTCTAGCTCATGGATCCATGGGGCAGCACTCGGGAGATTAAAAGCTTCAAAATCTAGAGTAGCTTTCCTGCCCTGCGTCTCTTGTGACTACACGAACATGCAAAGAAGAGCAGGGAGAGAGCTGAAACATGCACTTGGGGCTCCCACAGCATCTGCCCCACAGTGCTGACACTGGTGACCAAACTGCTTTCCCCCTTCTTAGCTGGCTGCTAGAGCTGTACAGCAGGACCAGCATCTGGCCTTGGGAGGTGACTTCATATGGCTTTGTAAATAAAGACATCAGTGCTGCAGGGCTTTCCACCCTGTTTCTGAGCCTGGTCCTTGGGACTGTGAGAGGGAGAAAGAAACGTGGCTGGAAATCTTCGCTTGCTCATATCTCTGTGCTGTCTTTGATCCCTTCGCGTTGCACCATGAGGTTAAGGTCTGTGGGCTAAACACGAGTCTTAAAATCAGCTCCAATCCCACGGTTTTTAGATCAGATTCCCATTAAAACAGTGCAAGCTGTAAAGAGTTTTAAAAAGGAGAAAATCTGCCAGATCTGGCCAAGCCAGCAAAGATTTACAACCCAGTGGTGGTTTTATTTCCCTTTGTTCCTGTGCGAAACACTTTCCCTTCCAGCCACTTTTCACTGGGCTGCCAGTGCCAAACAAAGGGAATAGGAGCACTCCAGGGGAAGGCCCAGCAGTGGTTTCAGTGCTCCTTCACCTGACACGTGCTGAGCTTAAGGAGTGGTGACTTTCCACCACGGGCCTCCTGGGTCTTCCAGTCAGGCTTGGAAACTCGCATAAAGCCTAAAGAAGAATGAGGGTCTGGAAGATGTAAAGCAAGCTGTGGACAACCGTGAGTGAGGTGGAAGCTACCCAGCTTTCTACATTTGGAGATCAGAGTATGTGGGCTCCCAGCAGCTGTGAGTCATTATAATGTAAGGGAATAAACAACCTAATGGGTTCCAGCCTGCCTGTGGTGGCACCGAGCTTTCGAGCAGCCGGAGTAGGAATTGCAGCAGTTACAGAAGTCCATTTACAACCCAGAGGCCCGTACCAATAACGTGTTGCCAGAAGGGTCTGCCACCCCTCAATGGATTGCTGCTGGAAACTCTCTGTCCACGTGTGGAGCAGGGATGCGGGCAGCGTTAGCTGCTGCCACAGTTCTGTACTGACCCTGTTCTCGCATTTATGAGTAACAAGTTTCAGGATCGTTTTAGTGGAATTGGGTTTTTTCCCCCCTCTTGGAATGCAAGATTTCTGTTCCCGCTGTGACCTGCTATGTCTCAGAAGTCAGGGGCCAAACACTAACAGGAAAGGGAGCAATGTGTGTTTAGGGGGATGTCAATCTGGCAGGTTAAAAATCTTTTAAAACGTGATAAATTGTATTTAAACGGGGTCTGCATGATGAAAACCATCAGTCTGGTTTGCCTGGAAGCAAACCCAGGGGCCCTATGCAGCAGCACCCTCTGCTCCTGCTTTTGTGCCCTCCTGCCTCCCCACTCCTATTGTGGCAAGTGATGAACAGCATCTGTCCCAACCCCATCTGGCTGCCACCCGTGGATAATGCAGGGCTTTGTTTTATCTATTGTGAAGTGAATGTTTCTGATGTTGAGGATATTAAATTGAGCTCAAGCACGGCTCACCCCCGGGGCTTGCACAGCAGGATGCTGCTCCCTCATCTCCATCTCTAGTGCTGCTTGCACTTTCTGGACTGCATTATCTGCATATCTGACCCAAATCCCAACAGCCACAGGTCATCCTTTTGCTCAGATCTTATCAGCAAAATCTGGGTCATTGGGTGCTCGAGAGAGATGTGTTAACAGGTCACCGCAGCCCCAGAGAGAATAGTCCTGCTCTTTGGATCCTTGCTGAGCTCCCCAAGTCACATCCCAACCCCTATCGCCCCCTGAGCCTGTAGCCAGAAGCAGGTTGGCTTCTTGCCCTCCCCGTAGGAGCTGCTGGGCATCGTGCTCACATGGGAGGAAGGCAGCCTGTGGTCCTCCTCCATCCCTGGGGCTGGAGCAGTATCAGGAGCCCTCAGGCCAAACATAAGGCTACGCGTGGCTGCAGGAGGATTTAGCCATCAGAGCACCCTGAGTCATGAGAAAAGCAAGTAGGACTTCAAATATAATGGAGCACAAATGTATGGCTTAAAATTAAAAGGTATGGTTTTATCTAGGAAAAGGGTAAACCCTGGGAAAATTAACTGGGTGAAACAGAAGGTATTTAGGACAGTCAGTGCTGGGAGGGGATGTGGAGAGGAGAATTCACCACCTGCCTAATGAAACCTTGTCCACTGCCACGTGCCCTGGCAGATCCATATTTCAGGCAAGTGATAGAGACCAGCCAGAAATCCCTTTTAATCCCTTCACTCCTATTTCTTTCATGATGTACACAGCTCTAACAACACATTTGGGAGAAAAAGATTTCTGGCACGGCAGAACTGAAGCAAAATGACTTCAATTTTTGATGGCCCATGTTTCTAAAAATACAGATGACTAATAGAAATCATGAAATATTCACAAAGTCAGTAATCCATGTTTACAGATGATGTTGAATTACTTCCAAAGACACTTTTAAATGGAAATTTAATGGATGTCTTTGAACAGAAAGAGCAGGTTTCTTCTCTTCGGTCCTCAGAGGAGGAGCTTTGGGGAACTGCTGAAGCCTATCATTGTAGCCTTGCCAAAGTCATCATGAAGTCCTGAGCAGCACATCCCACTATGGCCAGGAAGCATCTCCCATGACAGGAGCTAGCTGCCTCCTTAGCTGGTGCTGCATCACACTGGTGATCACCAAACTGGTGATTTTGGCAGCAGAATTCCCTGCTATCCAGGAACATAAAATAACTCATTTCTTTTCCACCCCAGCAGATGAGAGGTCTTCAGGGTGTCACCGGGGACTAGACGGTGACTTCGGGAGAAAGAGGTGTTTCTGAGGCGGCCCCTCTCTGTCCCTGTGCAGCCCTGGGGTTGGTGTGAGATGGGAAGGGCTGTGTTCCTGCAGCGTTTCAGCTGAAGGATCCAAGTAGAAGGATGTTTGTGGCTGGCTCACCTGAAGCATTTCAGAGCAGAAGGCACTGACCTGGACTTGAAAAGCCTGGGAATTCATCCAGTTCTGTCCCTGATCAGCTGTGTATCTTTGGGCAAGTGTTATCCCTTCCCAATAACTCAGTTTTCTACCTGCAAAACCTGCCTGACTGAGTTTTGCATCCCCCGGCTGGGGTGAAGAGCTTGCCCAGCTAGAACCTGTGATTGGAGAACAGCCAGCACAGCCCTGCCTCAGGACACCACAGGGAAGCAGGATGATGGCCCCAGACTGCAGATGTTACTGGGGAATAGTGTCAGGAAGACTGATTATAATATAACGTTGAATAAGAGGAGTAAGTCTTCTATGGTTACAGCACGGTTTCACCTGCCGTGGTTTCCCCAAATACTGGTACTGAGAGTAGGTGTTTAGGAGCACACAGGGCTTTACAGACTGCTCAACATGCTTTTGGAAGAGGCTTACAAATCTACTTAGCTTTCAAAATGTTGTATTTTAGGGTTTCTATGCTGGGCCATTAATCTAGATTGAAAGCGTGCTCTAGCTAGAGGACACTTGATGATCCAGGGATGAAATAACCTTCCTCTTTCCTTCTGAGAGCTACTGCATTTTCCACAAGGCACAGGCTGTTAGGGGCTCATTAGACTGTTTCTCTTTCCCCTTTTGGCTTCTAATTTCATAATCACTTTTGTATTGTTTTCTCCATAGGCTGAGCACTGTTTCCCCCTGTGTTCTCTCTTTTTACTTGTTTTTATTCTGCACCTAGAAATGCATGAATCCAAGTGGAACTTTCCATCAAACCTGAGGGTATCTGGAATGAGGTCAGACAAGTTCACCCATACCAAGGGTAACCCTGCTCTACAGCATCACTGGGTTTACTGCAGAGGGAGGTCAGCTTGCAGGACTGAGACAAGAACTGGGGAAGTATTAGATGGAGACAGTCCATGCATGGGAAAATGAGCAGTAATCCTGCTGTGTTGGGCCATGGTTTAGCCATCCCCTCTCTGGGAAGGATGTAGTGTCAGACTTGTCCCATTTCTTTGTGGTAAATCTGGAGAGAACATTGCTGTAACAAACCAGTCACTCAGGTCTTAATGGTTGTCACACCACTGCATGCCAAGGGCACTCAGAAAGTCATCAATGACCCATGGGGAGAAGCAGCTGCCCCTGATACAAAGGCAAAGGCTGCTCCCTTTGGAATCAGTTTCACTTCTGCACACCTGGCCCCAGTGACTGCCACCAAGTATGAAGGAAAAACTAAGTGGACATTTCAGAACATGAAGAGTAATTTCCTTCCCTGTTGCTAAGGTAGGACTGAAGGAGCTGAACAACACACAAGACTTCCCCCTGTCAAGGATACCAGTGGGTGCTTGCTCCTCTTGTTCCTTCCCATTCCTGATGGTGGATGTACTGGAAACATCCTGCTGGAAACCCAGTGTCAAAGGACAATTGCAGTATACTAGCAAGGTCCAGTCCTTCCCTTAGAAAGAATACATAGCACTAAGGAGGGCTTCACATTGCACTCAATGCAAATGCAGCAGTAAGACACACGCACTGACTGGAACAGTACTTGGTGTTGGATGCAGATGCACAGTTATGGCTAAGGCTGTCTGGGGGGGTCCTGGAAGTTTCTAAATACTCTTGTAAAGACCCATTTCCATCCTCCTTCAGAAACCCCTCCTGGTGCCTCAGTCTGTTTAAGCCAGGCTCAGCCGAATCCACCGTCTCCCCATTCCTCTTTTGGGTTATGCTTTCCCCGTGCCCTTTTGGTGGGGCTGGTGACACTGCTTGTGAGGACATGGGTCACCCATTCATAGCAGAGATGGGAGTTAAAAACAATCCCCCCAGAAAGCCTCTGGGAGAAGGAGGCTAATGGAAGATTTGGCACTGAGACCAGTTATTACAAACCAGTTCTCACTCACTCTTGGGAGCTGGAGAGGCTCCACAGTCTTTTTCCTCCACAAATTTTCCTTATGTTTTCCTGTTCTTCTTCCTCCACCCCTTTGGATGTGGAGTGTTTACGAGAAGTGAGGCAAACCAGAAAGCCTTGATGTGCTACCGAAGTGCACGTTCTTCCTAGGCAGGAGACACCAGTGAGACCAGACAGGAAGTTTCCCCTTCTTGAGCAGTTCCCAGAACATCCTGGCTTCCCTGAGAAGGGCCACGCTGGTGAACGAGATAAATGCACCATCGTCTTGAGAAACCTGAGCAAGCTTCACAGCTCCTTGCATACAGCTAGTCTGGGGGAAGCCAGAGCTGCTTTTCGTCTGGTCCACGCACCGTGATGCTCTGTCTCCTCTGGTGCATCACCCTTTGCAGATTGAACCTTGGCATTTGGCTGTTGTGGTGGGCTCAGGCATGCACAGCGGTCACTGGAGCTTGCCAATTGTAACGTAAGCGACACAGACTTGAATGTCAATCAGAGGAAGGATGGTAGCTGCCATCTCGTTGGAAAAGGAAGATTCTGGAAGAGCAGCTCCGCACTGTTGCTCTGATAAGGTGTAAGTGGAACATGTAAGAAGGAGGAATATACCACTCTCCCCCTTGCATGAAAAGCTCCTTAAGCTCTGAAGTGCAGTTCTGGTTCAAGCGGTGGAAATCATTTTAGCTTTACAAGAGAAATAAGACAGTTCTAGACCAGTTTGGTCCAACATATCCTTGCTGAGGAAATTGCACCAACCAAGTTTTGACTGAGACTTGCTTTTTAAAATAGGAAGAGCTGTGTTTAAATACACTCCCCCCATTACCCCTTCCAAGTAACAGGATAGTCACCTTTCTTCTACCCAAGTCTGTCTTGGATCCGTCAGCAAAAGGAGACCCCCATAGCAAGTGAACTGGGAGACTCTCACTCTTTGGAGAGGATGCAACTTGCCAGTGAAGCTGAATGGGGAACAAATGACACCCTCTCAAGCCAGGGAGCTTGTAAAGAGCATCAAAAGCTGTTTAGTGCAGCTCAAAGCATTTGCTTTGACGCAGTCTTGAGTCTTTGCAGATTTGGGTATTAAAGTATCTTAGTTTTCAGTAATAGGTCACACAATGTTTGCAGATTTTATTAACTCGAACAAAAGGAGGTAAGCTTATTTAGCTTTCACAACGTATGCACCACGTAAATGCCAACCAATCTGGGTTTAGAAACAATCAAAACCTACATAAAAGAAAGGAAGGCAAGTATTTTTAGCTCTGATTCAATACCCAGAAGCAAGCCCCTCATGTATCATAACTGGGAGAGAGGAATGATGCAGAGGCAGGGATGAACCACCTTGGAGACAAGTAAAAAAGAGAAGAGGAACTTCTTCAGCTGGTTACTGCCACTGCACTCTTCTTATCCTGAGCCTAGTGCAAGAAACAATTGAGTTACAGTGAAATCATTACTGGGCTAATGAGGGCAGGCAGGCAATTGTAGTATTCCCAGAATTTTCTTCCTTCCCTTTCCTGAAAATACTTGAAATAATTGGTAAACAAAGTGAGTTATTTATAAATACAGACAGGCCATACAACCCAAACCAGCTAAGCAGGGAGAATGGAAACGCTACTTAGAGATTTGGAGCCATTTAAAGGAAAATAGTGCTGTATACCATCAGTGCTAACTTTACAGCTTGCTGTTGAACACCCAAGCTGCTTTAAAGATATGCTTGGGGATGCTGAATATAGAGGTTTAACTCCTAATGAGGTGTTAAGTGGCTTAGTAATTTATTTCCTTCCCAGGGGCTAACTATTATGTCAGGAGAGAAAGGGCAGCTGCCAGCCTTGACATTTCCATGATCCTCATCAGGACTGGAAGGATTATGATTGCCTTGTTTGCCACAGGGCAATGAGCTCTCCTGGTGTCAGCAGCACAGGGGGCTTCCTGTACCATTTTATTCATGTTATAGTAGCTTCAGTTATTGCTAGCCAGGAGTAAACACCGCAGGAAGGATGACAAAGAGGTAGCCTGTGCCTGGGGAAGCCTGTCAGGCAATCTCAGCAAGTGAGGAGCTCCCACTGAAAGCCAGTGCTGGGCAAGCTGGTTCAAAGCTATGGGGAAAACATGTCCCAGTGATATGGGATGATAGCTACTTGCTGCCTCTTTTAAGAACCAGGTTTTCTAGCCCAGTGTGTGCTGCCTCTAACCAATGTGGGGTTTAAGCCTCAGCTGCTTTTGAACAAAGGCTTTCTTAGCACAGACCAGGAGGAGTTGGTAAATATTTCGTCTTGTTTTGGTTGTTTTATGCTCATGTAGGTGCTGCTTTACTGAGACACAGTCTATTTTGCCAAGCAGCAGAGCTGGCAGCTTTGTGTGGTCACAGAGCTTTAGCTTAATTTCTCTGTGAGAACTGCCCACGTGGTGAGATGTGTCTGAATGTTATCCATCTCCATGAGCAGGGCAATGCAAGAAGTCAGTCTGTTTGCAAGATGGGTGAAGCACTATGCAAAAGTTATTATTGGGGTATTGCTTAGCTCAGTAAAGGTGAGCTCTGGTGATAAGGTGAAGGGATGAGTGTATCCTATTATGTTATCTCTTTATAACTGGTTACTAGGAAATTGCCAGCATAAAACATCACTACAGTTCTTGAGCCTTACACTGAGATAGCTTTGGTGGGACCGGTATTTGCTTCAGAGAAGAAAAACCTCCTGATTTCCCCAGGCAAGGTAAACTTTCTTCACGCTGTGTTGTTTGCCACAGCCCTGGTTTTCATCCTTTTCTACAACAAAGGTCTCTGGCTCAGAGGAGATAACATCACAGTAAAGGCTTGTCATACCTGTTGTCCAATTATGTCAGTCTTTAAAAACAGCTCCACAAGAACAAAAATAGCTTTGACAGCACGAATTATAGTGCTCTGTTGGATGAGTAATTTCAGTGCCTTGGTGGGATAACTTAGATGCTGTCACAATTAAGACTATACAATGCCGTGGTAACAGATGTGAAACTTGGAGTTAGGCCTATCTTAGCTCTTTGTGTGTTTCAGAAATGGACTTTGCCAAATGTATTTTCCACGCTGCAGTCTAAGCTAGGAGGAGATTTAACATGGCCCCTGCTCTGTCAGCATGGCCATTTCCAAATTACTGTTTACTCCTTTTAACCCATCTGACCCTTAGTTCTCACTGCCTCCTGCAGCTGCAGACCGTTTCTCCCAGAGGACAGTGCCAACACCTTGTTGCATGCACTGCTTAGTTTAAAGCACACTGGTGAAAAGCCCAGCTCCTCTCAGTGGGTCATGTTGTTGAGGTCATGCACCCTCTTCAAAGCCAGGCAGATGGAGGCATCTGCCGAGGGCTTCTTCCAGCAAATGAAATGCAAATGTGCATGCAGGGCCACTGAGCCGGTAAAGCCGATGGGACTATGCCCATGCTGCAAGATGAGTACCTGCTTTAAAACTGTACTGCGTGAAGGGTGATGTCTCATCTCAGACAAGGTCCTTCTAACTTAGCTGCGCTGGATGACCTTGAGTGATTGCATAGATAATGGCACAGGAGGGGAGGGCTGGTCTATAGGATCCCTTTGCACTGCGCAGGAAAATAACCACTGCCACGGAACTGCCGAAGTTCTCATTTGGACTGCCCCCTCAGTATGAATAGATGGGAGGAACGTGCTGCCTCAGCATAGCTGAGGGTGCTGGCACTGACTTGGTTGCTTGGCTGCTTAGTCATGGGGTTATGGGGTGCCAGCTTGCAGTGTATATTCCTTTTCTAATTGCCTCTGTGTTTCTCAGTTGTGCTCTGTCATTTATCACACTGCAGGAGACCGTTTTCCAGTGTCTGTGCTCCATTCTGCTGCGTGTCACCTCATCTGAACATAAACTCCAAAATATTGTTCTATCTGTCGAGCATTAAATATTGAATAGAAATTTTGGCTCAAGAGTTAGATGCTATAGTTCATTCTGACATAGTGAAGGGTAATAGGAAGCCACTGCATAGCTAAACTTTAAGAAGCCTGTGGTCTGTAGATTTATCTTGTTGATGTATTAATATTAATCTAAGAGTCAGGTAGCCAAGATTTCACAGTTCAGAAATAAACCCACCGTGAGCAGTGACTCAAACGCAGTACATGCCCATGCCAGAAGCCGTTGCAATACAGTAATGTTTCATTTCTGTTTCCATACAGAAATTCCAGTCTATGGATATTACTTTCAGAAGTGGGATTGCTGACAGGAGAGGGTACTGAAGGAAGAGAATATCTGCTTTGACTTATGTTGGATGAATGCAGTGTCTGGGTGATGTTCCTCAACACAAATCTTCAGTCCTGTCTGGCTTGACTAATATAAGGTTGTCTTTATCTTGCGTGTGTGATGGAGTAGTCCCAGGGGTGAGGAGAAAGCCTGCGACAGATCAGGCTCTGGTTTAGCCTTGGCAGAGCTGGGGTAATGGTTGGACTTGATGGTCTTAAAGGTCTTTTTCAACATGGTTGATTCTGTACTTTTAGGCATTTCACCTTATTCCATAGTTTTTCAGTTGTAAAAAGAGGTCAATGGCACTTCCAGCTGTAACAAAGAAGCTATGAGGAAAGATTCCTGTGATGTTCCTGAGGCACCTTGATTGGAAACACTGTGGGAAGGGCCTCAGCAGGTGACTTCCAATCCCACGCTGTTAGTTTTGTTGGTTTATCGCTTTTCAGGCCTGCTCCTTTTGCAGTGTGGCAGGGCAAGCACCTCTGAGCTTTGCTGTTCCGTGACCTTGGATCACCAGAGGTCTCTAGGGAAATACCCTCGCTGGTGTTTTCCCAAAGGGTTTTCTCTCTGCATGTGCTGCCCTGGAGGTGCAGAAGGCATCTACTTGTTCTGAACCTTACTGTTAGGAGAAAGGAGAGGAGATGAAATGTTTTTTTGTGATGCTATATTGACTCCTCTGGCCCAGAAACCCCTCATCCCTTGCTTTGTTTGCCTCGGGCCTCTGGCCACTGCCCTGCTTACCAGGGTGTGTGAGAGATCCCTCTTGGGGCTCTCTGGACGGTGAGAAGACTCAAGGCCATACAGCCCTTGGTCCCACTCATTTGTTGTCAACTCTCCCAGGCAGTTTGGTTTCATTATGAACTATTAGGGTCAAATATTTTCTCCAGTGAAAAGACCAAAACCCTAAAGTCTCTCTAGCAGGGACTGCTCTGCCAAGGCTGGGGGGCTCATTGCAGAGGCAGTAGGCTGGGCACAGGAGGGAAAAGACAAAGCTCTGACTTTTTAATGTCTTCATTAACAATGAATGCATGCTATGAATGTTCTCTCCTATGTGTAAGTTCACCTGGCTGTGAAATCCCAGTTCTCAGCAATGTGATTCTGCTGGAGTATCTTTCCCCAGGCAACACCAAGGCACAGGCTTTTATTGGACTTTAGGACTGCTCAGTTTGTACTTTGTAGGAATCTCCATTGCTATTTGAGGGGATAATAATAATTAAAAAAAAAAACCAAACCCTCAAGAATAGCCTTGAAAAATACTCCATCTGGCCTTTCTGTAGGAGATAACCGGGACCAGAGTCTTCTGTACAGTTGCTGCTTGGAGAAATCCAATGATTAAAAGGATGACAGCATGGGACTTCTTTCGTTAGCAGGGACTGTCCTTGTACCATGTATGTAATATGTATGCAGTACTTCTGTATTCCGCCGCCTGGACGCACTGACTGTATGTCTAACTCAGTCTGACAGAGAACTAGTCTCCCAAAGGTGCAAACTTCTTTGCTATGTGGCTCAAGAAGCAAGGTGCTGAACATGAGCACCAGCTCCCTAGAGCTGCTCCTTGTTGTGCAGGCACAGTGCTGGCTGCCACGTCAGCTCTGAGTTCATCTACTCCTACTCAGATGAGTGCTAAGGTTAAATGGAGCATGGTTGATAGTCTTGAGACCTCAGAAGAACAAGATCTGCTTTATCTCCATCACGATTTTCACTATCAAAACACATTCCAGGGAACAAAATCAGTTGGAAGTGGTAGTTAAATTGTATTAGCTTCAACTAGTTTAGAAAGCTGGAGGAGGGAGCATTTGAAGATTGAACACACTAAACTTTTATTTACAGTATGGCATGAGGCAATGGAAGTGGCTCTTCACTGGGAAACCAAACCAGGCCTTTAAACTTGTGTGCATCTCCTCTGTCTCTGTTCTCAGTTCTGATTTATTTTCCCCACCCCAGTCCTTTCCTGACATTTTTAAGCATTAAATGTTAATGTAATTAAATGCGGATTTGACTGCAGCCCGTAAGAAACACAGCACGCATTCATTTCATACCCAGAAAGCATCGCAGGAGTGGTGTCCTCAGCTCATGGTGGGACCACGAGAGTGAAGAAGTGTAGCTATGGAAAAAAATATTGTGGGCATTTTAAACCTGAAATCCTGCCCAGAGTGATATATGGTATCATGTGCTGTGATCTCTAGGCTCTTATTAACGCTATTGGTCATAATCTGGCCAAAGATGATGACTGCAAGGACTGTTTCATCCAGTACAGAGCAGAATCTTAACGTGACTTTGGTATTTGATGTCTTTCCTCCGAGGGGTGGCAGGTCCTACTCCCTGTGGGACATGGAGATCCATTTGTCTCTTCTGGGAGACCTTCAAAAGACCTTGAAGGACATCTCTTCAGGGCCTCACTCTCAAATGAAGAAAGGGTCCTTTTCCTGAAGCAGAGGTAAGTGCCCCTTTTTGTGCCAATGTAGTATGTCATGCAGTGACTATGCACACATCATGGTCCTTAAGAGAAGTTAATGGAAAACATTCCTATTGTCAATTACGGTCATTTTTACAGAGCAGTTGGCTGAAGTTAAACCCTACTATGATCGCTAGCACTCCTAAGCACAGGCATACCCTTCACATAGTAATCATAGCAGCAAATACCCTCCAGGTTTCAGTAAGGAAACGTTCTATTGTTTCAATTTGCTGTAATTAAAGCCTGCTCTTTGCATTAGAAAATCAAATTCTATTTACGAGATGAATAATGCCCTGGAGTTCTCATTGCTTCCATTGTTCTGAAATGATCAAACTTTTCCCTATTTGGCAAAAAGCAGCAGAAACAAAAGCCTGCCATTTTTTTTTTCCCCTCTTAAAATTAACCCCAAATATCATGCATAGTGACAGCAGAATAAAAGCTCTGTTATGTTGCTGCTTGAAGGCTGCCTTGATCCCCCTTCCCCACAGAAGGCACCTCTCCTTGACTAGGGAGGCTCTCTGTTGGACCATTTCAGCAGAGCTTCAACTCATACCTCATGGATTTGCCTGTACAGGGTTAACAAACCGCCATCCCCCTTCCTGCAGAATCAGGAAAATCTGAATTATGTGGGAGCAGATGGATGAGGATTTTTTACTTATTTCTTACTCCAGTTTCGTTCATGTGTCCCCCTTAGCTATCAAAAACAAGACACAACGCAAGCTACTTCAGCAGTTCAAAACAGAATGGTTATCCCCAGGGATCTTCCAAGCATGGATAACTACCAGTCCCACACTACTCATCATTCCCTTCCTCTCCCTCTCACAGCCGTGCGGTTTGCAGCTCACCAAATCCTCCCTATTTACCAAGGCAACAAGTCCAGGACCAACACCTTGTACAAAGCTGCCGGATATTTCAGGTTGGAAGGGACATCACAGACTGGCCTCCTGGTCAAGGCTGCTCAGCACCATGTACAGTGGAGTTTCAAGTATCTCCAAGGATGGTGATTCCTCAGCTTCTCTGGACTCCTGCCCAGGGCCTGCATCACTCTCATGGGGATATTTGGGGTGGGGAAAGTTGTTCAATTTTGCTGAAATTGAATACATTTCAAGAGTTTAATATTATTAAAATTAGATTTATTCATCTCAACAATAACTAGGCCATGGTTAGGAGTGACAGATTTTCTCTCTGCCACTGCTAGTTGCAAGTCATAAACAGCTTTCAAGAGCAGGAGCGGATGCCAAGAGAAAGACAAGTGGGTGGTACAGAAAGCTGGAAGAAAAGAAAATAGCTTCTCCTGGATAATTTGCCCCTGGATCTTAAACGCTTCTCAGTGGTCTCATATGAGTCAGGGAGCTGTCAAGTGAAGCTGTAGGCAATTTAGAAGACAGCATGGAGAGTGCTGGATATCTTACCTGAGGGCAGCCCCTGTTCTCTATCCAAAGATTAGAATACATGAGCATTCAATATCTGACCCTATAAAGTGACAGCAGCATAGTGAGGTGAGCCCCTTTACAGCTTGTTCCTTGAACAACGCAGATCAGCCAAATATTACAGATTTTTCAAGCCTGTTTGGGAAACAAATCCTTAAAAATTTGGGGTTGTTTAGTTTTGTTTTCAACAGTGAGCTTGGAACAATTGTTTGACATCACAAATGTCCAGAGCTCTTAGCAAAAGGGCCTTTTCTAATCAAGGAAATGATGCTGGGATATTCCATTTTTCTAAGATTTTCTTTCTAAAGCTTAATTCAATACTTAAAATCAAGAATATGGTTGACTTGCTATTGGAAGTTCCAGTTCTGGAAAGTGAAACTACCTGATAGGATCTATTTGAATGTTTTGATTTAAAAGTGGGAGTTAGAGAACGCACTGAGAATTTCCTGGAGCATGGGAAAGAGGCTTCTTTTAGCCTTTCTATAACCTGGTGGTGACTCTTATTGTTGGTTGGTTGGGTTTTTTTTCCCCACTTGATTTAAGATAACACCAGTTCTTGTCTTGCCTTTTTGTTTCCATGTTCTGTGCCTGCCCTGATCTCCTGGGGATGTCTAACCCTTCCTGAAATCGAAGGGGAAGCATGCCCCTGCCTCTGCAAACACCTCAGAGAGCTTGCCCTTGAGTATTGACTTGGGCTTATGATCCTGCAGTAAATCAGTGGGATGTTTCTGCTGGGCAGTGCATCCCACGTTGCACCTGCCTGAGCCTCTGCCCAGCAAAACCAAAGGGAATTCAGAGCTCAATGAAGGAGAAAATACACTGCATTCCCTGATTCGAGGAGTTTCTTCTCTCACAGTGTTTCTTCTGTGATCTGTTCTTGTGATACAGTTATCATTGTGCTTAAATCCAAAGGGAATCTGCAGATTTGCATCGCCTTATCTGAAAGCAGGGAGGTCAAAAGAACACAGATGGAACAAAACTCCTTCCGCATTTCTTTTCAACCTACCTCAGAGACGGTGAGAACCCTCAAGTGTTTCTCTTGGGTAGAATCAGCCCTTTCAGAACCAGATGGTATCAAGATGGATTGATGTGAAGGCTATTCAGTGTCCCCAGCTATTGGCATGATTGCAGCCTATCTCAAACACTCCCTGTGAAGGCCACATGCTGATCCCCTTCCTCATGCTGGGCAATCCCCTGCTCTCCAGCTAGTCATAATCATGCTGGAGAAAGCTGGATTCAAAGAGGGCAGTGCAGATGGCAGATCCTCATGCACAGCATGCAGGGGCAGGCTCAGGTCCAAAGACCTGGCAGAACTGGGCCAGCAGCCATTAGAAACCTGCAAACCCATATTGATGAGATAGGTAAGGACTCTATTGAAGTTCTCTTAAAACAAATGGAGACCATTCTGGGTTCTCTTTTGACCTGCCTTTCTAAAACCCTACTGTCCTGTGCTATTAGAAACAATGTCTGCAAGCAGTGAAATTCAATTGAAAACGTTTCAGGGGAAAAGATCAACAGTATGAACAACGCTTTGGTTTGCTGAAAATCACAGAATCCCAGACTGGTTTGGGTTGGAAGGGGCCTTAAAGCTCAACCAGTTCCAAGCCCTTGCCATGGGCAGGGACACCTTCCACTAGAGCAGGCTGCTCAAAGCCTTGTACAACCTGGCCTTCAGCTTTGCCACCCTGTGCAGGCAGCATGAAGGTGATAGTGCACCTCCTAGCAACTGCTTGCTTGGTCTGCATAATTGATAGCTGGCAAATCTAATGGTCTGAGAGGTAAACTGTCAGCAGCTTGACAGCCTTACCCAGGAGTGCTGCATGTCGTGCAGGCCAAGGGCATGAGCATATCCAAAAGAGGCACCTGGCACCCTGAAGCCCAAGGCACGAAAGTCACCGCGCAGTCAGCCCTGTCTGACGTTCATGTGCAGTTTGGGATGGCGGTATGTTATGTATACTGCAGGTGCAACGTTTGTCTTCCTGAGGGTGTTCGACTGCCACAGCTTCTGTGTGTGTGCATGAGGAACAGTCAGATTCAGCAGCTGGCACCTTTGGGATGGGGCCTTAGTCAGCTTAAATGAGTCATTCATCCAACCATTTATCTGAGCTTATTGTCCATGATGAATGTCCTGCCTTCCTTCTGTCCCATCTTAGGGGTCATGCTGGTGAGATACCAGCATCCCCTGATGTCACTTGGTAGGTGGCAGGATAGGGATGCCCAGCACCCTTTAGCGTCAGGAGACAAGAACACCTCCTGAGTCATGGGAGGAGCAATCCGTGCGTGTGTCCCATAATTGTCTGCCACTGGGTAGGTTAAAGGCAGACATTCTCCATGACTAACATGGGAAGAATGTGGCTCGTGTACCGGGTGGCAAGGGTGTGTGTGTGTGTGTGACATGGCAATCTGCGGTGTAGAATCATGGCTAATCAACTGCATGCTTCGAGACACCTGGGAGAAGGATTAAAACCTGATTTCGGGATGGGTAGTGGGGTTGGTTTTGAAGCAGGAGGTGCTGGGAGCCATTCCTGAAATGACAGCAGTCAGCAAATCCATCACAGGAAAAAGAGAAGCCCCACGGCATTCAGAGCAATGCTGGCATTGAAATTGCAGCCAGCCAATGGCTGTGTTGTTTTCATGTTGAGTCATGCTAACAAATACATCAGGTGGATAAGGAATGAGCATCCTGCAGAGCGTGGGGGCCTCGTGCTGCTGACAGAACACAAAAGCTCGTGCAGGACGGTGACAGCAATTCTGCGAGGTTTGGAAAAGCAGATGATACTTGGCTAGAACAAGGTCTGGAGCTGGGGATGTCAGCTCAGCCATACGTAAAGCAAAAAGAACACTGACATCTCATGTAATTTAAACCCTTATTTAGGCAGCAAATTCCTCACCCTGGGCTATGCAAGCTTGATTCCTTTCCAACAGTACCTGTGACTCCAGTTAGGCTGTTTATCAGCATATATACTACTCAGCATATAGGGCTAGGATCCAGGCTTAAAACAACAAGAGCTTCAGGGCTGTGGGTTTTGGTCTGGGGAACTGTTTGGTTTGTGCAACTCATACAACATCTGGCAGTAATTCATCAGTACTTTGGTATGGTGGCTCTAAGCATTATGTTCTTGACTACAACTGCATCACTGCATAGCTATCTTCCTAATCATGGTAGCATTCATGAGATCAGCTAGAAACAGCCTTTGGTCTCTTCCTAATGGGTCATCCTGCTGATTCTGCTTTATGTCATGGAGCATTTCCTGCTCCATCTGTGGCTCAGTTAGTCCTCAGTTTGCATGGATGCCATGGATTCCTGCTCACTAGGTCTCTACAAAAACTCATCTTGTCAGTTTTGGACCATTCTTTTGATCTGTGAAGACTCCTCTGATTTTGATCCCACCTGCTCAAGTCCTTGCAAGCTCAGTGCCACCCACAGCTCTGTAAGTATACTCCCTTCACCCTCTCTGTCATTACTGGGCTGTTTCTGTCCTATCCCTCTAGTCAGTTGCCCATCAAAGAGCAAAATGAGTTTGGTGAAGCCATGCTGGTGGGTTTGTTGAACACTCAGTTATCTTCCAAAACTTTAAATCCTTACTTATGCCAGGGTCTTTCCAGGGACCAAAGCTAAGCCTAATGGGTCCTTCATTTTGGGGTCTAAATAGCTCAGTGCTGCTCACCTCCAGGCGCTTAGGGACTTGCTTGTCCTCCACTGGTCCAGTATTGCTCAGATGCTCTGCTGCCCATTCCCCCAGACACTGCTGGCCTGAGCTCACCTGCCTCCTCCCAGCAGCCATCCTACAGGACCTGATTCTAGAGGAAGGCCTCTATTCTGTCCTGCTTTCCTACCTCCTTTGTGCTTTCATTTGAAAACACCTGGCTTTCAGGTGGAGAACCACATGAATCAGCTCCATTGACAGAGCAGGTCTGTCTGCTCATGTAACTGGGAAAAGAACCCTCTGGAATCATTCTGGGCATCCCATCCTAATGGGAATTGAACCAAAGCTTCCCAGAAGATGCTGTGATAACCAGGCAGCCAGGTGTCGCTTGCCAGGGAGGTTCCTCAGAGAGGCTCAAAGTCTGCTGGGAGTGGATGAGGCAATGAAACCATGCTAATTGTTGGTGCAGGGCTTGCAATGTGAGAGACAGACTTTCTCAAGGGACCAGTGCAAAGATGCTCATTTACGCAAGATGCTGTGTTCTGTGCGAGAGCTGAAACAGAGCCCTTACTGTTTCATAAACCAATGACCTGATCATTGGCACAGCTCTGGCTTTATACTGCAGCTCTGTTCTCTGCAGATCTCCTCTGAGAGTTTGGGGCTCAGGGAAAGCTTGACTCTGCAGTTGATTTCCTTCCTAACAAGTAGGAGTTTACACGTGAAGATGCAGAGATAGGAAACAAATGACTTAGCACAAATAAACAACACAGAGACCTGTCTGACCTCTCCTAACATCTGGGGAAATGAGGAGAACGTAGAGCCCAGGTTTTGTCTCCCTGAACAATTTCAGGTTCTGAAGCAAGACTGTTTATGTGAATGATAGGTAGAGGCTGAGCTCTTAGGTTTTATAGCAAAAACATACCCAAACCAAAACCCCCACATAGCAGAAGTTCTAAGAAATATATAAGTCTGGGCAGAATTGCATTGGCTGCTACAGTAACCGCAGAGCCACTCTGAGTTAAAAAGCTCTATGCATAAGTTAACTGATGATGAGGAGATTGGCCTTAATATTTACCACAATTTCTGGCACTAAAATCAACAAGTAATGCTGCTTTTGAAAGGCACATGTTTAGGAATGAGACTCCCTCCCTGGGAAGCCCATAGCTCACTATAAATTCGCAAGCTGACTTACTGGCATCTGAAATCCCTATCTGCCACGCAGAGGCATCACTTAAAGACACCTGAAGGGTAAGAGGTCTACGTGAGAGGCGATGTTAGAGGAGGTGGCTGTCCTGCTGTTGATAACCAAGGCACTGCGTGAAGCGCTGGACAATACGCTGCATGTCCCTTTCTGGCATGCTGGCTGATCTTCCCTCTCCTCTTGCTTGGCTCTTGAGGTGCTTAAAATCATTTGATGCCTAAAATCAACTTGATGCTTGCTTCTGGATGGAACCACAGAAACAGGGTGAGAGCTTAGCCACCCAGCTCACAAGTCACAGATTCTGACACTCCCCCTCCAAATTCACAAGGGAGCGATTTGTAGATATTTTTACCAAAGGCTTGCCAGAAGAGGCCTCAAAGAAAACACTAGTTGTGACACAGGTCCACTGTATCCCATGCTTCTTGTCTGGGAAGTTTAGGAGAAGTCACCACCGTGACCCTGCTTGGAGTAAAGGAAGGACTAGATTTCTTCCTTCCTTTCCATCCCTTTGCCTCCAGGGATATCTGAATACATATGGAAACTGGAAACCACTCCAGGCTCTACTGGAGAACATCTTCTCCAGCAAGAAGTTCCTCTCGTTTCTCTCCAGGATGAGCCGTCCCACCACGTGCTGACAAGACAGAATGGTGCACCAGTGGTTGGGATCTCCTGTGGGAGGGAGAGCTCTGGGTTTCAGACCTAACACCAACCCAAACGAAGCCCTGATCCAGGTAGAAGGATGAGTCACTTCTGCTCACCCTTCTGACTGTATTTGTCTGTAGGATGTGACACTCGTAACTTGGCAACCCAGCACCAGTGACATCACTTAATCTTCTTGCAACAAGTTTGGCAGCCATGTAAAATGCCTTGCAGGAGCAAGAGCTCACAGCATAGACACTGGCTTCCTAAGACAAAACTCATGTGACTGTGTGCTCTGCTGTTCCGCTCGTCATCCCCTCCGCAGGGATTTTATTAGCATGAGGGCTAAATTCAAGCACATTTGATGGAGGTTAACTGTCTCAAAAGTACAGAGTTCCTATGAGTGCCACAAAAACCGATGGCCAGACGGAGCAGAGACATCCAAGCTAGTGACCCCACTGAGAGACTAATGGATACTCAGCGTTATTACTGTACATCAGCAAGTCAACAGAGGAAAGAGCCACCAGAAATCAGACTTAAGTCCCACTGCTCATGAAATTGCTAAGTCCTACTTGTTATTGCTTGTCTTCATAAATACGTTGCCTGTCTTCTGCCTCTGGCATCTGTTGCAAGTGTTACTGAAGGCGTCCTCTCAGAAGGAAAACAATTATTTTAATAGCTCCTTTAAATAAAGATACAGGCACTCCAGTTAATGAGCTGCCTATCTGAGCCCTTGCCTGTTAAGGGCCCAGTGCAGCAGGTCTGAAAACGTAGTCCCAGGGAGCGTGACTGCTTCTCAGTGCCAAGCCCCCTGCTCCCTAACACCTTGTAAGTGAGAGCTGGAAAAGGCACTGCTGTCACATGGAGGGTTGGTAGGGATTGCAGTTGCTGCCTGAAGACTGAAGGCAAATTCTGTGGTATTCTCTTGAGCAACATCTCCTGGCTCCTTCTAGCCCTCATCATGAAACAGAGTGTATTTGTTCAGTCTGCAGTGTAGATGGTGTGTTTTGGAAAAAAAAAAGGTGAAAATAGATTAATCCATTTTTTAACAACCATCTGAAAATGCCGAGACGTTAAAGCCTTTAAAATATAGCTGCCTGTGGGCTGATTCTTTGCACAAATGAAGCCAAAAGGCATTGCTCAGCAGTATCTGCACCTGCTCCATCGTTAGGGGTTCAAGCAATTCCATATCATAGAAACATAGAAAAGTTTGGGTTGGAAGGGAACTTTAGATCACCCAGCTCCAACCCCTGCCACAAGCAGGGACCCCTTCCACTAGAGCAGCTTGCTCCAAGCCCCTGGGTCCAACCTGCCCTTGAACACTGCCAGGGATGGGGCAGCCACAGCTTCTCTGGGCACCCTGTGCCAGCGCCTCAGCACCCTCACAGGGAAGAGCTTCTTCCCTCCTTAAACATTACAGTTAAAGCCTTTAAGAGCTGCAGAACCTCCTTCCAGCAGAGAACAGTTTGGTTTTGTTCTTTCCTCTTTGAACAATTCCTGCAGGGAAGAGGACCTTGAGACCTCCAGAACTGGCAAGCAGATGACACGACCCTACCCCTGCATTGCTCACACGGCCACCTGCTTGTCCTGGTGCCACTCTGCTGTCCAGGAACCTGTTTCACTGCCTACTTGAGGGGACAGGGCGCAAGGTGTTCAGCCGGATTCCTGGCCACTTCCCACGTTAGGTACCGAGCTGCCTGCCAGCCAGTGAGCACCGGCAGACCTCCATCAATCACTTCTTGACCACGTTTAAATGCACTGAGCTTGGGATTGGCTCGAAGATAAGATCTAGTCCCTGCCTGGGTTTTGCAAGATGTGTTCTCTGTGGCCTACGCTGGCTGTCAATAATTTCACCATTGTTTTCTTAATCATTTACTGACTGCACCCCGTTTTTAGCTTCCTCGTGTTAACGCATTGCCTAACACTGGTGTCAAGCTGACTCTGTTTTTTCTCTCAAATAGAAACCAGTCCTGTACCTTTATTCCGTCTTTTGGGACTTTCTCAAAACACCCAGATGTGCCAAAAGTTGATTCAGAGCTCAGTCAGCTCCCTGTAACTGTCATTTAGGTAATGCTGGCAAAAAATAAGGGTACGGGGCTAAAGGAGTGGTAACTCCCTTTCTCCCCCCTGCAGCTCACATTACAGGTGAGGTGCACATTACAGTACCACAGGTCCTACTCTGGATTAGATGATGGGACATTCATTGCATCCCTCCAAGCTCCACTTCCTCAGCTGCACCAGTTATCTTGGTGCTGCAGACTGAAAAATAGAGAGCATTTGCTGACAATAGGAAGTGCTGGATGAGCAGGACATCTGTTATTTTCTTTCTGGAGATGCTCCTGCCTCCTCTCTGAAACTGAGATAACCCAGTGCTGCCTGCAACATAGATGATGCCTCAGATGGCTTTTGGTGCTTTTCAGCTTTGTAACTTCTTTAATGAGCCTGGACCAGTTTGAAAGAACCTGCTGTAAAAAGCAGAAGAGTATGTTCTCCATTGAGATAACAGCTTGTGGAGCTATTACCATAATAATATTGCCTTGCAAAGAGTAATTGTTTCAATGGTGAATTGTTTTCAGCTCTGTGCTGGTTTCATCCCAGCAGGATTAGGCCCAGCAGGGCTTTTGCTGCATTGGCTGCTGTTATCGCAGTGCACAAGCACTTTTCAGTAGACATGGAAGCTTTTAATCACCTAAGTGAGCACTTTCTCCACTCCAGCAGTCAGCAGAGAGCCAATGCCCTAATGCAGCCAGTCCCATTCCCGCAATGGTAATTTGCTAACTCTATTTCTCAGGCAAACAGGAGAGAAATGCATGATCCGCAGCAGAATAGCCAGTGCAAATGTTAAAGCAGCAGTGCCCTGGGCAGCCTGGAAACTCTCTGCACTCCCTTATGTGCATCACATCCTCCTTCCCCCAGAACCTGCACAAGTTCAACCTTTTCTTCTAGGTGAACCCAAATAACTTCCATTAACTTGCCATGCATAAGTTGCTATTACAAGCTGTTTAATTTCCATTAGAGGGCCAACAAACAGTCTTGGTATTGAAAATACACGTGCATCGTATTCTGGCCAGCATCAGGCAGCATCAGGGTGAGTAGCCAGCACTGCAGGCATACGTTGCTCTTTCCTTTGGTTTCTTTAGGTTTTCCTCCCCATCCTTTCAATTACACACCCCAATTATATTTTGGATTCATTGACATTGCAGTCACTCCTGTGTGGGCACAGCCAAGCTCCTTTCAAATGAGCTAATTTGGCTACAGATAGCACTGCAGGCAGCACAGCACGGGGCTCAGTGCAGCAGAAGCTGGGTAAATACTTCAGTGGCTTTACCTACACTGGCTGTGGTGGGCAGCTGCAGCTCTCAGGCTATCAGTGAACTATGGTCAAGCCAGCTGAGGCACACAGGTGATGCCCAACCAGGATTTCAGTGCAGAATGCTCTGTCTCGGGGAAAGGTGGGGCACGCAGTACACCGGGGACATGGGCTGAGACAGACCTAGTGTGCAGACCTAATATGTTCCTCCCTGAAGAGATGGAGTTGGGGGTGTTGGTTGATGAGAAGCTCGCCACGACCCATCAGTGTGTGCTTGAGCCCAGAAACCACCCTTGTCCTGGGCTGCGCCCTTACAGTGTGAGCAGCAGGTCAAGGGAGGGGATTCTTCCCCTCTGCTGCGCTCTGGGGAGACCCCCCCCTGCAGTCCTGATCGAGCTCTGGGGCAGCAGCAGAGGAGGGACATGGAGCTGTTGGAGTGAGTGCAGAGGAGGCCATAGGGATGCTGCGAGGGCTGGAGCAGCTCTGCTCTGGAGCCAGGCTGAGAGAGCTGGGCTGGGTCAGCCTGGAGAAGAGAAGGCTCCTGAAGGGGAGACCTGAGAGCAGCTCCAGTGCCTGAAGGGGCTGCAGGAAACCTGGAGAGGGGCTTGGGACAAGGGATGTAGGGACAGGCCAAGGGGAATGGCTTTAACCTGTCCGAGGGGAGACTGAGATGAGCTCTTAGGCAGAAGCTCTTCCCAGGCACTGGCACAGGGTGCCCAGAGAAGCTGTGGCTGCCCCATCCCTGGCAGTGTTCAAGGGCAGGTTGGACACAGGGGCTTGGAGCCAGCTGCTCCAGTGGAAGGGGTACCTGCCCGTGGCAGGGGCTGGAACTGGAGGAGCTTTAAGGTCCCTTCAACCCAAACCATTCCGTGATTCTGTGATCATCCACTTTGCAGAGCACTCACATGATTGCTTCAGGTGGGGGAAAAGGGAGCCCCGTTGTACGAGAGTACAGTGCCTGCCACAGCAAAAAAAAAAAAGAGCCACTGAAGGTGACTGATGAGGCTTTCATGCGGTTTGGAAACGCACTGGAGCCGTGCCAGCTGCGGAGAGGCGATCCCAAGGAACTCCAGGGACGGGAATGCCGCAGAGAGCACCTGGCTCCCGTCACCGGGAGGACGAAGGGACGCCTGCCCCGAGCGGGGCAGTGAGGCCACGGCGGGGCCCCTTGGTCCTTTCGGGGTTGCTGTGCCGTGAGGGATGGGATGAGATGGACCCCCCCCCCCCCCCCTTTCAGTCTCGGCCCCCGCTCCTTGCCGGGACGGAGCCAGCGCCGGGACCGGGCGGGGCGGTGGCTGTGACGCCCCGGGGCGGGAGTTGGTGGCGGCGCCCGGCCCCGCCTCGCCGTGCCGAGGGGCGGGAGCTCGGGCCGAGCTGCAACGGAGCGGTGCGGGGCAGCGGAGCGGGCGGTGTGCGCCGGGGGCTGCAGCGGCAGTGCCCGCCCGCGGGAGGAGGAGGAAGGGGGGGAAGAAGAAGAGGAAGGGCGCGGGGCTCGCCTGACCGAGTCCCTTCGTGCCTGCCCGCAGCCGCCGCGGTCCGCCCGTCGCCGGCCTCCCGCGGGGGCCCATGAGTGCCGGGCGGGCTGCACCCCGCGCCCGCCGGTCGGTGAGATGGGGGGGAGCCTGGGCTGCCACCGCGCCATCCCCCGCGACCCGGCCGACCTGTGCCACAGCCGCAAGTTCAGCGCGGCGTGCAACTTCAGCAACATCCTGGTGAACCAGGAGCGGCTCAACATCAACACGGCCACCGAGGAGGAGCTCATGACCCTGCCCGGCGTCACCCGCGTGGTGGCCCAGAACATCGTGGAGTACCGGGAGTACATCGGCGGCTTCAAGAAAGTGGAGGACCTGGCGCTGGTGAGCGGGGTCGGGGCTGCCAAGCTGGAGCAGGTGAAGTTTGAGATCTGCGTGAGCAGCAAGGGCAGCTCTGTGCAGCACTCGCCCAGCTCCCTGCGCAAGGACCTGCCTGCTGAGCATCACCTCTCCGCCACCAAGATCAACATCAACACGGCCACCCCGGCGCAGCTCATGAGCATCCGCGGCATCACCGAGAAGATTGCCAACAGCATCGTGGACTACCGCAAAGAGCACGGCCCCTTCAAAAGCATCGAGGACCTGGTGAGGATGGACTGCATCAATTCCTCCTTCCTGGACAAAATCAGGCATCAGATTTTTGCGGAGCGTTCCCGGCCCCCTTCGACGAACACCAATGGTGGCCTCAACTTCACCGCCAAGCCTCACCCCAGCCCCACCTCTCTGAGCCTCCAGAGCGAGGACTTGGACTTCCCTCCTGGGGGTCCGACCCAGATCATATCCACTCGCCCCTCTGTGGAGATGTTTGGGGGGGTGAGGGACGGCAGACCCGTCCTGAGGGTGGCTACCTGGAACCTGCAAAGTTGCTCCGTCGAGAAAGCCAACAACCCAGGAGTGCGGGAGGTGGTGTGCATGACGCTGCTGGAGAACAGGTAAGAGGCAGCACCCGACCTGTAGGTGCAGGATTAGAGGTTAATCCCTTTGGGGTTTGGGCACTTTAGAATCCTGTTGTCATCCTAGTGGGACTGCTCCTTCCCAGGATTGCCAAACGTTTCCCGTTTCTTGCATCGAACCCTGGTTGAGTCTAATGCTGGAATGACCCTTCATAAAGCCTTTACACTCCTTGAAAGGTGGTGGTGCACCTCCTGAGGAGGTTGGTGTGTACACGCATTTGTGTGGGGAAGACTGAGCTGTTACGGTCAGCCACATTGGGCCTGTTAATGGGATTGTTTCTCCGTTAAGAGCCGTTTGAACAAGTAGTAGAGGACTGTGTTTCCTGCCAGAAGCTGGGGAGGAACAGCAGAGGAAGGGCTGCGTTGTGTGTACCCTGTTTCGTATGGTGTTTCCCCGAGCATCTTACTGCTGCCGTGGGAGGCGGGCTGCAGCGCTACATCCGCCTCTGCCGGAGCTGCCAAGCTGAGACCTGCCGGTGCCTTTTCTCCAGAATGTCTCGTCTGGGAGGTGACCTCCTTAACGTCAGCATTAGGGCTGTAGTCCGTTCCTCCTCAAATCAAAAAGGGCTTTGGAGCACTGTCAGGACGGTCTGGGCTGTGTAACAAGCGTGGAATGCCATGGCTCATCCCGCAAGGGTGACACGGCTTATTAATGTGTGGTCATGGGGCATCTGCTGAGCTGCAGGGACCACTCATCCCTGGGATGTGAGACACGGGGTTGTGCTGGCCCTGTGCCTGATTTAATTGAGCTGGGGGGCACGGGGCGAGGTCTGTTTGTGGTGTGTTGAGTGGGATGGTACTGCTGGTGTTAGTGGCTGAGAGCTGTAATTTATGTCTTTATTTACTTGCTTTGGTAAGGTAATGGGGCAGCAGTGCTGGGGGTGTCTCTCTTGCTAAACTTTCTGCTTGAAACACAAATGTAAGGATGCAATAAGGGTTTTGAAACAACTCCTGCCCTTTCCTTTCCGTGTGTGAAATCTGTCCCAGCTGATCGGCATTTAGTATTGGGAAACTGAACTTTTCTCTCTGGCTGTTGTTCAAGCTTCCAGCTGGAAGTGAATGGGAGCAGGGGAGTCTTGGGCTTCTGCAAAAGGGATATTGTGGGGAGGGGAAGTGCTGTTGAGCTCTGGTAGTGCTGAGGGCTCTGTCTTTTTCTAGTCATATGCTGAATGGCTCTTGTTGGTGTGGTTGCAGGGGTCAGGCATGTGAGAAAGACAGTGATGGTATGTATACATATGCATGTAAATATATATATAGTGGGTTTTTTAAGGACCTCATCCAGTAAGGTGCTGTCACTTTGGCATCTTAGCTCTGCTCTTAAATGCATGGTACTTTGTTTCCATCCAGCTTAGCAAACATGTACTTGGTTGCATGGGGTGGTGTGAAAGATCTCTCTTTCACATCACCTTAGAGTTTTAAAGGAGCCTGGTACGAGCACGGGGTTTTGTTCTGTTTTAGTACATGTAGATGTGCCGTCCATCACCCAGGGAGAATGTGATGCAATTGTTGTCTGTACTTAATCCTGTTTGTGACAACTTGAGGCGCTGGAGCGATCTGCATCCACATTGTGCTCGCCCGCAGAACCTTGCTGGGAAAATAGATGTGGGAACAGCAAAAAATCAACACAGTGCAGGAAAAAAGTGTAAGTTGGGGAAAGTCCTACTCGGCACCCTGGGGAGGAATTTCCTCTTGCTTGTGCTGGCATTGCTGAGGTCAGTGGAGCTTTGCAGCTGTAAAACAGCCTCAGCTGAGGTCAGAACCTGCCTTGGTTCTGTGTGTGAAACCCATGGTCTCCCCCCAGCTATGGCCGTGTACCATGGGAACTGATGAAATGCCTTGCAAACTAATCTTTGCCCAGGTAAATGACCTTCAGTCGATAATCAGCTGGAGACGTTAACCTTTTGTTTCCGCAAGCCAGAACACGCTGCTGCACCGGGCTCCCCCCCCCCCCCGCTTCTGCCTGGCCAGACTCGTGTGGTGTGATTTGAAGGCGCATTGTGTGGTCAGTGGATGTCCCACGTGGGGTTGCTGAAGTCTCCATCTAGGACCCAAGCTGTTTCCAGGTGGTTCTAAAGGGTATTTGGTCCAGCAGAAAGCAGGCGCTCTCATGAGCTATGCTGATGGGCACCTGCTTGCTGATGCACTTGGTGCGCAGATGCCTTCATGTACACAAGCATGCTCCTGCATTCAGGTCTTTATAGTCTGGGGTGGTCACAAGAGCTGGACTAGTACCTTGTTGCAGTACTATTATTGGAGGACTTTCCTCACCTTGTGAAGTCTGGGAATAAAGCACAGCAAGAGAAGACTCCATTGAAACCGCATAAAGAGCAGAAAAGAATCTTAACTGGCGATCTCGGGGACGTTGTGCTGGTTGAAAGGCTGGTTTGGGTGTGCTTTGTTGTCTGGTGGGTTTTTTCTCATGACCAGTTTACAGCAAATACCTTTGAGACCCCTTGAGCTTGTTCTTTCAGGAATTGACAATGGGCAAGATTACTGCCTATTCACACATGAAATCAGAAGATGAAAGTCCTCCTGTCTTGCAGCCCTGCATAGCCTCTGCACTGAGGGACCAGTTGTGCAGGAAGCAAAGAGGGCCGTGCCTTCTTTCAAAACAAAAATCAAGAAGATGTGATCGTATAATCTGCTGAAGTGGGGAAGGAAAAATTCAACCCAAAACATTCACTCTTGAGCCCAGAAGTGCTACACTGCTGAAGAGCAGCAAAGGGGACATGTACCAAATCAGCAGCATGGCCACTACTGCTCAGCTAGTTTGAAACTCATCGCTGCAGTACAGAAATAATAAATCACAGCAAGGTCCTCACCCTCTTTCTCATATTACAAGCTTCTATGTTTATCACAGTGTCTGGAGTGGAGGTGTTTTCATTCGGAGGACTGGAGGGTAATTTTAGCAGAGATTAACATGATGAATGTGGAGGCGAGCGTGGTGTGTAATTGAAGTACCAAATGTGGGGTGAATTTGCCCAAACCTGCAATGTTTCTTGCAGGTGTGGCTTGGCAAATCTGGGAGTTGCTGACCGGGGATCAAAGCTGGTCTGGGTGTGCAGGTCACCCCTTCTGCTGACCTGCGTGCCCTCCCCGTTCTTGGTGGAGGGAGAGACCAACAGCTTCTCAGCAAAATAAGGGTCAGCGTAGCATGGTTGAAGGAGAGAGCAAGTTCAGGTTGAAGTGTTTTAATGGGGAGGAAAAGTAGCCCCAGTGGAGATGTTGCCTCTAGTCAAGGATCAATGGAGAGCGTGCTAAAGGTGCACCCTCTAGTTTGATTGCTTGCTAGCAGCCGAGGGCAGTGATCACTTGTGCACCTTTCCCAGCATGGTTTGCAGTGGGGCTTTTCCAGCTGTTTTTTTGTTGTGCCTTATAATACTGAGCAGTAACTTTGTGAAGACCTCTTAATAATAATTGCCTTGTTCTTGTAAGCACACTTGCAGTTGAGTAAATGACATCGATCGAGGGTCTGAAAGGCAGAATGTGTATTCTCTCAGTGCCTTTTGTAGGGATGGGAGACTGGATGAAATGATCTAGCAGCCTGTCCAGTTGTGTCTTGAAAAGTTCCAGTGTTGGGGGCTTTCCTGCATCCCTGGGAAGGTTGTTCCAGTGATTGACTGGGGTTTTGTTTTTCTCCTTGGCTTAGTTTCTTGCTTGGACAGCAAGCCTCCATGCCAGCCCTTTAGGAGCATGCCAGCGCCTCTTCCTCCTCTAGCTTTGTAACTGGTTAGCTGTTTTCACTTTGGTTACATAGGAGTTTGCAGGTAAGAAGTTAACCTCAGCTAACTCAGATACCCAAACTGGTGCTCCTGTAGGGAAGGGGATGTAAACCTCAGCCCAGAATAGCCTCCTGGGAGGCAGTGGGTGGGCAGGCAGTCCCTGGGGAACCCTCACTGTGCCCCATGGTCGGAAGCTCTTTCTCCTTGTCCTACCTACCGCAGGTAGGTGTCCCAGGGGAGCGGTCACCCTAAGCACATCCTCTCAACACCTAAACCCAAAGCACACTCCTGAACCACGCTCTTTCTATTCAGACATGAGGAAAAAGCCGTCTTGTCCCTGCATTAGATGCCAAAGGGAAGAGAACCACTTTCCCCTTGCTCCCTTACATTAAATAATGGGTTGGTGGGGTTGTTTTTCTCTTCAGTCTCTTAGTCAGGACCGAGAGGTGGGGTCATTCCATGGAACAATTATATACTAATGGGGCTTGATGCTTTGTTTGAGAAGGTGTGTTGTGTGGTACCCTGCCTGCTGGCTTGTAGCTGCGCTTCCTCCCCAAAACCAGACATCGTAATAGTGTATCCTAGTAGTAGTAGTGATGGTTGTACTTGTAACCTTCAGAGGCTCAGCACCAGCTTGTACTTGTTATTTCAGCTCTGTCACTGCAGCTCTGGGTGGCCTGGCAAAGCCCTGAGGTGTGTCTGGTTTATGTCTCTTTCTTTAGACAGCCGCTTAGTTTTTCTCCATTGAGTTAGTACTAGGCTGGAGCCTTGCCAAGAATAATTCCCCTGCAAGAAAAGATCAGGAAAGAGGGCCTGGCTGGAGTAACCTGACCGTGCTAATAAGTCTTAAATGGCAAAAGAACAAATACACCCTTTTCTCCTGATGTAATAGGGAGGAAATCCTGCAACTTCAGGGAAAACTTGAGAAAAAAGGAATTGGTAGATGGTATCTTCTATGTGCTCTCCACAGAGGGGTTTTTATGAGCAATAGAGATACAGATGTATGAGAAGCCACTGTTAATTTGTACTTTCTGATACCTGTAAGGGCAAAAATAACGGGGTGATGAAGAGCTGTTGTGTTTGCGGGTTTTGGTGTTGGCTTTTGTGATTGTTTTTTTCTGTGCGCTTGTTTTTTTGGCTGCACCTATATGAGGATAACAATATTTTCCTTGCTGTAGACTAGTGGGAAACTGAAGCTGCCTTCTGCATGCCATCTGGGAGGGGCAAGCAGCAAGATATTCTGAGGTCAGACCCAGAGTTACACCGTTTTCCAGTGAAATGAAACTCCACTTATTTAGTCCTGTTCAGGATTTGGCACGTTCCTTTGTCTCTGTTGAACCACATGAAGGCTGCGGAGCTCAGTGCTGAAATGCATGGCCATGTCCTGTGGGGGCAAGGGCTCCTCTGAGGTACTGCTCCCACCTTGGGTAGGGATCCCAGCCCCATTTAGGACTGCTGCTGAGGGATGTCAAGGATTTAAATTCAGTGAGTTAAATTCCATTTCCAAACTTCTCCTTTCTATGGATGTAGCACTGAGACTTTCTACATGGGCATCGCCTGCTCCTCCGGTAGGAAAGAGGTGGGTCCCTTGCTTAACTCTTTTGCAGAAGGGATCAAAAGCAGTGGGTGGACTTGCAGCAAGATCATGAAGGCTGTACCCCATCCCCGTGTCCAGCCTGCCGGAGGAGGAGTCTGGAGCCGTGCATTGCACAGGAGCTCACAGGGACGGATGCACTGAGCTGCCTGGTCCTGCTTGGTCTCCGTCGATCACTCTGGAGCTGGTGGGTTCGCTGCAGCTCCCACAGCTCGGACATGGCACAGGGATGTAGGACAGGCTTTTCTCTTTTAAAAGGCCATCTGGGCATCTTGTTGACTTTGAACAGCTGCCTTGTTGTCCTCCTCGAACATCTGAGAGGCTGTATCCAGCAAGCCATTTCTATCTGCTTTAAAGTTGAGAATGTGGCTGGAAAAATGCTGTAGTTAAAGGCCAGTTTATCCACATAAAATAAACCTTATTTTAAAGCTATACTTGTATCCTGCCACTGTTACTTGTGCCATAAAGCCTGACTAAAATGGAACACACCAGTGGGGAAAGCATTTGTTCCTGTATTATGTTTTTACTTGATGTATCTGGCAGCACTTAGTGGCTGCATAGTTTCAGTCCATGCCTGCTGGGTTATTCTGGACATTTATGATCATGTCACTGGATCCATGTTGCAGATGGCAGGTATTCTGGTAAACCAGGGCTGCGAGTTTACTTGATCCTGCAGGGTTTGCTGTATTGTGTGTGTCAGGGATTAAATGGGTTCATTGAGAAGAGAAGGCTTTAGGGAGACCTCAGAGCAGCTCCAGTGCCTCAAGGGGCTGCAGGAAGCCTGGAGAGGGGCTTTGGACAAGGGCCTGTAGGGACAGGCCAAGGGGAATGGCTTTAACCTGCCCAAGGGGAGACTGAGATGAGCTCTTAGGCAGAAGCTCTTCCCTGTGAGGGTGCTGAGCCGCTGGCACAGGGTGCCCAGAGAAGCTGTGGCTGCCCCATCCCTGGCAGTGCTCAAGGGCAGGTTGGACACAGGGGCTTGGAGCAAGCTGCTCCAGTGGAAGGGGTCCCTGCCCGTGGCAGGGGTTGGAGCTGGATGAGCTTTAAGGTCCCTTCCAACCCAAACTTATCCGTGGTTTATGGTAATAAATTGGAGGCTTAGTGAGTGATGCTACGCTGCCTGCTCCTGGATCCTGGGCACAGGCCACAGAACTATAACCTCATCCTGCTAGACTTCAAAAAGCTTGTGCCACATGGCTGCAGAAGGCAGAGCAGTGTTTATGCACAGAAACCTTTAATCTGGGATTCTGCGCTTTGAAGGCTCGTGGTACAGCTGCAGGGAGGCTGTGTTTCTAGCTTTGGCTTTAAAACGAGCACTAGGATGGTTTTTAAAGGCAAAAGATGCTGCTGCTGTTCTTACCAGGAGAACAGACCAAGGGGCTGTGAGCAGAGGAATTCAGTACTCCCAAGTGTTTGAGAAGGTGTGTGCAGAAGCTTGGTCAGTCCGTAACTAGAGGAGAGCAATGCCTCTGCAGGCAGGTGCTGGTCTGGCCCGCTGTGAACACAGCTCTGCAGCCGTGCTAAACAGAGGCATTAGGGAGAATCTGGTTTTGCAGATTGGGCTGGGCCCTTCTGGATGGAGTTGGGCTTCAGCATTTCCTCCAGCTGCGTCGTCAGGAGGGCCCTGCTGCTTCAGGCTGTCATTAGCAGTTCTCTGGGAGTCTTGCCCAAATAATGATTTCGAGGCTTGGCCAGATGAGCACAGAAAAGTTGATGGGACGCAAATTACAGTGTGCCTGTAACTTGTTGTGAAGTGGCTTTGTTCTGCATGGCGGTGCAGGTGTAAGCTGACAGATGGAGGCACCGTGTCCTGACTGAAATAATTACAGTAGGCTGCACTAATTTCTCAACACTATTGTATGGTGCGGTGATGGAGACAAGAACCGTGGGACATTATTAATAACAGTGCTTTAAAAATAGGAACCCTATTGCTGCTGCTTTTCCAGATTTTTTTATTTATTACTTGATTATATTCGGAGCTTTGCTTTGTTTGAATAATATCTGATTTATTGCCATAAAAGTGCAAAGGCTTTGCTAAGTGGAGGGTGAGACCTATTAATGACATCCTTTCCCGTGTTAGAAGTGTGGATGTGCTCTCCACAAGGCTTCAGTCTGGTCCCTCCCTTGTCTCTGGTTCATGACAAGTTCTGAAATGCCCTATAAGGTGCTGACAGTAGGGTGGGTATCATATCAACAGCAGATAAATAGCAAAGGGAATAAGTAGCACCATCGAGGAGGATCAGTGCTGCTGACCTCCTTTTCCATCCCTGCTTGGGGAGGGTGTGCATGCAGGAGCATCGCATCGGTGCCAAGCTCTTATTTTCAGTGCCTATGGTAAAATTATGAGAGGCCAGTGAGTAGGAGATGCTCTTACCCTACTCGTGCACAACACGTGTGCATGTTCCAGAAGCTGAAGTGTGCATAGAAATATAATTAGAATAATCCCTATGGAAAAGATACATTTGGGATTATACTGTCACGTATGCTAAGGATGGCCGGGAATGCTGTGTTTGCAGCGGAATGGATGCAGCCAGCTTGTGCAGAGCGGGTTGGAGCCCCTCTGCTATCTGAAAAGGAGCCACATGGCTATGCAGCCTGTCCCATCTCTGTGTCTGTCACAGAGCAGGGGGAGCACACAGTAATGTCATCCTGCCCTTTGTGGGGAGCATCCCACAGGGCAAAGCTGTTCCTATGGCTCGTGCCGTAGGCTTACAGTTGCAGAGGAGGAACTAGAAAATGTCCTTTTCCTTCTCCATGGCTATTTTCTGCCCTGGTTTTAGAGGCGTTTCAGGTAACGAGAATTCAGCCACAACAGCTGTCCGAGGCATTCAGAGCTGAACTGGGGTTTAATGGGTCACTGAACTGCTCAACAAGGCTTTTCCTGTGTGTTTTGATGGCAGCCTTCCTGCCCTAAATCCCTCGTCCTGCAAAAGCACCCTGCCCTTTGCTTAACAAGGGGGATGCAAAGCACAAACCTCTCCCGGCTACAGCATAAAGAGGCTGTCGCTGTCAGACTTGCCCTTCTGCCTTCAGCAAGCTGGAGGCTTGCTCCAGCCTTGCTCAGGGTCATTTCCAGTCAGTGCCCTCCCTCCCTCACCCAGGCTCGGCTGGTGTGAAGGTTAGCCAGCTCTCTCCCAGACTGGAAGCAGTGTGCTGCTGGGTGTGCACTGGATGTTAACTTAGAAACCTCGTGCCTGGCTTCTTTATTTGAGCAAGTAGGACTAAGGGTAGCTCCAGCTCAGTGCCCCTGAATTGCAGGGTGCTGTGGCAGAAGCAGCTCTCGTTTGGGATTGGAAAATGAGCTGTAGGATAGGCAGGTCCGTTGCTTTTCTGCCCGCAAGGTCAGTTCCATAGGTTTGCTGTCAAGCCTGCTTGTAGCATTTAAAATTACCACCTTGCTCCTCTCCTTTTGTCTTCCTAAGCAGATGGAAGCATGGAAAAGTATCCTTCGTGATGGGGATTCACAGTCTAAGTGGGGAAGGACCCCTATTGATTTAAACCAGTCTGCATTTTAAACAAGGCAGCAGCTTTCCTTAAGCTATCATAGACAGATGATGGGGTCCCACGTGCAGACCACCTTAGGGAGGTCATGGACTTGTTCCCCTCTCGTGGCGTGCGGGGCTGGTGGTGGTGAGGCACATACCAGCATCACAGTGCATGGGAGAGGAAGTATACTGTGTCTGCAGGAGATCCCCAGCATGTCTGAAACATCAGAGCCACTGCTGAATTAAGTGTTAAAATTGGTGCTATTGGCAGGAAACTGCTGCAGTGGTACCTGACTGCCGTTTGCAACCATTCTACTGGCCAGCCCAAGTGTACCCATGACTTTGTCAATGCAATTTTTGGCTATCTATCTGTCTGTATCTCCCTGCTAGTCCTTTGTACAGCTCCTTCCCTTATCTCTCTCTGTGTTTATGCTCCCCTTTCATAATCAATGGAGACGGCACTACCAGCACTGCTGCCTGCTGTCCTCTGTGCTGGCCGCCCACCCGGGCAGATGGCACTGAGCAATGAACGGCATGTGGCCTGGGCGAGGGCGAAGGGGTTGGTTTCCAGCATCCTCAGAGGGGTCTCTTGCTAAATATTACCCTTTGGTTACCAAAAACCCCACCGGGATTTCTTGTTTCAATTGTGTCTGAGTTCTCTGGTGTAAAAAGGGAGCCATGGCTTAAAGGACAGGATGAGGGTTCAGGGACTGAGCAGTCCTCCGTCAGCAGCTCCTGGGTTTAACAGGTATTTGCTCAGTTTCCATGCAGAGCTGTTGGCAGTGAGATCTGTGGATGTGTTGCCGGTAGCTGAAGGCTGTGCTGCACAAGCAAAAGCCACCCCTAGGCATGCGGTGTTTCCCGTTCCAGTTTTAAACTGGGACCATTTGGACTTGTCTGTGGTTGGACTTGCTTCTCCATCCGCTCAGTACAGCAGTGCTTTTGAGGAGCTGGGTGCAGCGATGAGGGTGACCCTCTCTATTGCCCAGCTGTGCACTCGGATTTGGCAGAAAGGAAGTGGAAGTAAGGAGCTGGGCAGATTCCTGTACATCGATTGTCCACAGGTTGAGAGGAAAATGCCTCATAAACCTGCCTCTGTCATTGACTTGACCTCTGAAGCTTGCTCTTGTGACTTGAACACGATCCCCTTCCTTGTCCTCTTTCTGCTCCTACTGAAACTAAACCCTTTCCACTGGCATCCCTTGGCTTTTAAACTGTCTTCCACACCTTCAGTTATTGCAAGTGCTTCTTGACTAAGCCTTTGCTTTCACACCATGAGCGTTGAACGGGATCATCTCCTACCTACAAGGCTGAGGACTTCAGTTCCCTTGGATCATCCGTGATACTTTCCCCCAGATCATTCTAACGCTCTCTTCTTGTTCCAAGGTGTGCTGCAGTATTTCCTTCTCCTCCACTGAAGCCTCTTGCCAGGCAGTTTGAAAACCAGTACCGTTTAAGATGGCTTGAGTTTCAGGCAAAACCTGCTTAAAACCTGCAGCCTTGCCTTTTGTCAGGGGAGTTACAAATCCTTGTAAATAGAGGAGGCTCCTGTACCATTGCTTTAGAGGAAAAAAGCGATTCTGGTTTTGATTTCTGCTGCTCAGAGGTCCTTAAAGCTCTGCAGGAAAACACCTTGTTAACTTCCCGGTGTGCTGGACGTGGGATTATCTTTGACTTGCTAGAGCAGTTGTTTAAAAGCAGTTTGTATGTATGTTAGGAGCTTGGCAGCACAAGTGCTCAACATTCTCGTTGCTATCTTCAGTTGAGCCTATCTGATTATGCTGCACGGTTGGATGCTGCACCCACAGTTTACGATTCCTCTTCCATATGCATCTTGTCTTCCTAAAGATAGTGTCTAGAGATGTCAGCTCTGTGGGGAGAGACTGATGAATTTATGTGAGAAGAATCTTTTGGTCTAGCAGCTCTTCAACACCGTGTGTCGTTCAGCATTTCTCTCAAAAATAGAAAGTACTCGAGGAATATCAGCCTTGTTACGGCGGCGGTGCTTGTCTTTAGGGTCTGGGAACAGCTTGATTTGCTAAACCCTGGTATTTGTAGGAGAAGAACCGAGTTGTCCATGCAAGACTTGCCGTGCCCCAGCTTTTCAAGTACTTTTTGGTACGTTTTGGGGGATTGTTTGGCGTCTACAGCCAGATCAGCACCTAGTGTGGGTCCTCTCGTAGTACATAAGGGTATTTTAGCTAGCAATGTAAGTATGATCATCTGAAAACTCCAGTTCTTCTGGAGCAGAGATTTGCCCGATGACCATACTGTCATTCCTGTCTCCATCCCTGGCAGTGCTCAAGGCCAGGTTGGACAGGGCTTGGAGCAACCTGCTCTAGTGGAAGGTGTCCCTGCCTGTGGCAGAGGATTGGAACTGCATCATCTTAAGTTCCCTTCCAGCCCAAACCACCCATAAACTGTGTGTTTATCTGCTGCAGGGCAATTTCATGCTATCAGGGAGGAAGGTCATACAGCAGCTTAAATCTACCATCCAGAGCACAGAGATTGTTGCTTCCATTTTTATTATTCCTAGTGCTTGATTCAAGTTTCAGGTCCCAGGTGTGCTCCTCAAACTGGGATGCTCCTGGAAATGCTGCCAAATCCAGAAGTTTGTTCCCATTGAGTTGGTGGTTAAATTTTGGACAGTTTGCTTATTCCTAGTTTCCACCTCCTGGGTGCTGCATCCAGTCACACACTTGTACACGTTTCCCTGGTTTTGCATCCTGTTTTCCATACTGACATTTTGGTTTATGGGTGCAATGAATGGCAAGCTTGATATTTTAGTACTGTATATTTAGTACTTGATATTTTAGTACTGCCTATAGGTATTAAATCGTTGGTTTGGTTATTTTTATAGATTGCTCCTCTGACACAACTTCAGGAGCAAGTCAAGCTAACAAAACCTGCGTGAGACACACCTCTTCCAATAATCTGAAATGCTCTCATGGAGCCATGATTACTTGATCCTTGGAATAACCCAGAAATGGTATGAGGTCAGTGCTGTGAAAGGGTTATAATTTCTGCTCCTTGGACTTCTTAGGCCTCTAAGTGCACAAGCGCTATTGAGAAGAATCACTGGAGCCCTCTGTGCTTTGTGTCCAATATAGAACCCAATAAAGTAGTCACTGGGGCTCAGCATGCAATGCTTTTGCTCTTGCTCCCTGGGGGTGCCCACATTGACACCAGTTTTGTGGGGCTGTCACCTTTTCAAGCTGCAGAAGACCAGTGGTAGAGCAGTGCAGTGGCTAGCAGGGCATCGGAGTGAAGCGATGGGGAATATCCTTGTGAGCATCCACATGAGCCTGTTTCATGCCCTGCACGTAGTTCATTAGGAGCTGCTTTATCGGCCTTGGAGCTTGTTACAGGCACATGAATCATGTCAAAGCTGTACGAGGCATAACTTTGCACCGGTGTGTGCAGCACATCAAAAGCCATCTCCTCCTGTCATCCCTTTCTAACATATGACTGCACTTCAGCTCTAACGTTTGGAGAGCTCTGGGTCTGGACAAGCAGGCTTCTCATTCCCACCGAAGACTGGCATTTCTAAGACTGTTTTGTGCTGAAGCTTCTGACCTAAATATGGTTAAGGAGCTGGACTACACAATCGGCATCCAGTGCCAGCAAGAAGAAAAAACATAAAAGCTAAGCTCGAGCCACCATTCCCAGCTTTGCCAGGGCCAGTCTGTGTGCAGGGCTCTGCAGTCCTCTTGCATCCTTATGCTTTAAAGGCCATTCTCAGGTCCAGACGTCCCCGAGCCTGGCACGCAGGGGTACTCTGTGACTGGGAAGCTTTCAAAACTCCTTCCTGCGTGTCATTGTGCCGTTGGAAGCTGGGATTGCTTCCAGCTCACTGAAGACACTCTGACATTGTTCCCTCCTAACCCCCTCCTCCCTGCAGAGCATGGTTATTCGGGAGGCTCGCATGTTCCTTTGTTGCCTTTCCATGGGGGAACACAAGCGGCGGTTCATGGGAATAAGGTAACCCCGAATTAGCGATGAGCCAAGGCGGGGGGCGGCTGTATGGGGTGATGGTGGTCCGAGTGCTCAGCTCTGTGGCTAGCTCTACGGCTGCTATGACTAGCTGGGTTGGCTTATGGTGGGGCTTCATTTATCTGCCTGGTGGCCTGCCATCAAGAAGCACAGATACTCAGCATGGTGGGGCTCTGGGGTTGCAGCAGGAGGAAATGCCTCCCTCTCGACCCTGCTTGCAGTCTCTCAGGGGTGCTTTGGTACTGGTTTGCAGTTTCTTTTTGTGTGCAGGTAGCCAGGGGAAATAAAAGCAGGTTAATGGGACAGGGAGGAGGGTGCTTTCTACTGAACCAGCCTTTTTTCTTTCCAAACCCAGGCACAAGGAGAGAGAGAGAACGAGGTAATGAATAGATGTATTCAAATGTCTTTACGAGGACATCTTTCAGTGCAGGGATTTGACCTTGGAGGTCTGGATTGCATCATTCATAAGGTGATAGCCTTGAGGTCAGCCTGCCTGACACATGAAGGTGCTGCTCCAGAAGACTTTGCACACCTCTCAAGGTGCTTGGAGGCCTGAAGAGAAAGAGCAAATAAAGGAAGAAAAGGCAATTTATTCCAGCTAAGCTGTTTCACCTCTTCCTGGGTGTAGCAGGTCAGGAGCCTGGTTGAATTGAGATCTTCTGATGCACCTGGCTGTGCTGCTGTTAGCTCTGCTGGTATTACTAGCAGTGGATGTTAGGATGCTGAAGGAGTTGGTCTGAGGAAGAGGAAGCTGGGGTAGAATGAAAGCTGTGGTCCAAGGTGTGCTGGAGGAGCTCATGCATAGTTTGATGGCTTGGTTTTTCTTCAGGGTGGCTCCTTCTAATTGTGAGAGCCTGTGTGCAGCTTTACCCATGAGCATTTGATCAATGGCACACAGATGGCACCAGCCATTGATCCATAAATTGGTGGTGGGTAGATGTAGGAGACCGCTCGCAGGTTCAGGCCCTAATGTTCAAGTCTTGCCTGTTCTGAACGTTCAAAAATGGTGAGGATAGTCTCTAAAAAATAGCAGGATTAATTCAGGGCTGCACTATCACACAGATGCAAACTGTTGTGGTCCATAACCTCACACCTTTTGCATTCATCCCACAGAGCTGTGCCCTGTGGATAAGGCTGCGTGCCCTGGAGAATGGAAAGCTCAGCTGGGAGGTGGGTAGGATGCTTCAGAGCAAGGTCACACGATGGTACCCATGGCCCACTGCTGTCTGCTAGGAGCTGTGGGGCATGTTCTGGTATGACTTGGAGGGCACGGCAGTTGGAGGAGCGTTGCTGCACGTCCTCCAGCTAACCCACATCCCTTTCACCTCTCACATCCTGTAAGCACGGTGGGTGTTTCCCTTCTTCAAAGAGCGTTTTAGAGCATTATTGTGTTTAGGGATGGGGGTGGGCGACAGAGGAAGGCAAAAGCTCAGCACCCTTGCTCTGTTGGAGTAGCAAATCAGGTGGTTTGCCTGCCACGTGAGAGCTTTCTTCAGCACAGAGCGGGGGGGTGCAATGTTTTGTGGCCATGTTGACTGATCCATAATGTTCCTCCTGGGGGGGGGGGGGGTAATCCCAGCGAAGTATTGGCTCACCTCGTGGTGTTACCAAACTTCCTTTGCATACTTTGTGCCTGCACACACGTGCATCACCCCTGCTTACTCGTCAGAAGAGGTTGTCTCCCCGCTGCTGGCTTCTTCCTATGTGTCAGTGCAACGTGCATTTGTTTGGGTGCTTTCTGGCTGAGCACAACTGCCACTGCTATTACTGTGCATGTACACGGATAATGGCTTCTTAGAGGGCTGGGAGAGAGCTGAGCTGTCATTTGTCTTTCATAAAGCAGCAACTGGTATCTGAAAACTGGGTTTCTTTGCATAGGCAGAAATGATGCCGTTGACTGCTAACGGCCTGCATGTGGTATGGGAAGAGAGGACCCTGCCATCCAGAGTCTGCCTTTGCAGAGAAGGGAGGAGCATCTCAGTTGAGGAGCTGCTGCAGGGATTGCTCAGCCTCGTTTTTCTGTCCATCCTGACTATTAAATAGTGCTCCAGCCCTGACAGTGAAGTTTTTGCCTGTGCTATTTGTGCTTTCCTCTGAAGAGGAGAAGGAAACTTTGAAATTCTCCTTTCTGCTCCTTTCTTATACCCTGCTTTTTGGGGAAAGCTGCCCTTAGCGTTTTCTTGTGTGGCTGTGTCATGAGGTGTTACGAATGCTGTCATCGCCTTCCTGTGCTCTCCTAGAAAGAGGAAGGCATGACTGCTGCCTCTTCTTGTTTGTAGCCTTTCCTCCCCATGTGTACTGCTTTCCTCATCCTCCGGTGTCCCTACACTGTCACGTGCACATGTGGCAGTGTCCCAAGAGGGGCCACCCCAACTTGCCCTCATTGCCTTGCTGAGTATCCTATGGGCTCAGTAATGGGCTGGCTGTGCCCTGCAGTGTCTGCCCAGTGACCTACCGTCCCCTTCCACTCCATTAGGACTCGCTTTTCCTTCCTTGAGCTCCTTCCCCTGAGGATCGTGCCGCTTCGCAGGGACCTTATTGAGAGCAAGATGCCAAATTGTAATCTTGAGCTCAGCTTTTTTCTTCAGGGAAGTGCTGGTGAATGCTGCTATACCCGCTTTGTTTTCATCATCTGTGACATGGCTCATCTCTTCCCGAGTGCTGCGTTGGGGGGGGGGGCATGATTTTCTTTATTATCTTAGATGTATATGCCATAGTAATTATTTGAATAACATTAGATTGCTTAAACTAGTGACAGATTGTTGAGCACCCAAAGGGCCATAGGCAGGTCTGTTGTAGGTGAAGGCTGCTGCCATGTTCTGGAAGCCACTGGGAGAGCAGTGAGCCTGATGGAAGGACAGGTCCCTTCTGAAATGCTGCTCCATGGGCTCCGTCAGAAGGTGTGGAGGCTTCCCTTCTGGCTGGGGCATCCTGGGCACCCGGACTGCGAACCAAAATCAGTCCCACTGGAGAAATTAATGTGGTGCCATGTCTGGAAGCTTCAGAACCCTTATGTGTGCTGCACAGCTCTGCTTGGCTGAGGTGGATGTCGCTGTTTCAGAAGGGAGAATGGGCTTGGAGGCAAAGGAGTTTGGTCATGGAGGAATAAGCAAGAAAAGATATGAAATCACCTTTTTGATGTGTGCAGGCTGTGAAGTTATGCTACATTTATGCCCTATTAGAAGTCCAATGAACTACATTAACCTTTCCTACACTGCTAGCACTTGCATAACGTCAGCAGCTTTTTTTCCCCTCTTAAGCTGTGTGGTGGGTGCTGCTTTCCCTTTTTCTCTATAAACCAAAAAAGGCATTCTGTTTTTGCCTCGCCAAGGGAGATAAGACAACTTCCTCTTATTAAATCCTGTGGCAATGCAATCCCAACCACACGGAGCTGACTTCAAGCACGCGGAGACATCTGCCTTTGGCAATTTTTGTCTTTATTGGTGAGACAGAGCCCGTGTTCCTCCTCTGCAGACGTGAATCCCAGTAACCCCTAAGCTGTCTGCCTGGATCCCTGCCTGCACAGGGTTACTTCCGTGCAGGGAGTTCATGCTGCATCCACTCACAGGCAAAAGCACCTTCAATCTTTGCCCTACCCACGCTGCGTAGCACAAATAAGGAGATGGCAAGAGCCACGTGTGGGACCAAATCTCCTTTTCGTGGCTCGCTGAAAGGCTTTACAAGGATATTTTTAGGGCTTTTTCTTTAATCCCCAGCAAACTCACAGCCTCTTAAAAACAAGGATTTGGGTGGTTACTCTTAAGTTCACCTCTGTCCTCTCTAAAGGAAAACCTTTGGTGCCAGCTGATGCGGCAGAATCGTGTTTATTGTCCCCTGTTAGACAGCTGGTGAAGCAGATGTGACAAACTCTCCTTGCTTTAGACCTTCAACTTTGCTGTAGAGCTTAGCAGATACTAGCAGGCTGGTTAAAGAAAATCTCTCTATGGCTGATTTTTGTTGGAACCGGATGATGTTAAGGTCCTTTCCAACCCTAACTGTTCTGTGATTTACAGCTCTACAATTTATGTAATGGTCATTTGTGTAACTTTCTATAGTAACTGGTGATGTACCTGTGTGCTGGCTGTCCCTTGGCAGTTTTCAGCCATCTGTGTTTAATGAGAGCTGTTTAATGACATGAATGTCCCTTCCCATCCTCCCAGCCTGGAGATTCCTCAGGTGCTCTGCATTTGGTTTGAATCTTTATTTGACTGTTGTGATTATTACTTCAAATAGCGTATGGCCTTTTAAGACCAAGCTGTAAGCTGCAGCGTTTTGGTGCTGGGGGACTTATTTGACAAGCTTTGAGGAAGAGACAGCCTGAAACTCCTGCTGCTTGATGGAGTCCTGCTGAGAAGAAAACCACGATGCTTCCCGTTTCTGTCCCGTGCTTCTGGACTACCACTGGCTGTATCCACTGAGTTTCTCCTGCCTCTACTGTCAGAATGAATCCTCCAGAAACCAGCGCTTGCAAACTGCAATCAAAATGATAGCTAGGAACTGTTGAAGGCCAGGCTGGATGTGGTTCTGGGCAACCTGACCTAGTTGAAGATGTCCCTGCTCATTGCAGGGGAGTTGCACTAGGTGAACTTTGAAGGTTCCTTCTAACCTGAACTATTCTGTGTTTCTATGATTCTGTTTGGACAAATCAGAAAAAGAAGAAAAAGATGGTGTGTGCTCCAAAAATGAGAGCGATGATCCAAATAGAAAAGAGTAAATGATGAAGTAATGAATAATGCCTGAATGCTTTCCTTAAATCTGAAGTAGGAGCCCTTGACACTATATAATTAGCACATATATAATGCTTTCATGCACTGCAAAATGTCTAAATGAGGCATTAAGGAGTGAGGTGGTCTAAGAGGTGACGGCTGGACTTGATAATCTTAAAGGTCTTTTCCAATCTGGTTGATTCTGATGAAGAGGAGAAGGCTGTGGCCCAGGACTGTAGTCATCACGGTCACCTCTGGCACCTGCTCAGCACTGCTGCCCTTCAGGGGAGATGGAGCTCTGCCATGTGGTCCTCCCAGGAGGGCAGATGTAGTCCCCATGGTTGTGGTGCCGGTAGTGCTGTTGTGTTTCAGTGTGATGCTGCTCTGCCTGCCTTGGTGCAATATTCCTTATCAAACCGGAGCTCTCCGAGGCTGGCACTACTTTGTTTGTTTTGGTGGTGGTTTCTTTATTGCTCTGACAAATGTTGGTTGTATTTGTCATAAGGAAGGGGGAAAGCCGTGACTGATGGCTGCATCGAAAGGAGCGCGGCCAGCAGGTCAAGGGAGGGGATCCTGCCCCTCTGCTGTGCAAGGGGGAGACCCCCCTGCAGCCCTGATCCAGCTCTGGGGCAGCAGCACAGGAGGGACGTGGAGCTGTTGGAGTGAGTGCAGAGGAGGCCATGGAGATGCTGCGAGGGCTGGAGCAGCTCTGCTCTGGAGCCAGGCTGAGAGAGCTGGGCTGGGGCAGCCTGGAGAAGAGAAGGCTCCTGAAGGGGAGACCTGAGAGCAGCTCCAGTGCCTGAAGGGGCTGCAGGAAACCTGGAGAGGGGCTTGGGCCAAGGGATGCAGGGACACGCCAAGGGGAATGGCTTTAACCGGCCAGAGGGGAAAAGAACAGTACCTGTTTTTGCTAGTGACACAAGCTGCTGTGTATGTACCCTTGTGACACTCTTGATTTGAAGCTTGTTATTCCACATAGACGTAGTCCACAGTTCATAACTTCCACTGATATTTTCCACGATCTTCATATTTCTCCTCTTTTATAGAAGAAATAAATGAGTTTTAAGGACGTTCCTTACTGATGAGGTTTGTTCTGATCTCAGTCACAAGCTACTAGAACAAAAAGACTGCTGTGATAAATGAATATAAAATAGCCCAATTGTGCTATTTTCTAAGCACATATTAGAAAAAGGGAAAAACCTTCGGCTGTGCTGTGTGCTTCAAGGGATTTTTTTAACGTAGCACATTAATACCCCTGTGCCCGAGAATGCCAGACTGGGTTAGGAGCCCAGAGAGGCTCAAATAAAGGATTAGTCACCCTCCTCCTCCCCTGTTCCAGAGGTGGGACTGACATGACTGTGGTTGCATGGTGGGTGAGATCTCCTCTGCAGTATCTTTTGGTCGAATGTTTCACAACAATGAGTACTCCTTCTTGGGGAGCAGCTTTAATCCTGACAGCAGCTCCCAGCCCAGGAAGCTTGGGAGCCACTGAATGAGGCGCTTACATGGAGCATGGTGGCATCCCGTTATGTGAGGTGAGAGCAGGGGGAGGAAAGCAGGGAGGCTGCTTGCTGCCTTGTCCTCTGAAGAATCCATCACAAGCTATTCTTGGGATGGGAGAAAGGAAACATTGCCTGACCCATGTGTCTAGCCAGATAAACCTACTCCTATGTCAACAAAGACTGTTGGGGTAGCATGTATTCACTACACAGGGTAATTACCCTTTATGATGGTTGTTATGCTGTATAACAGTCCGTAATTTGAGGGAGTGGCTGCAGTAGAAGTTGACAGCACTGCAGTCCGTAAGGTCCTGGGGAAACTTGGCTAGGTCAACAGAAGCTTTATGGGGTTCAAAAGGAAGTGCATAGCCTAGCACTGCGGGTAAAATAACCCCTTGCTTTAGTACAAGTGGGCAACTGGCTCGTTTGGAATCATCAGAGCAGGCGTTAGAGGAAGCTGCCTCACTCAGAAGTTAGTGCGGCACTGGAAGAGGTGATCTCGAGGCCATGGAGTCTGAAGTGTTTTGGAGGTTTTCAAGACTCAGCTGGGTGAAGCCACAGCTAGCATCATGGTAGACCTATGCTGAGGGGGTTGTTGCATCAGGTGGCCTCCTTTGAGCAACGTTTCCGTGCCTGTGGTTCTGCAGCATCCCTGCAGACACCCGGGGTTCGGTTTGGTTTGGTTGGTGGGGGTTCTTGTCTTCATCACGCAGTCTCCAGGAGTATTCTGGGATGCACTAGAACAAGTGAATGGTAACGGCCCGTGGAAACGGGCTGCAGTCTGCTCTGCTCTCTGTTTGTTGCGTATGTTCCTTTTGATCGGTCTGTCCCTTCTGCTTGGTGTGTCTGTGCTGGAAGGCTCGCAGCGCACTGAGCAGAGGCTGGTGTGAGGACAGCAGTGCGCTGGGATGGTGCCCACTCAGCCGGTTTTTCCGACTTTGAGAGCTGAGGAAGGGATTACCTTCTCTCCCAGATTAGAGTTGCAGCTATGTGATGCATCCCTGGAGGTTTAAATCAAAACCTCTCTCTGTTACTCTGATACTCAGAGCAAAGGCTGTATGAGGTTGTGTCTTTCGGCTAACCGGAGGCTTAAGCTTCATGTAGCCCCCGTCACACTTCAAAGATATTAATAAAGTAAAAAACAACTGGAGTGATAGAAAGACCATCTGGCCTGCTATTTGGGTTAACGTTCTATAAATGGCACTCCAAATGCCCCATAGGCTAAATTCCCTGTTCTAAAGCAGTATCATGTGGTGCTATAGATGAAGGATACCAGTCTTCCAGTGCCTAAGGAGGGCCTATGAGAAATCTGGAGAGGGGCTTGGGACAAGGGCGTGCAGGGACAGGCCAAGGGGAATGGCTTTAACCTGCCCGAGGGGAGACTGAGCTGAGCTCTTAGGCAGAAGCTCTTCCCTGTGAGGGTGCTGAGGCGCTGGCACAGGGTGCCCAGAGAAGCTGTGGCTGCCCCATCCCTGGCAGTGTTCAAGGGCAGGTTGGACACAGGGGCTTGGAGCAAGCTGCTCTAGTGGAAGGGGTCCCTGCCTGTGGCAGGGGTTGGAGCTGGAGGAGCTTTAAGGTCCCTTCAACCCAAACCAGGCTGGGATTTCATGACACTTCTGTAATTAGCTCTTGGAAAGGAGGCTTCTAACTTTTTACCCTTACATGACACATGTTTTTCTTATCTGATCTGTGCTCTCTGTGGGCTCTTGCAGATGTGACAATGGGCAGATTGTTATTTTCTAACTACAGCATTCTTTGTGTTTCTGGTGACCTGAGAATGCAGCATCAGCATAAACAAAATTCTTTATGGCTTGACATTAACTCCCCTTGTGAGCAGCTTTACCTGGTTGTTTTCAGTGCCGTTCCTGACACTTGGGTGTGTGCAAGACAGAGGAGTGCCATCTGCCCTGAAATATCAAACTCTTTTTTTTCAGCCTTTGCTCTCTCTGGCTCACTTCTTTCCCCAGTTTTCCATTTCTTTACATCACGTTTTGGAATGTGCAGTTGAGCTCAGTTTTAGGAGGATGGGTGCACGTTCGTGTCCCTTTGAAGCTTGGGTACCAAATAGTTCTGGGTTTTGTAATCTTCAAGTGTGCTAGCCAAGAGCCGGTTTTGAGGAGGTCTCATCTCCTGCTCCTTTCCTTCTCCACACGGTACAGATGTACAAAGAGAACGGCCCAGTTGTTGGCAGCGGGTCCTGACACTGTTTGTAAGACAACGTAAGCTGCTCATGAAAGAGCCATACAGTGCCCTTGACCAAAGCACTGCGCTTCATTTCTGCACTGCTCCTTTCCCCTCATCACAGTGCCTCTCCTCAGGGATTTCATTGATGGCTCTCTGAGCACCTCTTGTCTATGTTCTCCTATTTTAATCCCAGGTGTTCGGCCTCTCCCCCCCGTTAGAACCATTCTGCTTTGGCATGAAGTCTTCTGCAGAAGGTGCTGATATGAAACACACAATTGCTGTTGGCGCTCTGCCAGCCTCTTCAAAGTAGGAGCCAGCTTTTGAGGTTAAATCTCATTGTTAAGAGCGTACTATAAAAGGCTTTGAAATTCTGTGTACAGATGCAGCCAGGAAGCTGCAGTACTCGTTGTGAGCTGCCAGGCTGGTTCTGCCACCAAACCGTAGCGTTGCTCTTGGGCCTGTATTTAACAAAATGAGCTGGCTTCACTGTAAGGCTTTTAACTGGGCAAACCCATTCCTCTGAGAGGAGGATGTGCATGTAGGACAGGGTAATATTGCATTCAGTTTCTGGGAGTGAATAAGGGGATATGAGGGCATTTCACGTAAGAGCTTGATGGCATAGGGTTCACATACTGGACAGAGAAGGGGGACCAAACTGTTTCACATCACGTTTTATTGCTTTCCAAGTTCAAATCTGTTTTGCATGGACACAGAGGTAAATTCTCCAAGTAGAGTCCCCATGAATCGCTTTGCCTCCCAAGGTCCTATAACTTTGGGGTAGCTGCGTTCTTCATGGCAGAACGATAGCGTGGTGGTGCAGCCTTTCCCAACATGCCCATCTGACCTAAGGAAGGACTGCTCAGTTTTTCCACTGCTGCAGTAGGGCTGGGTAGGATTGGAGGAGATGCTGTTTCTGGAACTAAGAAGCTCCACTCCAGCAGGGAATGATTCAGAAAATCTGGAAAAAGAGCCAAATACCAGAGACCACTGGCACTGTACCGCAATGCCTGTGTTTGGAAGCTCTGTCACCTTTTGGGTTTTAGGAGCTTCTACAGTTTCTGGTTTCCGCCTCGGTCTCCTCCCTCGTTGGACAGATTTGAATAATGCAGTGCCAGTTAAATAACTTGCCCATGTCCAGTTTTAATGAGTCAGAAGAAATCAATGTTGCTGCAGACACAGCACTCTCTGTGGGCCTCCCTCTCCCTGCAGAGTTACAAGGAAACAGGCGTCCTCTGAAGAGTTAAAAAATGAATAAAAACTAATCCAAAGGCTGTGAATGTTACACAGAGCATTTCCCCTCATTTCAGAGCCACTGGACACAAGGTGAGCTGGTCCGAAGGGAGATGTTACGAGTAAGGAAGAAATATAGTAAAAAATGCAATATGGAAGAAGGAAAATAGATTTTGCCATGTTATAAATTAAACTAAAAGCCAGCTGCCCCCCTTTTTTAACACAGGCAACTGGTTTTGGTTTGCTGTGTGTCGGGAGTGAGCTGAAACAACTTGTGTGTTTTTTGTGAGTAAATGTAACTGTCATCAGACTGTTCCCCCTGCACTTGCAGCAGTATTCCATTCTGCTGCCTGAATTATTGTGTAGTGAAGTGTTTGGCACCGGAGTAACCAGTGGAGGAGTAAGTGGAAGTAGTGACAGAGAAGCCTCCTGGATTGTCACCCTGAGGTCTGAATGATGGTGGAAGTTAATCTGCATTTTGCCACTGCCTGTACCTAGTCCCCATTAGTAGATATATGCAGGCAAGATTGCTGCTTTCAATGTAATTTAATGGAGGTATTTGATTTGCTGCTGCTTTATTCATTAGCTACTGCTCTGTAATCATAGAATCATAGAATAGTTAGGGTTGGAAGGGACCTTAAGATCATCCTGTTCCAACCCCCCTGCCATGGGCAGGGGCACCTCACACTAAACCATGTCACCCAAGGCTCTGTCCAACCTGGCCTTGAACACGGTCGGGGATGGAGCATTCACAACCTCCCTGGGCAACCCATTCCAGTGCCTCACCACCCTCACAGGAAAGAATTTCCTCCTTAGATCCAATCTAAACTTCCCCTGTTTAAGTTTGAACCCGTTACCCCTTGTCCTGTCACTACAGTCCCTCATGAAGAGTCCCTCCCCAGCATCCCTATAGCCCCCCTTCAGATACTGGAAGGCTGCTATGAGGTCTCCACGCAGCTTCTCTTCTCCAGGCTGAACAGCCCCAACTTTCTCAGCCTGTCTCCATAGAGGAGGTGCTCCAGTCCCTGATCATCCTCGTGGCCTCCTCTGGACTTGTTGCAACAGTTCCATGTCCTTTTTATGTTGAGGACACCAGAACTGCACACAGTACTGCAAGTGAGGTCTCACAAGAGCAGAGCAGAGGGGCAGGATCACCTCCTTCGACCTGCTGGTCACGCTCCTTTGGATGCAGCCCAGGACATTGTTGGCTTTCTGGGCTAATCGTTACGTTACTGGCAGCCTCAGTCCTTCTGTGGTTTCATCTCATGAGTTTGGGAATTTGGGGGTTATTTTCAACTGCCCCGTCTATTTTAAACCCTTCTAAAACCAAAAAAAAATCAACAAATAATGCCTTGGAACAGACTGATCCTTTGAGCCATTTCCCTAATTAACCTTTGCCCCTCAGGAATCGGCTTTGGTTCTGTTCAATCAAGTGCAATGTATCCCAGTCCTTAATAACCAACATCTCCTCTGAGGACCTTGGAAATGTTCCATGACTTCTCTAACTGCTGCCCCTCTTAGCATTGCACCAGCGTGCAGGGACAGCGCTGGAGAAGAATAGGTAGGACTAACAAGAGGACAGCAAGAGAAAAGGCCATAGGAAGGTCTGTAATTTAGCAAAGTGTTTCTAAAAAGTGCATCTAGCTCAGGGCTTATGTTTTCAGTACTCTGCACCGCAGATGGAGATGGGTTAGCAGAACTTTATGAGCATAATGAATAAGACAGTTTATGCGTGCACTCACTGCATGCACCCAAAAGGATGCCTCTTTTGTGACTTCCTCTGATTTAGAAGTTTGAGGGGAATTTTTGGAAAGGGAGACTTTGTACAGGTGGAAACAAGCAGATGATGCCCTGCCTCCTTCCCCTTAGCTGAAAAAAGAATTAGGCTTTGAGACATGATCCTGTATGTGGAGGAGAAAGTAAATAGGATGCTTCCCTGCTGCTCTTAATCCTCTCTATGATGGACCCCCCCCAGAATTAGCATCAGTGCCCTGCTGAGCATCAGTGCCTCACCACTCAGGAGACACCTTTTCTGTGTAGATGGACAAGAAAAAGATGATGTTTCCTTAGCGTCACGGAGTGTCTGGGAGTTTTGAGCAGTTCCCCTCTTAATTTCACTGTGCATGACCTGCCTGTATGCACAGCAGCATGGATTTCATCCCTTTGGAAAGAGCTTGGAATGAGTGTTCCCAAGGAGGAGGTCAAGAAGGCTTCCAGGTCTCAAATATAACATGGGGACTCTCACGCTTTCTGTTGCCACTTGTGGGTTGGGTCATTTTGTGAGCATGTCTTCCTTCCTTCCAGAGTGCTAGGAAGAAGTTCTTGCAACCTCCCTTTTTGGTTTTGCACTGTGCATTGGGAACACACAGTGTCCAGGGTTTATGCATCATCGTTCCTTCCCTGCAGTGGTATACCTGTGCTGAAACCACAGCATCATGTGGACGTAAATCAGCCCCTCAATGCTAAGTTTATAGGTCCTGCAAAGTGATGGCTTTGCTGCAGGTGTAGGAAAGAGAACAGCAAGGAGAGAGCTGCGTGTTGGAGAGGAGTGAAAGAGCATCCCTGGACCCAGGGAACCGCTCAAATGGGAAAAGAAAGGAGTGAACTGTTTCAGTTGCCTCCTGCCTGTTAGGTTGGGTGATGCTGTTATCCCCCCCAAGCTCAGTAGTAACCATCAATAATGCATGTTTTCCCCCTTTTAGTTCCATTACAATTTCCTTTCTCCCCATGACAAATACTCCAGTCACTCACACAATGTAATAGTATCCACGGATGCAAACACTGGGGGAACAGTGTTTGTATACCAATTTGCTTGATGGATTTCAGCTTCTCTGCTCCTTCCATTTACTCCTGGTTCCCTTTCAGCTACAGTGCCTTGATCTGCTTTTGGGTTTCAAACCATTCTGCAGGCAAATCAATGATGACTAGACAGCAAAGAACACATCCGGACTGCAAAAATTAGCTCTAAATAGATTTACATATATGTATCTATGTATGTATCGTTTCTATCAAGATTATGTTCATCAAACTATATATAAAATTTATAATAGCTATTTAACATATAATATGAATATATAATGTCTTTAAATACACATGATATGATAATATAGATATAAATAAGGTAAATAGATATCTAATTTTTTCTCTAAAGGAAATCCATCTCCCTGTTTTTATTCTGCTTTCTAGTTACTGTAGATGTATTTTCTCCTGCGACTCTCCCAGATCATTTTATGGTGTCATTAGCTGGCAGCCAGTCCCAAAGCTGGGACTTTAGATGGCATGGTATTCCTACCCAGGCCCATCAGTTTACTTCATAAGCAATCTGATGTCTTCCAGCAGCTGTTAAGATGTGGCAGCAGACAGGGTTTTTCCCTTTCCTTTAAGGGGTGATTGAGAAGATGCAAATGCTTTTAGTGGAAAAGGAGAAACCGGTTTTATTTCCTTGCCAGACTTCGTAGGGGCTGATGGAGGAAGTTTATGGGGCTGAAAGTCATTAAACATGTTTTTATTCCTTCTTCTGTCTCCTTTTGGTTTTACTGGGGTTTGAGTAAACAGGGTCCGGGGGGAAGGACACCTTTTAAAGTGGGATATGCCAGCAGAAATGAGCTGTTTTTTCCCAGTCCATGCATTGATGAACGACTTTAAATGTTGCTCCTTCACTGTAAAGGCTGCACAAACCCTGCGACGGTCACTTCCCCATCCTTATTGTTAACTCACCAACCACCAAAGGAAGAACAGGGCTGGGATGTGAATGGTGAGGAAACAGAGCATGCTGTTTGGGAGGAGAGCTGGGGACTGAGGTCAGGGATGGGGAGAGCAGGCAGCTGATGGGGAGGGCTCCCTCCCAGGTACCAAGGGTGGTCAGCACGGCTCAGCTGCGTTTTGTTTTCCAGCTCTCATGTTTCATACCCATCTCTTAGAGCAGAACTGATTCAGGAGTGAGGCCAGTTTATGCAGATACACAAATACCATTTTAGAACTCAAATTCAATGACCCAGGGGGTTTTGTACTGTTCTTTTTGTTAACTAACCCAAACGTAAGTCTGTCATCAAGCACTTCTGTTGTGTGCATCCGTGCTCTTCTCTTTGGGTATGTAAGTCATCTGTAAAATGTTCACCATGGACCACAACATCGTTATGATATCTCATCTCAAGAGCAAAGGGAAAAGTTTATGGACTGAAAGGGAAGGAGGAGGGGAATGATTTAATGATGCTCAGAACAGCAGTTTGGGGTTGAGTGGTTTTTATACAGGCTATTTATGATCGTGTCTGTGAGCCGAGCTGGAGCATGATTCGGCACAGCTGTCTGCTGAATAAGGAGCCAGAAAGCTAAGAGAAGTCAAATGGCATTTCTTGATGTTGTTAACTTCAGTCAGGCTCGTGCGCTGACTCACAGAAAGCATGAGGGTTTTGGAAAAACCTCAGGCCCCAGGCAAAGATGTATGAGCTTGCAAAGCAAATTGAGGCCAGCCCTCAGTTCACATTGCTGCTGGGTGACAAACCTGGGCTGGAGATGATGTGCTGCACCGATCCATGGGAGACGGGCGGTGCTGGCTGCCCGAGGAGCTCTGCTCTTCGTGTGCCAGGATGTATAAGTGAAGTGGCAGCAAATGTGGCTGTTCTGGCGTGCCTGGAGGCTCCCTGTGCCCCAGCTCTCTGCAGGCTAAGGAGGCACAGAGAGCCAAGATGCAGGCAGTGGGCCTGCCAGCTTCCAGCTGGGATCTTGTGCGCTGCTTTTGCAGCCCCCCTGCATCCTGGTGCCTAGCAGCTTCTGTAGGATGCCATCATGATGCTTCAGTGCTTCACTGGTGCTGATCACTGAACTTATTGCTTCACATTTTCCTCACTTGTCATCCCCTTTTTCTCAGAATTCCCATTCTGCGCTGAATGGGAGCCTCAGCTCCTCTCTGGGGTCAGCTCAGCAGAGGCAGGTCACTGAAGTCTGGAGACCTTCTCCTTTAGTGCTGACAGCCAAGTGACCTATGTCCCCAATGGTTGCAATTCTAATGCTGTGCAGGGGTGGTCCAGAAGCTGGCTGTAATTCTGGTTCTCCTCTACCCCTATGCTGGGGCACCCTTCAAAGGGGTTTTGGAGGAAGCAGCTTCTCTTCCTCAAGTGCATTCTGCATGAATGGTTCTTGCATCTGACTTGCATGGTAGTTTGTGTCTATGCCATCTGGCTTGCTGCAGAGCCACAGCTGCATTGGATTGCAGGCAGAGGACCCTGAGTTGTTTCTTAGGAAGTCCCTGACATCCCCGTTTCAAGAGCAGATGGGGTTTTATGGGCAGTGTGAACTCGAGCTGGGAAGTGAAGCTCAATGCAAATCAAACTGTGGCTCACGGCGAATAGGAATGCACCAACCAGCAAGGGACCTATTGGCAAGTTTGTAGTGCAAAAGGCTGCTAAAAAGGCTCACATTATTCCTGGGTATGTGGGATTAGAGAGAGGAACCCAAGGCTATGTGTTTTTAAGTAAGAAGACCTTGAGGGAAGGATTGCGATGCTGCCCCAAGGAACAGAAATGTGCTTTAGCTATAGGCATTTGCTTAGCACTGTGACTAGTCTTCTGGAAACCAAAAGGAATTCCCTCAGAGGAGAATGCTGTGGGTCACCCCTGGCCAAGGAAGGAGGGAGTCGTGTTTCCTTGACAGCACATCACGGTTGTGTATTTGTACAGCTGGAGGAGAGTCCCTCACCCTGAGCCCTGCATGTTTTCAGGTCTTTTGAGTGTGCCGGAGGTGCCAGGTTATTAAATGCAATAGCTTTGGTTAAATAGATCATGCAAGTAATGGAGGCGGGGAGTATTTTTAACAGAGCTTCAGATACAGCAAGGCCATCTTTATCGAGCTGGTGTAGTTACTTGCGTTGCAGGTTTCTCAACACTATGCTTTAAGGCTGGTGCAGTGGAGCAGGTGCTCCAGGATCCAAAAGGTTTCTTCAGGAAATAAGGTTTTTCTATGACTTCATTCACGAGGTACTGTTTGCATGGCACAGATGAAGAAGAAAGAAATGACACCGGGGCACATAAACAGGGTACTGAAGTGTGCTATCATAGACAGCAAGGTCTTGAGCTTCAGCACTGGCTTTTGGTGGCTCTCCTTGCATTTCTGCTTTAGTAGGGATCCTCCTTCCCTCTCAGTTACTGATTGTATTCCTGTGTGTTTGAAATGGTGGGTGAGCACACAAGCTGCAAGCAGCAGACGTAGTTGTGAGTTGCTTTCAGAGTTTGTAGGATTGCTGATGGAGTGCATAAATGAGTGGCCTGATGTCTTTGCAAAGCATAAAGCCCCCAAAGCAGCAGCCTTGAAAGAAGCTGCATTTCTAAGCCAACACTGCATAAAGTAGCAGATACTAACACTGATTGGAATTGCTGGAAGAAATAGCAGTAAATAACTAGCTGTCGAGCAGTTTTCCAGGTATTGGTCTGTAATGCAATGGGCAGAGAGCATCTGTGATGCTGCTTCAAGGAAAGAAGTATCTTGGAGCAGGGTCTATGAAAGCTGATATTTGCATTTACTGATTGCTTTTGACCCAGAAAAAATACTTGAAAGAGTGAAGCACTGGGCAGACACTGATCTCTGTGCACTGATAACTGTAGAGGGAAGGCTTTTTTTCACCAAGAGTTAAACCAGTGTTGTTGCAAATCACATAGCAGCACTGAATTCGGATTTGCTTCTGGCCTTGCATATGCAGTATCTCTGCAGGATGTAAACGTTTTCTGTGGGTTTTTCACCTCTAAACAAGAGTACAGCATCCCTGTAAACACAGCGAGATAAGGTAAGAAGATTCCTGCCCCCTGTTTTATTGCTTGCTTCTGTGTAACTTGGTATTCTTTGTTTTAAATAGAAACGTGCCGGTTGAAGGAGTTCTTGTGGGGCTTTACTAGTGTAAATGGGAAGGAGGGTAGGTTTGTGCTGTAAGAAGATGATCTCCAATGAGAACAGTACCTGCATTTGCAGCAGGCTCTCTCTTTCTTCTGCAGTGTCAGATAATCCACAATTAATGTCCTAGAAATAAATCAGTCAACTGGGAGAAGCAGCCTTGGTTGATAAATTCTGCCTTTTCATGACCAAGTGATCAAAAAGTTTCTGGTTTCAAAAGGAGAAAGACAAAAGCAGTTTGTATAACAAACCCCTTGCTGTATAGCTTGCAGGAGGGAATGGCAAAATGTGGGGTTTTTCGATGCACCTTCCAGTTCAGCTGAATGCTTGTGTGCAGCACAAATGGGAACAGAAAATCGTGTGCCCCCTGCTTGGGCTTTAATGGAATACCTTTCTCCTGATTATCCTGTTGTTTTCTGAACTATCTCCACCCTCTCTGTCTTAGTCATAATAGCCTCTACAGGCTGGAAATGTATGGAGCTATTTTATAATTCATTGGCTTTTTATGATGGTCTGAAGGCACCTGAAAACTAGAAGTACATTAAAGTAAAAGCACATTTGTGTTTAGGGCTTAGGCTGTGAATACCTGTAGTGGAAAGCATTGTAACAGGGTAGAAGGACACGATTAAAGCTCTGTTTTGCCAGCTGCTGTCACAGGATGGATTTACATGATTAATGTGTAAGATGTCAGTGGACGCTCAAGAATTATGCAGCATTGCTCTGAGGTTTTGAAAGAGGGATAAAACTTCTTGTAGTACGTGGCCAATTATATCCTTTGGCAGACTTGGTGGGTGGCATGTACTGCCCCGGGGAACTGAAGTTCCTCTCTCATTTCATTAACCATATAGTCAATCTAAAGCTTGAAGTAGGCACCGAAGCTGTGAAGAGCTAAAACTTAGGTGGGCTGAACATCAACTGTGTCATCTTAAAGTAGATGCCTGGCTCCATAGGTGGATGTGTTGCTGTTCCCTTCTACTCCCTGGCTAAGGTAACTGCTGTGAGTGCCCAGGGATGGGGAGGTGTGATGTGGCCTCACCAGTGCTGCGCAGAGGGGCAAGATCGCCTCCTTGAACCTGTTGTGGGACCCAGAGAAACCTGTTGGTACTGAAGAACAAAGCTGACTAAACCCAGTAGAAATGTTGAGAGTCTTCCCTTGTGTTTATCATTCAGAAGATCCTTAATTGTTCATTTAAGGCATTGAAAATGTAATGATTAATGCACTTCCTCTGTAAGGTGAATTCAGGCATGCTTTTAAGTTGGAAACCAGAAAATCTTGTTTGCTGCTTCTACAGGCTGCTTTGTGAAGTGGGAGGATAAAAAGAGAGCTTCAGTTCTGCTGTTACTTGTGTTTCTGTAATGCTTGCAATGGAGTGATTCATTCTTTTCTTTCTCTGTTTTTTGTTACAGTATCAAGCTTTTGGCTGTACAGGAGCTGGTTGATAGAGAAGCTCTGGAAAAGGTATTTTAAAACGTATCTAATTGTCCTAATACATTTAAACTCTTAAGCCCCTGTTTTAGCTGGGCTTCCAGCTTTAAGGAAAATCATGCGGCATAAAATAGGACGTCTACCGTCTACCTAGCTGTGTAGTATGTGAGGTCAGAGGGATGTTGTTTTAGCCAAGTTGATGGCGTGCTTTTGGTGTTTTCTGATCCTGCAGTGGGCTTGGGGTGAGCAGTGCCCCCAGCCTGCTCATATTAGCTTTCCTGAAATCAGTTCCTGCTAACAGCTAAGTAGATGATTTGAACCAACAAAGATGAATGCCTGAAGCAGAGTGAGTGGTTGAGGAGTCCCCTTTGAACATCCAGCTCAGAAGAATGGCAGGAGGTGCCTTGGCAAGAATATGGTTTAATTTAGTGATAAACAGATCAAAGCAGCCAACTATTCCACATTGGTCCTAGCAGCAACAGCTGAGTATATGGTGTTTATTATTAGCTTCAGCTCTCCCCCTGTCTGTCTTGTGCAGGGATAGGCCTGCCTTTAAGCCTAGCCTTCCAGGGAGCTGAGGGATGTGCCATCCATCACTGTCCCAGGGATGGTGAGGTTTGTAAACAGCCTATGCATGGCTGAGGAGGGGGAGACAGAGGGGAGGAACTGTGTGGAGCTGATGGCTTCCTGCCTCCAAGCGATGTGGTCCTGTTCAGGGGGTGCATCCCCCTGGTCCAGCGCCATTAGCTTAACCAAGGTGTCTCAGCAGCCTGAGATCCCACCTGCAGAGATACAGCAAAACCAGCAGCTGCAAAAGGCTGGAGGGTTTGTAAATGAAGCCCGGTGTTGCAAACCAGATCTTTTCCTTCTGCGTGAAGAACCTATGCGGTCTATGATTTTCCTGGCTTGGAGAGTAGGACTGCACTTCCAGAAGTGCTGGGACTGGTGGGTTCCCTTCACTTTCTGCACCTTCATCTAGCAGACCAAGCAACCAGCTGTGAGGCAGCATGGAAATGTAAGAGACTTGGTGGGGTTCAAAGAAAACCCCTGGACTCAGAGCCCTGCTGGGAAAACTGCTGCTTTTGTGGCAGGTAGTGAGCTGGCGCTGGCACAGGGAGCCTCTGTGAGTGACATGGCAAGGAAGGAAGGAAACCTTCTCCTGCCTTGTGCACATCCTGCCTGTGTGAAGGAGAAGGTCCTGCAGCACTGGGGTAAGGCTGCATCTGCTAGGAGCTCTAGAAATACTGCGTATGATGAAATGCAGCAGCCGTGGGTGCTTCAGCCTTGGCTGGGTTGGTGTTTCACAGAGACCCCATGTACAACCCTGTTAGTTCAAGAGGGGCATCTCTTCACTGGCTTTCGTGAGCTCTGATTTTGACCCAGAGGGGTGGATTTTGTTGAAAGGCAGTGACAGATGATGACCAGGCAGGTGATGCTGTAGGTCTTGCATGCAAAGGCATGCTTCTCAACCACTCGTTGTGCAAAACAGGTTAATATTCACACATTGTCACTGCTCACTGCTCACAGCAGTCCGTGTCTCTGGCACCTCACACTCTGTCCAATTCTCACCTCTCTGTGGGGCCCAGCGCCTCCTAACACATACTTGGGAAGGGTGAGTGCCCTTAGCCTAGTGGGAATGGCTGATTGAGGCATTGCCTGGGGCTCTGCAGGAAGGTCTTCCGAAAAGCTCAGCCTCAGGAAAGGGATCTTTCTAAACTGAGCTCTCTGAATATTTGATATCTGCTTTCATACAATGCCAGGCTTAAAGAATGTAAAAGGCCAGATTAGCCCTCTGGAAAATACCAGGGTGGCATTATGTAAGTTCAGATAAATTTGCTGTCTTTAGGTTTTAAATACAGGAGGGGGTTAGGGGAAGCAGACAAGAACAAAATCCCGTGTCCTGCCTGCTTGCAGAGTCAGGTTTTGAGGGCACACGCTGAGCTTTGCATTTGTAAATCATTATTTCCCTGCATTGTATTGCAGGGAAATAAACGGAATGTTATTAAATAGTAATATTTTAATATTAACTGCCGGATTGATTCTTCCTGGGGAAGAGGCGGAGCTCTGGGAGAGCTCCCCAGGAACTCTCACCCCAGGGTGTTTTCCAGTATTTTACTCGGTCTACGTGCTATTTCTAGGTTTGGGAAGTCCTTACTTGCAGATGAAGAATTCTCCTTGGCAAGTGTTGATTGCACCTGTTTTGGGAAGGGGAACAAACTAATTCTCCAGAGGAGCATGCTGTCTATATAGCTTAAAAAGAAATCTGTGCAAGCAACAGACTGCACCGCCTCACCAGACATTTCCCATTGTTGGCTGTTCTGATGGTTAACTCTCTAGTCCTTTTCCATAGGCAACAGGTATGCCAAAATGTTTGTTGGCATTGGTGCTTGATGCCAGTAGGATGTGCAGGAGGAGCCACCCAGTTAAGATGAATATAAAAATACTCTTTTCATTCTGTCAAGTGTTCCCCCTGCGCCTTTCAGGTGTTTCAGGGCTCTTGAACTCATTTCTCCTTCAGAAGTAGGTTATTGAACAATTTTAAGTAATCTGTGCAACAGCCTTATCTTTAGTAACCCCCTGACAGCTTTCTGTTTTGAGAAGGTTTTTTTGGGGTAAAAGCAACAGTAACCCATGATTTTCCTATTTGTGTGTTAATAAGCAGGTGCATCTGCTGTTACTGTTGATGAGGAAGGACTGTCCACTTGATTCCACCAACAGCAGTTTGGTCGCTTCTCATCTGGGAAGTGCAAATCGTGTAACCCTCATCTGTGGTTTGTGCAAGTGTGGAATTCAACTGCAAAGTGATGATTATTCTGCTTGAAGTTGAAAGTGATGGATCTAGACTGGCATGAGAGATACAATGGGTAGACTGAAGGGTGGTAGGAGCTGGGATGAGAATTGTGGTTTTGTTCAGGGTGATGTTCTTGAAGTAGGTGATGACTTGCAGCCTGAAAAAATAGGGTAAGTAAGATAGGCTTCACTATCAAGGTTTGTTTGTGCCAGTGGTGCCAAATTTGTGCACTGTACGCTATGTCCAAGAGGTCAGTGAAAAGCAAGTGAGAAGAACAAAGTAATTATCAGTAGGCTTACGTTGTCTGTATGGGGATTGTCACCCTCAGATTTGGAGTCACAAATAAAAAGGGGTTGAAAGTCTTTCACCTGGTGTTTGGAAGTAGAGTTCCTGTAGCTGCGAAGCACGGGGTACATCCCCTAGGCAGCAGCAGAGGTAGTGATTAACCTCTAGCTGTCTTAGTGCAGGAAGGGATCTCCCGTCTGTGGGCCAAACATTATGTGGTCACCCATTGGGCTTATGAACATGAAGAGCTGAAATGATAGAATGGGAGACCTCTGGTCAGCTTTCTCCTCCACATAGATTCCCCCCTCATTTGAAAAGGTATTTCTGTCTCTTCAAAGAGGATATCCTTGCCCTGTTGAATGAAATGGAAAACTTAGCGCTGTAAGCAAGCAGTTCCTATGATCTGTGCTCATTGCTTTACTTTTCCCACCTCCCTCAGCAGTACTAATGGCTGGAGTTGTCTCCTGTGATGTGGAATCTGTTTCCTGGGTTTTCTCACCCATAGGAAAGACAGATGTCTGTATTTGAGAGATGCGCACTAGAGGCAACCCCTTCCCATCAGGCAGAACTTTCATGTTATGCCTGAGGAATCAGTGAACCCCAACTGCAGTAGATACTGAGCAGGTGATATTGTTTTAGTACAAGAAAATCACTGCCTGTCACTGATCAGAAGCAGCTTCTGTCTGAGGGGAAATGCAGTGACTAATGTTGCCTACTTTTACAGGGTAAGACCCAGGAGATGAGGACAAAAGGGAATACTTGATCCTATCTAGTGGCATCGCTCTAATAGTGCCACTTCAGCTACAGTCAAAATCACGTCTGTGAAACGCTGAGCTGCCCTGTGCATGCTTTGCTGTAGCTGCCTTCTTTCCACACAGCACACAGAGAATTTTAACTCGGAATTTGCTTTTGTTTTCTTGATCTGTTTCCTCCAGATATTATCTGAACATAAAAAGTGTGACGTCAATCGAGGTTCCAGAATTTCCAGTATGAAATGCATCTGCTGCAGGTTTTTATTTATCTTTGGTCTGCTTTTGAGTAGGTCGAGCCAGATCAGTGTTTAATCGTGATTAAGCCCATTGTAATCTCTGTTCTGTCTAAAATCCCTCTCGGAGCAGAGCGGGATGTTTATTTGTGACAGGTTATCCCTTTTTGGTGTTTGGAAGAGGCTGTGCTCTCCATTTCAGGGGTAAGCATAGGCACGTCGCTTCTTGCTCGTGTGGGTATAAATATATTTGTGTGGATATAAATATGTTTGTGCGTGCACTTGCTAGGGCAGTTGGACGTGAGCTGTACCGTGCCTTGACATGGAGCAGCTGGTCACCGCAGGGCATTTGTCTGGCCCGTCACCATTTCCTTGGTGAAAGCACCAAGTGGCTGGTCACAAGTCAATGCTGCCCTTGCAGGCAAATGTTATTCCTTGTATATAAGCAGGCATTGGCATGGGAGCTACCATCAGTGTCTCCTGAAGGAAGAATAGGGAAGGGATAGGACAAGGGGTAACGGGTTAAAACTGAAACAGGGGAAGTTTAGATTGGATATAAGGAGGAAATTCTTTCCTGTTAGGGTGGTGAGGCACAGGGCCAGGTTGGACAGAGCCTTGGGTGACAGGGTTTAGTGTGAGCTGTCCCTGCCCATGGCAGGGGGGCTTGAACTAGATGGGCTTTAGGGTCCTTTCCAACCCTAACCATTCAATGAATCTAAGATGGCAGAGGACAAAGCGAGTTCATAGAACAGGACCAGTTTTGGATAGTCAGCAGTTTTGGGCAAGGGTGTTTTGTAGTTTGGTTGATTTTTAACTTTTTAGTGGATTAACACAGCTGTGAGAGTGTTTTAATTTCAGCCCAAATAATTTTTGGTAGCTTATATGGATTAAGTGATACATATGTTCTCTCTGGGGAACCAGAATCCATTGCATCTGTTAGAGCAGAGCCTTGGTCAGGGTTGGAGGACAGTCCCGTAGGCTCTGTGGAGAGTGTGCTAGTGAATGGAGGCAAAAACCATCTATTACTTATGCTAACCTATAAATAAAGAATGTGCTATTCGAGAAAGGAATCAGTGTCAGATTGGGCTCTTTAAATTTACATTTAGAGATGTGAAAAAGAGTATAAAAAGTGTATGAGGTGTTTTTATAAAAGGTGAAATAACATGTCCTAGTGCCAGAAACTGAGGAGATTCTCCTAATAATAAGCATCCACCCCCAGAAATGAATGGAATGGGATGTGAGACAGATTTAAGTGACTCTGCAGAAGGTGGCACAGTGTTCTGTATGGTGGCATAATCAATGCCTGAAGGAAGAATAAATATTTGAGGCTGGCAGTGGTTGTGAGTCATATTATATATTTTTCTCTTCCTTGTTTTTGTGTTCTTACCATGGGAAAGAATGTTTGCTCTGAGCAGAGATGAAAATCAGCTGGGGAAAACGGTAACAGAGGGAAAGAAACGAATGGAAGTAGAATGGCCAGTGAATAACTATTTCTGTTGGAAGTCTCTGTCAAGGTGGCCAAACTGTGGCCTTGTAGTAATGAGGGCTGTGCCTTTTCCTTGTGTCACGCCAGTTCTTAACATCCTGCTTTTATTCCTTCTCATCCTGCACATCGGGACAGTCCTTTAAGTCTTTACCACCAGGTATATGCCAGAAGGGCACAAGCTTTTAAGTAAAATACCCAACTCACTTGCTTACAGCTCTGGAAATAAGTGCATTTCTATCCTGGGAATGGAGAGAGACCCTGTTATGTTATGTGCTTAAGCAGCTTTCCTCGATTAGTAACAGCCAAAACTGTGGGTTCCCTGTTCCCTCTCTGTTCTTCTTTTGTATTAGTACGCTTTCTTTCACCTCCTCTTTCCTCCGAGCAAAGGCAATGTGCATGTAAGGAGACTGAGATCATGGCAAATCAATGTAGCTCCCTGGGTGGCTGGTTTTTTATTGTTTGGGGTATGTTTAATGGTGCACCAGAAACTATTTCTCAGCGCTTTCAGGTCTCACGTTTCGTAGGATGGTTTTCTGTTTGCTTTCCATATTAAAGGCTAGGCTCTGATAAACTGATTTTCCCTGTGTGTAGTTACTGGGTGAGGAAGGCTGTGCTCGCGGTGGTTTGGTTTTACACCCTGCCGCAGAAATCGATTCCTGAGTTTCAGGTTTCATGAGGAAGGAATCACCCCAGGGAATAAACAAAAATGAAGTGAAAAATCAGAGGGGTTCCCAGCAAGCCACTGATTGCAGCGGTTGCTGCATTGTCCTACTCATCTCAGTGATACCTTCCCTAAGCACGCACACGTATTCCCAGAGAGGGGTATTTCTGCTGGCAGAATTATAAATCCCGGCCTGGTGTGGGCTGGAATGGACCTTAAAGCTCCTCCAGCTCCAACCCCTGCCACGTGCAGGGACCCCTTCCACTGGAGCAGCTTGCTCCAAGCCCCTGTGTCCAACCTGCCCTTGAGCACTGCCAGGGATGGGGCAGCCACAGCTTCTCTGGGCACCCTGTGCCAGCGCCTCAGCACCCTCACAGGGAAGGACATTTTCTTTCCAACACAGGAGCAAGTAAATGGTTGAGTCCCAGGGTGGCTCTGGTTTCGGCGCAGCTAGCCGGTTGAGCAGACTGGTTTATGAATGTGACAAAAGCGTTTGAGCTCAACTGCTCGTTTCTCATAAAAGCAGCTTCATGAAAAAGATGGCCCCATAGTCATGAGGGCTGCTTCTTCTCCTTCTCTACAGCACACCAGGTCCCTTAGCGTGCCATTATTGCTGTTAATGATTGTACTGCTTACTTATGCAGAAGAAAACATCCTCTTGAAAAGGCTTCAAGAATACATTGCACAGACTGTGGTCATCCTCTTAAGCCTGAATTCCTGTATCATGTTTAAAAAAACCCTCAAGAGTAGGAAAAGAAGTAGTCAGGAAATGTCTTCTGCAGTATTATTCTGTCTCATGAAGTCCAGGAAAAAGCTCAGCCTGTGGCTAGAAACATGAGAAATTAAAACCCCACAAAACTTCCCCTATATGGAGGATAGCAAATACAGATGATCTCTTCCATAGGGAAAGGGCAGTACAGATTTCCACCAAGCATCTGTGAAGGCAGCTTCCCATTAAATGGCAAACTGGCTGAAAGATGTTACATATCCTGTTTAGACAATAGGTACTTGAGCATCCCGTAATTCCTCAGTAGTGGCTCCAGCACTTAAGTGCTGGAGAACGAGGAGGGTTATTGTGCTGCCTCTTCCAGTTGTTGTTCTGCTGCTTTGCACCAAAGGTTTCAATGTCTTCCTCTTGAAGATCTATAAAAAGACGTTGTTTATAGAAATAATCACTTTATTTAGGATGGAGGTGGGAGAACATGATCTGCATTGCTGTCCCGGGAACACCGTGATTGCAGGCAAGCAAAGAACTGGTTTTGTGGGCTACAATCTGGCTTTTTCTCATCATATATTCAAGGATCAAGTAATTTCCTCTTAGCTGTTACAAAGAATTAAGCAGTTGGGTGTCTGTGCTGAGCTGTAATTCATCTGGGAGGGCAGTGTAGGAACTCGCTGCTAAACTTTTCCAACATAAGTACTTAAAAAGGAAAGCAAATAACTTGGAAGCGCAGAATTACGCTCCTGCCACCCCCCAGCTGACCCTGTAAAGCCTGGCTTAGAGCCCCTCCTCTGAATTGCTTCAGCCAGGTTTGTGCATGTGTCCTGGGTTCAGCAGTAGCAGTCATTTTTCTCCTTCTTGGTAGCTGGTGCAGTGCTGTGTTTTGACTTTCAGCTTGGGAACAGAGCTGATAGCGATGTTTTGGTTTGGCCAAGGACTTTGTGAGCCTCATGCTCTGCCAGGGAGGAGGGGAAGCCGGGAGGAAGCAGAGACAGGACCTGACCCAAACTGACCAAAGAGGTATTCCATACCACAGCACGTCATGCCCAGGATGTAACTGGGAGTTAGCCGGAAGGGCTGGGGGACTGCAGGGTTGGAGGAGGTATCGGTCGGAGCTTGGTCGGGCTTGGGGGGCGAGTTATCGGTCAGTGGGTGGTGAGGTGTTGTATTCTGTTCCCTTGTTATTTCCTTTATCATTATTATCATTGGTGGCAGCAGTAGTGATTTGTGTTATACCTTAGTTACTAAACTGTTCTTATCTCAACCCGTGGGAGTTGCATTCTTTTCGATTCTCCTCTCCATCCCTCCGAGAGCAGGGGGAGGGCAAGAAAGGGGGGGGAAGTGAGCGAACGAATTACCTGACTGGGTTTAAACCACGACAGCATGAAAACAAATCATTACACACTTTTGATAACTGAGATAATGCTAAGCTTATCAGCAGAATTGTTTCCCGCATGTTCATGAAGTACAATGGGTGAGGAACACAGCAATGGCAGGAGAGAGGCATGTGCCTTGCTGGAGTCACATCCATGGGCTGGTTCGGAACACAGCCAAGCTCATGGAGGGGCTGATACCCGACGTGGGAAATGATGCCTTCAGTTTGAAAACCTTTCCAGTCCTGCCAAGCATCATTTGGCTGCTACATAACCCCAGGGGTGCCTGAATGGCAGAGACCCTGATGCTTTGCTTTCATGCTCTTAAGTGAGCAGTGGTGCCTCTCTGCAGAGCCAGAATTACCCCCATTTGATGCACGCAGAGTGGACTCGTACAATTTAGTTTCTAGTCTTTGTATAGTTGGGCTTGAAAAATGAGCCCTCCTCATCCGACCTCCTCTGAGCAGCTCAGTCCCGGAGGTTTCCTTTTTAAAGCATTGAGCTTAGAAGTGGTCTCTGCAGCAAAGCCATGAATTTGGGTCACTGTGTGGCTGCCAGGCAGCGGGGCTGCAGTATGGTAAATATTTGCTCTCCGGTCCATAACATGGTGCCTGGAGCAGTGATTTAGGAGCTGAGTGAGCACCTGATCCTCAGAGGAAGAAAACCCTGTGAGTCTGAATTACGGGGATGCTCTTTAAGGAGCAGAAGCAGCACATTTTCCAGGAAAAAATGGGCCCTGAAAAAAGCTGTAGGTGCCTGCAGATGCACCAGGACTTGAGACCCCGATGTCCATGCCTGTCCTCCCAGCAAATGAGCTTTGTATGTCCATAGCATGTAAAGGCACATAGAGGTGATGACAGTGCCTGTAGATCATAGAATCAGCTTGGCTGGAAAAGACCTTTAAGGTCACCAAGTCCAACCATTGTCCCAGCAGTGCCAAGGCCACCACTAACCCATGGCACTGAGGCTTCATCTCCACGCTGTGTGAACACTTGCAGGGACGGTGACTGCAGCCCTGCCCTGGGCAGCCTGTTCCAGTGCCTGAGTGCCCTTTGGGGAAGGAATTGTTCCTAATAGCCAGTCTAACCCTCCCCATAAAATATATATATATATATATATATATATGTATATTTAGTTCTTCAGCTCTAACTTCATTGTAGAATTATGTACAAGAGGGAGGAGTAGGAAACCTTTTCCAACATAAGTGTATAGTAATGGCTGAGACTGAACCCGATTCCCTGGAAGGGGGCTGTTCTTTGGAAACACTCGCAGTTATCTGTGTGTCCAACCCCCATCTGCCTGCGAAGGTTTATTTGCCTTTGTGTAATATCTATACTTGAAGAGCACAAGAAATAAATATCATGCAATCTTTATGAAGTCTTCCTAGAAGGGACTAGTTGAATGGGCATGTGAAAAATGTTGTATCTTAACATAGGGCCACCCACCCTGGTTTTCCCTTATGTTATTGATAGGGTTCCTCTGAATGGGGTTTGTGAGTGCATCCCCCACACTACCGGATGCATCTATTTCTTGTGGGGGGGGGTTTTGGCTACTTCTGCAAACAGGAAAGGGATATACACCTAAGGGAAAGGCAAACAAGTGTTGAAGGCCTGGGACAGCCCTGTCATCAGTGGGAAACGGGATCCAGTGCTGGGTTTCTGTTTCATGCTTTAGCCATAATAACGCTTCCTTCCCTGCTGTTACGTTTGGTTATAGAAGAATCCAGATGTAACCAAGGGCCTGATGCTCCTCCATGTCCCCTCACTGAGTTGTTCCTGCCTGTGGGAAGCGGATGCTCTGTTGGTCAGCTGTAGAAGCATGCTGGGCATCCCAGGGCCATGGTTTTCAGCTTATAGAATACCCAGTGATGAAGCAGAGAAAGCATATTTGTATTAAAAGATGGGTTAAAAAAGAGCAGTGCCAGATGGTCTTATGTCAATTTTGCTCTGCCTTCATCAGAAAGAAATTAATCATGTTTCAGGATGGGTGTTACATTGGCGGGCTTCTCCTCAAGCACCACTGCACAATATACAAGGTATATATCATAGAGCTTTTGTGTTTACCTTTTCCTAAAGCATCAAGTCCGGCACTAGGAGATGTTCTGGAGCTCAGAGAAGCCTTTAACTTGGTGTTTCCTATCCCTGCAGATCGGAAACACCTGCAGTCCATAAATTGTCCATCAAAAGTGACAGGAAAGTGAGCCCAGACTTACATTCCTCATGCTCAGGTACAGATTTTTACTTCAAGATACATCCAGGATCTGCAATTTGAAAAAGGTAGTGAATTCTGACCTCATAGGTTAACATTGCCTTGGTCGGGGTCTCCTTTTCAGCTATTTCCAGCTCTCACACTCAAACCCCAAGGCTCTTTCACCATGACGGTGTCAAATCTTTACTAATATGACGCCTGAACATAGCTGCAATGGTGAGGAATTGAAGGAAGTTCCATCTCCGCCTCCCGTATCCACTAAAGCTGCTCCCTCTAGTGTCAAAGGTAAAGGACCTGTGTAGATGTGACACCTGGAAGTGGAATATTCATTCTCTTGTGCTCTTTCTCCTTGGTTAAGAGGAACCAAAATCACCTTTGCCTTGATGAAGTGAGTTGCTGTTTACCTTTACGTTTGGCCTGAAAGCTGTTGTGGTAATTAACCAAAAGAGGCAGTTAGCTGCTTTGAGTGCACCGAGATGTACCGTGCATAACAGGCTCACCTCGACAGCTCTGCATCACTGTTCCTTCTCTTCTCACCCTCCTTACAGCCTCTGCTCTGACACCAGGTCTGCAATGAGAGCATCCTCCAAGGAGGAATCACTGGCTAATTAGAAATGTGCAATTGGTTAAGCCCCAAGACGCTGTTTTCCTGTGGCACATTTAGTTTCCCTCAAGGTTTAGGAGTAGCACACCCTCTTTCGAGCGAAAGATGCTCACCTCAAGGGAGATCGCTGCCTCAGAGTGGTCCTCAGTGCTGGTGGTGCAAGGAGGACCACTTGATGAGCAGAGGTGTTCCACACGGAACGGTGTCATCATCTGGAGAAGATGACCCTGCAGTGCCTGCTCCGGGCTGGCTGCACAAATAGCACCCTCAAAAGAAGCCAAAGATTAACCGGGGCATCCTGAACAAGAGGAGGGGAGATCAGCTTGTGGGCTGCTGCAGTGGGTCCTAGTGGGGAGCTACTGCACTGGAGGGGATTTAACTTAATGTACAAATCGGATGCTCTTGCTGGCAGTGCTTGGAGTGTCTTAGGGAGGCAGGTAGGTGTGTTAGGGGGGCAGGTAGGTGTGTTAGGGGGGCAGGTAAGTGTGTTAGGGGGGCAGGTAGGTGTGTTAGGGGGGCAGGGAGGTGTGTTAGGGGGGCAGGGAGGTGTGTTAGGGGGGCAGGTAGGTGTGTTAGGGGGGCAGGTAAGTGTGTTAGGGGGGCAGGTAGGTGTGTTAGGGGGGCAGGTAGGTGTGTTAGGGGGGCAGGTAGGTGTGTTAGGGGGGCAGGTAGGTGTGTTAGGGGGGCAGGGAGGTGTGTTAGGGGGGCAGGGAGGTGTGTTAGGGAGGCAGGGGGGTGTGTTAGGGGGGCAGGTAGGTGTGTTAGGGGGGCAGGGAGGTGTGTTAGGGGGGCAGGTAGGTGTGTTAGGGGGGCAGGGAGGTGTGTTAGGGGGGCAGGTAGGTGTGTTAGGGGGGCAGGGAGGTGTGTTAGGGGGGCAGGTAGGTGTGTTAGGGGGGCAGGTAGGTGTGTTAGGGGGGCAGGTAGGTGTGTTAGGGGGGCAGGGAGGTGTGTTAGGGGGGCAGGTAGGTGTGTTAGGGGGGCAGGGAGGTGTGTTAGGGGGGCAGGTAGGTGTGTTAGGGGGGCAGGTAGGTGTGTTAGGGGGGCAGGGAGGTGTGTTAGGGAGGCAGGGGGGTGTGTTAGGGAGGCAGGAAGGTGTGTTAGGGAGGCAGGTAGGTGTGTTAGGGGGGCAGGTAGGTGTGTTAGGGAGGCAGGGAGGTGTGTTAGGGGGGCAGGGAGGTGTGTTAGGGGGGCAGGTAGGTGTGTTAGGGGGGCAGGGAGGTGTGTTAGGGGGGCAGGGAGGTGTGTTAGGGGGGCAGGTAGGTGTGTTAGGGGGACAGGGAGGTGTGTTAGGGAGGCAGGGAGGTGTGTTAGGGGGGCAGGGAGGTGTGTTAGGGGGGCAGGGAGGTGTGTTAGGGGGGCAGGTAAGTGTGTTAGGGGGGCAGGTAGGTGTGTTAGGGGGGCAGGGAGGTGTGTTAGGGGGGCAGGTAGGTGTGTTAGGGGGGCAGGGAGGTGTGTTAGGGGGGCAGGGAGGTGTGTTAGGGGGGCAGGTAGGTGTGTTAGGGGGGCAGGTAAGTGTGTTAGGGGGGCAGGTAGGTGTGTTAGGGGGGCAGGAAGGTGTGTTAGGGAGGCAGGTAGGTGTGTTAGGGAGGCAGGGAGGTGTGTTAGGGAGGCAGGGGGGTGTGTTAGGGAGGCAGGAAGGTGTGTTAGGGAGGCAGGGGGGTGTGTTAGGGAGGCAGGGGGGTGTGTTAGGGGGGCAGGAAGGTGTGTTAGGGAGGCAGGGGGGTGTGTTAGGGAGGCAGGGGGGTGTGTTAGGGAGGCAGGGAGGTGTGTTAGGGAGGCAGGGAGGTGTGTTAGGGAGGCAGGGGGGTGTGTTAGGGAGGCAGGGAGGTGTGTTAGGGGGGCAGGTAGGTGTGTTAGGGAGGCAGGTAGGTGTGTTAGGGAGGCAGGGAGGTGTGTTAGGGGGGCAGGTAGGTGTGTTAGGGGGGCAGGTAGGTGTGTTAGGGGGGCAGGGAGGTGTGTTAGGGAGGCAGGAAGGTGTGTTAGGGAGGCAGGGAGGTGTGTTAGGGAGGCAGGGAGGTGTGTTAGGGGGGCAGGTAGGTGTGTTAGGGAGGCAGGAAGGTGTGTTAGGGAGGCAGGGAGGTGTGTTAGGGAGGCAGGGAGGTGTGTTAGGGAGGCAGGGAGGTGTGTTAGGGAGGCAGGGAGGTGTGTTAGGGGGGCAGGTAGGTGTGTTAGGGGGGCAGGTAGGTGTGTTAGGGAGGCAGGGAGGTGTGTTAGGGGGGCAGGGAGGTGTGTTAGGGGGGCAGGTAGGTGTGTTAGGGGGGCAGGTAGGTGTGTTAGGGGGGCAGGGAGGTGTGTTAGGGGGGCAGGGAGGTGTGTTAGGGGGGCAGGTAGGTGTGTTAGGGGGGCAGGTAAGTGTGTTAGGGGGGCAGGTAGGTGTGTTAGGGGGGCAGGGAGGTGTGTTAGGGGGGCAGGTAGGTGTGTTAGGGGGGCAGGTAAGTGTGTTAGGGGGGCAGGTAGGTGTGTTAGGGGGGCAGGGAGGTGTGTTAGGGGGGCAGGTAGGTGTGTTAGGGGGGCAGGGAGGTGTGTTAGGGGGGCAGGGAGGTGTGTTAGGGGGGCAGGTAGGTGTGTTAGGGGGGCAGGTAAGTGTGTTAGGGGGGCAGGTAGGTGTGTTAGGGGGGCAGGAAGGTGTGTTAGGGAGGCAGGTAGGTGTGTTAGGGAGGCAGGGAGGTGTGTTAGGGAGGCAGGGGGGTGTGTTAGGGAGGCAGGAAGGTGTGTTAGGGAGGCAGGGGGGTGTGTTAGGGAGGCAGGGGGGTGTGTTAGGGGGGCAGGAAGGTGTGTTAGGGAGGCAGGGGGGTGTGTTAGGGAGGCAGGGGGGTGTGTTAGGGAGGCAGGGAGGTGTGTTAGGGAGGCAGGGAGGTGTGTTAGGGAGGCAGGTAGGTGTGTTAGGGAGGCAGGGGGGTGTGTTAGGGAGGCAGGGGGGTGTGTTAGGGAGGCAGGAAGGTGTGTTAGGGAGGCAGGGGGGTGTGTTAGGGAGGCAGGGGGGTGTGTTAGGGGGGCAGGAAGGTGTGTTAGGGAGGCAGGGGGGTGTGTTAGGGAGGCAGGGGGGTGTGTTAGGGAGGCAGGGAGGTGTGTTAGGGAGGCAGGTAGGTGTGTTAGGGAGGCAGGGGGGTGTGTTAGGGAGGCAGGGAGGTGTGTTAGGGGGGCAGGTAGGTGTGTTAGGGAGGCAGGTAGGTGTGTTAGGGAGGCAGGGAGGTGTGTTAGGGAGGCAGGGAGGTGTGTTAGGGGGGCAGGTAGGTGTGTTAGGGGGGCAGGTAGGTGTGTTAGGGGGGCAGGGAGGTGTGTTAGGGAGGCAGGAAGGTGTGTTAGGGAGGCAGGGAGGTGTGTTAGGGAGGCAGGGAGGTGTGTTAGGGGGGCAGGTAGGTGTGTTAGGGAGGCAGGAAGGTGTGTTAGGGAGGCAGGGAGGTGTGTTAGGGAGGCAGGGAGGTGTGTTAGGGAGGCAGGGAGGTGTGTTAGGGGGGCAGGGAGGTGTGTTAGGGAGGCAGGAAGGTGTGTTAGGGAGGCAGGGAGGTGTGTTAGGGAGGCAGGGAGGTGTGTTAGGGGGGCAGGTAGGTGTGTTAGGGAGGCAGGAAGGTGTGTTAGGGAGGCAGGGAGGTGTGTTAGGGAGGCAGGGAGGTGTGTTAGGGAGGCAGGGAGGTGTGTTAGGGAGGCAGGGAGGTGTGTTAGGGGGGCAGGTAGGTGTGTTAGGGAGGCAGGGAGGTGTGTTAGGGAGGCAGGAAGGTGTGTTAGGGGGGCAGGGAGGTGTGTAGGGAGTGTGCAGCTCCCTTAGGGTATCCAGCCCAGAAGATGTTGCTCTCCCTGCTCCCAGATTAGTCCAAGGCTCTTTGTTTTCTGCTCCTCAGTCCCTCCTCACATGCATGTCTCCCCAGTTTCTTCCAACTGCCCCTCCATTCTTCCAGTGTAAGTCATTAGCTCATTCCTTACCCACCTCTGCTTCTGGAGGGGCTCAGAGCAACAGGCATTGGCTCTTTACCAGGGTGGACAAAGAGCAATTACGTCTTTGGATCCTCCGTCCTTAGGAAGAATGGCGTGTTGCTGATGAGCAAAGGCAACAGGACTTGTCCTGGTTCCTTGTTGGCACCTGGCACACCAAATGGGGGCAGTGGGCAAGTACATGGCACAAGGGGGTTGACTGCTCAAGAGCACAGCGTGGTCTTTGCTAGGGGCATGCCTGGAGCCTGGTGCTGCCGTGTTCCTGCTCCCTGGAAGCACTGCTTATCCCACACAACCCAGCACCCAGCTGCAAGGGCGACCCTGGCAGCATAGGTGTGATGCAGGGCATGCTTGTGACCAAACCCTGGTGCTGTTGGTATTATGGCGTGTGTGTGAGGTTTGACTCTGTATGTGTAGGGTTGAAAGAAGCAGGTGACTTAATCGTTAACAATTTGCAGCCAGAAAGGCTCTAGAAAAAGCCAAAACTGGAACTTTTTTCCTTAGGAGGATTTTTTTTGGGGAAAATAATGTTGTTCTGATTCTGATTTTGATTTTCCTTTCCCACCAGAAGAACTGCTCCTCGAAAGGGCTGGAGTTGCTCTAACTTAGCTGTTCAAAGGAGGAAAGGCATTTCTTTCCTTCCCAGTGTGGGCTAGGAGCTTGTCTGTGTGTTTTTGCTGCCTGGGGGAAAGCAGAATATTGCCTGACGCTGGGTTTGGTGGGCAGATGATCTGAGAAACGCCCTTCTCACTTCAGCAAACAGCCGTGACCTGAGCACGCGCTCTGTCACAGCTTCGACATCCACGTGCCCTCTGGAGAATGGGCACAGACCAAAGCAAGGTGCTGCAGGCCAAGGACAGGCTGGGGGCTTTTGTCTGAACAAACTGCATCATCTTCTTGGTCAGCTTTTTGTTTGAGCAAAGTTAAATCCAGGCCTTAAAAAAACAAATCACTGTGGAGGAAACAGAATGTTCAGACTGGTGACGGGTGCTGTAGGGTTTATTCAGCCCCGACGTATACCTTGTGCTGGTTGGACTTTGGAGGCAGCTGCAACCCAGGGATAAGTAAACTCTTTCCTTGAGTTACAGTTGAATTTCTAATGTCAGCTTTTCCTGCCTGATGGCATACAATGGGCAATGACACCGTATGTTCTTCACAAGGGTGATAGGACAAGAGGAAATGGCTTGAAGCTGAAACAGGTCAGATTTAGCTTGGATATTAGCAAGAACATGAGGGTGCTGAGGTGCTGGCACAGGGTGCCCAGAGAAGCTGTGGCTGCCCCATCCCTGGCAGTGCTCAAGGCCAGGTTGGACATAGGGGCTTGGAACAAGCTGCTCTAGTGGAAGGGGTCCCTGCCTGTGGCAGGGGTTGGAGCTGGATGGGCTTTAAGGTCCCTTCAACACAACGCATTCAATGTTAATGTGGCATCTTGAATGAGAAGCCCCAGCCAATCTCTGCATTTCAGAAGACTCTTTTAAAAGGTGTGCCAGGCATTTTTGCTCTGGGTGTGTGACCAAAATGACCTTCAGCCTTCTGAGGCAAGAAGGGGTTGCTGGGTTGCATGTACCTCAGAAGTCAACACTTACAGCTTTAGCCTCTGGGATGCTGCAATTGCAGACGAGGCAGTGGGTGAGAGAGCAGGGGTTTAATTTCAGTTTTGAATCAAAAGATGAAGATGAGAACACCTGTCCCACTGTTCTGCTGATGCCCACGTAGGAAACCCATCTGTGCAGTTTATCACCGTAGCTCTTTGAACTGTGTTTGGCTTTACCACTGCAAAGAGTCACTGTGGACAGGAGGTTACTGTTTGCCTTGAAAATCCTTCTCCGTTAAATAGGAGGGACATTCTGGATATTACTTCAGTCTTCAATCAAAAGGACCTGGGGGCTTTCCGTGGTGTCCACAGTTACAGCATCCCTGACCTGCTGGGCATTAGGACACAGCTCCCATAGCTCCAGCCACGTGTTTGGACACGCAAAGGTGTCCAAGTGCTGTGGCTGTGCGGCAGCATGCAGGAAACTGAGCGCTCCCGGGAGGTCAGCCGCATCTGTGTACGAGCTCATTCCTTCATGCTCAGGGAGTCTCAGCGCGCCATCCCTGCTGTAAAATACCCAAAATGCCGGCTATTGAGCTTGGCCAACACCCTTCCTCTCTTGTAGTGCTGGAGTGGAGCCAGCCACGCTACGGGGGCTTCCTGCCCCGGGGAGAGCTCGGCACCCATGCGTGAAGCCCCTTGAGGGTGGGATACGGTCCAGGCAGCATCTCCGGAGGTGGCACAGAGGAAACCTCTTTCCAGCCAAGCAAGCAGCTTTGGAGAGGAATGAGAAAGGGTCTGAGGGAAAACCGTTCCATTTGCACCACTTGCACTGAGCTGTTGTCATTGCTATTTATTTCCAAGTCATGCCCATGGGGGTGGGTCATCCTGCGCTGTGTCCCACAGCCTTCAGGGAGGGCCGGGAGCACAGCCTGTCCATGTCTTACCGTGCCTTGTTTTGCAGGTTTGTTTCCAAGCCCTACAAAGCTGATCTCTTTCATTTTTTCCCTTTTCCCTTTCCTCTCTCCAGTTTTGTGCGGAGCTGAACCAGCCGACGCTGCCAAACATCCGCAAGTGGAAGGGCCCTAGAGGATGTTGGAAGGGTGTTGTTTCCGAAAAGCCCTCAGGCCAGCTACACAAGGTACTTTAATCCCCAAGCCTGAACTTCACCTTTGCTCCTTTTTCCCCTCTAACCAAGGACATATTTTGGATGTTTAAGGCAAAACATTGTGCAAATCTGTTTTGGCAAGGTTTGCACCTCTTGTGTTTTAAGCTGGCTGTTCCTAGAGCTTTCGATTCACTGTGTGGAGGAATTGCTCTCCTCAGCCTGTGGCACACGTACAAGGAGGAAGGTGTGTGCTGGGGGGAGGTATGGTGGGTGAAAACGGTGCAGAAACAGAGAAGAAAGGCTACACATTTGGACAAGGAAAGAGTCCCTGGTTTTGCCCCTGGCAGTCTGCACTGTGCTTCTCCCTGCAGCACCTTCTGCTGTGGGAATATACCTATGTGCTGCAGTGAGGTACTCATTTATAAGGTGGAGATAGCTGCACCTGCTACCCGTGACAGTGTTCAAGGTATGGCTACACCGGGTGCACCACTAACAGTGCCCAAAAGCAGCCTTTCCCAGGGGAAAATCTCTCTCCCTTTAAGGGTGCTAATGAGTTTTCAGAGCAAGGTCCTCCTGTTGCTGCGGAATGGGTTCATTCTCATGATGCAGTTATTGCAGTGTGGATGTTGTTGGGGGTGGAAGCAGGCACCAAGACTTGTCACATAACTCAGCAGTGCATGGGGTTGTCTTCATCTGTTCTGAGCACTGAGCACTAAATACGTAGCCACAGTTGTATCCCAGAGTCACGCTGCTTTGAATTCACGTTTCCTTAGTTTGGCTTTTCCGAGTCGGGTTGTGCCACTGCTCGCTGTTTTCGGGCTGATGTTGGGGGGGGGGGGGGGGGGGGTGCAGTTCCTTTCATTGCCCTTCGGAGGAAAACCCAGAAATGGGGGGGGGAAATCCCAAACAAAACCCTATCCCAAACCCACCACCTGAGCAGTGCAAGTATTACCACTAGGAAGGCTTGGAGGGTCTGAATGTGTCCAAGGTTCACCACAACTCACACTTAATTCTGATGCAGAGTGCAGATTCCCTTCAACACATCCTTATTCGTGGCTGGAGTTTTCCTTTGGGATCTTGTTAGGCCCGGTTATTAAAGCACTGGATTTAAAATTGTGCACAGTTGTCAAAGCTGTTCCCTCTGCTCTTCCCTTTTTCCAAGAACTGTTAGTAATTGTCTCACGGTTTCCATGTGAAATCCAGAGCCTTTGGTCCGTTCTTTCTTGAGCTCTGTTTCCAAAGATACCAATGAAAGCTCTGACCATGGGCTGCGTGAGTAAACCCCATCACCTACCTTGTTTTACTGGTAGGGATGTAAGAACGAGCTACGTGAGAAGCCTGTGGCCAAGCTAAGAATAGAAATGTTCCCCACTGGCTCTTCCTTTTGGCTGCTCTAACAGAGATCCAGGCTGTGCTGGAGGTGGGGCTTGTTGCACTCAGAGACAGCCTCTTCTGCCCCTGGGGTCAGTGAGTGAGACCCTGGGGTTGGAACACTGCGTACGCGGGAGCAGTGCACTGAAGGAACAGTGCAACCCGAGTGCAAGGCTGGTACCGGGACACTTCATAGGGTTTGCTTCCACCTGCCTTCAGCCACGGACTGACTTTGACCACCGTGTTCATGTGAAATTGGGAGCCAGGAAACAGCAAAGAGCAATTGTCAGCAGCTTTATTCTCCCCCATCTTTTCCTATAGCAGTTTTCAGACCTTAGACTTGGGACTGGTGGAATGCAGAGCAGATAACACTTGGTTATTGCAGCTGAAAAGGAAAAGAGTCCTCTTTGTGCTGGATTTAACTGTGATTACCTGGGGGAAGTGGCTTTGAATGATACCGAGGAAGATGGTGTCTGGGTGATGGGAGGAGAGGCTGACAGACTTTGCTTTAGCTACTGCTGCTCTGTAACCAGGGTGGGATGCCAGCTTCACATCCTGAAGTCACCAAAACCAAAACCCCGTGCAGGATGGTAGAAAGAGCTGAAAGGGTTGGAGAGCTGGAAAAGAAAGAGAGCAGATTGAGAGAGCTGAGAGGTCTAGACCAGATCACACACCAAGAGACTGAAGGAGCCTGCATGCTTTCAGTTTGTGGGTGGCAGAAGCCTGTGAGATGGCACATGGCATGGGGAGAAGGAACAACTGCATGCAGCATCATCTTCCAAAGCCCCAGCAGCCACCCAGTGAGACCATGAGGTACTGAGCTCAGGCTTAGACAAACAGGTTGGTTTTGCCTTCTTACTGCTCGCTTTTTTCATTCTCTTTTCTGTTTGTAATTCCAGGGAGTTGAATATTCTGGCTTCCTCTGGGACACCACAGCTGGCATCGAACTGAAAGATGCCTCATCTCAGGAGAGTCCACAGACGAACGGCAATGGCAAGCACTCGTACCCTCACCCTTATCTCGCCCATTTCAAGGTAACTGCTGTTGTGTCAAGGGACCCTCGTTCAGCACTGGTTAAAACATTTGGGAAGGGTGGAAAGAGACACAGTGTTCTAAGGGATAAAAACCTGTGTGAGGCTCTAACTCATCACTTCAGCACTGTCTCATGGCTTGGTTATAGAACGGTGGAGTGGGGTAAGAGTAGGCAGGATGGAGATGGATGTAGATATCTAGATGTATAGATACGGAAGTACAGAAAGCACAGTGCTCCTGAGAGACTCAGGCTTATGTTGCTGGCATACTGCAGAGTTTCCATTTTAAAGCTGTTTCAGTAGGCTGAGCCCATCTAAAAGAACATCGTGCATTTGGGAGGTTGTTCCCGTACATCTGCTCTGGCTTTGAGCTGAAAAAGGGTACATTTAAGTTAAGTATTAGGCAGAAGCTCTTCCCTGAGAGGGTGCTGAGGCGCTGGCACAGGGTGCCCAGAGAAGCTGTGGCTGCCCCATCCCTGGCAGTGTTCAAGGCCAGGTTGGACACAGGGGCTTGGAGCAAGCTGCTCCAGTGGAAGAGGTCCCTGCCCATGGCAGGGGTTGGAGCTGAAGGAGCTTTAAGGTCCCTTCAGCCCAAGCAGTTTGTGATTCCATGATTCTATATGCTCGAGTGAACATCCAAGCAGAGAGAGCCCATCTCCACACAGGCTGTGATGGAGGGGTCCGCTTTGGGGAAGTTGACATTTCTGGTAAGGCTTTGAGAGAAGCATTAGTAAAATAATTCTTAGTAAATAAATTATTAATAATAATATTAATTAACAATGTTAATAGGTCAATATTAGGAGTAACTATTACTCATGCCAGGTCAGTCCCTGAAGGTAAGCAGAAGACTGCATGGAGCCAACAGCTCCTTTCAAGGTACATTAAGTTTCTTGGTCAGTCTCTGTGGCAGACCAGGGCTAATCACGAGTAGTAATTAGCCCATGTAATGACCACAGCATTATTTGTAGCTTATTAACAACTGGGTTTGCATCAACTCATTTCCATCAGCAGCTGGCTTCCTTCTGCAGCCGTGGGGGAGAGAAGCTGCTTGCCCGTGCTCATGCAAACCAGTTTCTGCAGAGCTGGGAGGGGGTCACGTTAGCGCAAGCAAAGCTGCAAACCGCGTCCCCCTCGTCCTCCTAGGGCCAAGACAAACCAAACCCCACCACACACACCGCCAAGCGAGTCCTCCTCGCCAAGAGCACTGCGAACAGGCGTGTGGCTCGGCTTTGTGACCTCTCGTGCCCTGTGTGCGCGGCACTGATTTCTCCTCCTCCCTCCCCAGGTTGGGATGAACGACCTGACCCTGGTTAACCTTCACCTGGCCTTGCCGGCGGGCGAGAACACCGGGAAGAGCCACGACAGCCACAAACTGGCGGCCTTTGCACAGACTCTGCAGGAGACACTGAAAGGTGAGGCTGGGCTCCCCCCATCAAAGGGGATTTCGGTCCATAAGGTGAAGCCTGCATGAGCACGAGCCTCACAGACACCCCTGGCAGTGTTCAGGGCCAGCAACATGCTCTGGGGTGAGGTGTCCCTGCTCATGGCAGGAGGTGGAACTGGATGAGCTTAAGGTCCCTTCCAACCCCAAACTGGGATGCTGTGATCCTCATCAGCCTCAGCGTTGTCTTTACCGGTACCTGTGCTTGAATGGCGCACAGTGTGGCAAATGTGCTTCTCTCTTCCTCGTTGTCCTAAAGTCTTTCCTCATTAACACTAAGAGCACAGGGGATTCTACTTTGATGCTTTGAGAGCATCTTTTCAAATGCAATTCCTTCTGATTTTATGCTAGTTTAAGAGCAGGTTCAGCCAAAAAAACCACAAAAGATCCCAGGGTTAAGACCCTATTTTAAGGGGGCCTTCTGGAAATGGCACACCTGATGTCAGAAGAAAGCTTAATGGCTCTTTTCCCCCAAAGAAATAGGTTCTATACATTCACTTCTTGGATAACTGGAAGCCTTTTGGAAATCTCAATGCTAATGTAAAAAAAGAGACCAAATCCTGCTTTGGTGCCTGCTTTTTTGGTCTGATGTGCAGTGTGATGTTGTTGATGGTAAATAATCAGCTGCTCTGGTTTTACAGCAGGATGGGGGACACCAGAGTTTAGAGCTGAACCTGAGCAACACTGGAGGCAGCTGCCTCCTTTTCTTTACCTCACTTCTGAGAATTTGCTTCTTCCTTGGAAGCTGGCAAACGGAATTCAGTTTCCTCCGAGGCAGAGCAGCACCTTTTGGGTTCTGCATGCTGCTGATCTTGTTGTAGGAACAGAAAAACCTAGCCCTTGGGTTACTGCTTGACAAAGGTGCAAGAGGGTTACCAGGTTCTGTGCATGACGGTTTCCAGCTTGGACCAGTTTAGCGAGGTTGGTCGCTTGGAAGCATGAACATCTGTCGTGTACAACACAAGAGGTGTTTGTCGTTTACGTGTGTGCTACTTTTGTTCCTTTTGAGCTGCACGAAGTCAGAGCTGGTTTTAGGTGCTACTGCTTTAAGTATTTGCCTACGTACCTTGAAATTGGAAAGGATGAAGGTAGACAAAGGGATCATTTGTGTAATCCCCAGAGGCTGACCTGAGGCACAGATAAATGTGTAGCTCTTCTGAAGTGAACCCGGTTGCATTTCCACTGTGTCTAAACTGAGGCTGTCAGCGTTAGGGCTTCCTTTTAGTTGATGTGCTCACTTCCCTGTGGTAGGACAGTACTTGTTCTTGCTTAGTCTTTCACAAATGAGACTCTGATTCCTCCAAACCCATGCAGTGCAGGTCTTGTTTCCTAAACAAATGGTAGTGCACACTTGTTACTTTGAAGTACTGAGTTACCCTGCCAAAATGAATGCCATGCTTCAGATTACCATCATCCTTCAGCTTCTTCCAAATCAACCCATAAAATATGGGTAATAAGAACTGATTTATCTGTGGGCACGGCAGTGAGTTTGCTAACAGATGCCTACTCTGTTCTCTTTCATTCTTACAAAGAGGCACAGGAGCCTCTTTGTACATTACTCCTGTAATGTAGAACACTAATGATCCCATATTTCTCCCATCAGACCAGAGAGTCCTGGCTCCTTTTTCCACCTAGTTCTTTCCCTTCATCAGTGCTGGAGAGATGTGGTGGCTGTTGGTTGCTCATAGCTAACTCTTTGCAGCATCAGTTTGTCTTCAGTGCGCATAGCACACAGATGCTATTCCCGATGTGCAGCTAGTGCTGGAAGCAAGGGACCAGGGTGTTCTCCCATCCAGCTTGGCCATATGTGATGTGTTACCCACACATCGGGCACTAGGGTTTCTTATAACCTTTGAGAGGCTGTAGGGAGCCCCTTAGAAGCCAATGTACAATCACATCTGGAAAAGTGTGCCACCGTGTCCCCCCACATGGATGCTCTGGGTCCTGGTGGGACAGCACAGCCTGTGGGAGGGGCCTTGGCAGCAAAGTAATACTTAATCCTGGTGTCATTTCCAGTATGATTTGTGGCTCGCAAAGGGCAGAGAAACCACGAATGGTTTCGCTCTCTGTTCGTTGCGTCTTAGCAGGCAGCAGCATGGTTTGAAGTGTTTGGGTTTGGAAGTCAGACGCTGTCGATCTCGCTGCTCTCATCCCTCACACACAGCGCGGAGCGGAGCGGAGCAGGTTTTGTTGTTGAACTTGCGCTCCCTCTCCTGGCTACTTGTACAGCAACAGCCCCAGGCGAGGAGGCTTGTCCCGGCGCCAGGAATGGCAGAGCAAGGCAGGAGCAAACAGGCGGTGAGGGAGCCTTTAGACAGCATTCCTGCCACGAGTTCAGTCAGATCAGCTTTGCTGCTCAGCGTTTGCATTTTCCCTCCTCCCATTTACCCACCCGCGCTCCCTCTCGTACCGAAGCAATGGATGTCCATTCCTCCCATTCACCCCTGGTTTTCCTGTTTCCCAGGAGAAAAAGACGTGATCATCCTGGGAGATTTTAACCAGGCCCCAGACACAAGCGACCACGACATACTGAGGAAGGAGAAGTTCCATCACCTGGTCCCTTCCAGCACCTTCACCAACATCAGCACAAAGAACCCACAGGGATCCAAGTCGCTGGATAACATCTGGATCAGCCGGAGCTTGAAGAAGCTTTTCACAGGTACAGCTGCTTCTTAGGGAGGTCGTGGAACCTTTAGCGAGTGACACGAGCCAGCGGGCAATACCTTTGTCTCTGTGGTTCTGTTCCATGCAGGCCATTGGGCTGTCGTGCGCGAAGGTCTCACAAACCCGTGGATCCCTGATAACTGGTCCTGGGGTGGGGTGGCCTCGGACCACTGCCCCGTGCTCGCTGAGTTCTACCTGGAAAAGGACTGGAGCAGGAAGGAGGTGACGCGGAACGGGAACGGGGTGACGGTGGAACGCAGCGACTCCCACGCGAAGCACGAACGATGACGTGAACTTGAGGGTGCCTTCTGCTCGCCGGGGAGCAGGCGGAGGCTGCCTCCCCTTCGCCTTCCTTCCCTCTCTCCTCCCCGTGCCTGGGGAGCTTCAGCACTTGATTTCAGTGGCCGTGGCCTTGAGCCCCTCCTGGACAGTTGTGGGGTGCCCCATGGCAGCGCTTTGTGGGGTCACAGAGGACATTTCCCATGCCTGGAGACTGGAATGAGGATTGTACAGGAAATAAAGTGTACTTTTAATACTGTGCAGGGTCTCTGCTGCAGCGCAGCCCAGCAGGGCTTCGTGGGGAGGTGAGGGGGGAAAACGTCTCTGTTCCTTGTCCTCTGGTCCTGCAGCTGGCATCAGGGAGGAGATGTAACCCTGGGTCTTAGCCCAGGAGCCGGTGTTCTGAGCAGGGCTCTGCACCGGGGACAAAGAGCTGGTACATCAGTGGGAGGGTCTATAGACAGGCTCACATTCATGTAGTCACTGCAGAGGCTGATGTGTGTGTTGTACCAACCTTTGCCCAGCGATTGGTTTAGGGGTGTTCAGTTTCTGCCTCTGGATCATCAGTCTCCTGAGCTTCATTGCTGTGTAAGTCCAGGCACCACAACAGGCAGCCTGAATACAGTGTATGGTCACTGTGCACATGGCAGGGATGGGGTCTGCTTCTAAGGAGCTTTGTTGCTGCGCATGCCCTGGGTGGGCAGGACTGCAGTCAGCAAGCTGCCGCGGGATGGAGCATCACGTTTGCCACCTTCATAAAAGTTTTCAGTAGCAGCAATCAATAAGCAGTGACTGAGAAGGGAAAAGCATAAGGAAAAACAATTCAGCACCTGCAAAAGAAATAGGTTGAGTGTGAGACGTGCTGAGCTGCCCACTAGCCCAGTGCCTTCCGCTCCTGGCTGCAGGTGGCCACACATGATGCTGCTGAGCAGAAAGGAAAGCTCTGGGGCACAGCTCACTGGACCACAAAGGGAAAACTACTGCTGGCAGCACTGCCATACCGAAGGAGATGGGATTGAGAGGCTTAGAGCAAACCAGTACCATATTCTTGCAGCGTTTCCTTGACTTTCTAACCTGCTGTCTCATTTCAGGTAGCAAGAGCTGAATAAACTCAGGTGCAAACACACACAGCTGCAGATTTCAAGCAGCTTTTCTGACTGTAACAGAACTAAGCCTGGATGAAGGTGGAATGGTCTGGGTGTGACTGAGACTGAGGGAGGCAGCATTGACATTTCAAGGGGTTAAGTGAATGACTCAGAGGTACCAGACCAAATTACTTGCTCAGCATTCCCTGTTGAAAATGGGAGGTGCAGGCGTTTGTCCCTGCTCATTGAGCCAGCCGGTGAGCTTAGCTCCAGCTTTCATTCTGGCTCCTTGCCTCTGCTTTGTCCTTTTCCCTTACATATGAATGTTTGAAGGCTGAAATGACTTCACAGCTCTAGAAACAAAACTCGTAAGGGCCAGGTCAGATTTAACCTGCTGCAGGTGTAAGCGCAGGGTGATGGTCTGCAAAGCAGCAGCACTCACTGCTGCGGGAGGAGCCTTTGCTGTGGCTGATGGGCTGCCCATTAGCATGGGCTGATGGGGGTGGAATGAGCAGAGCCACCTTCATAACCCATGTGGGAGCTGCAGGGAGGATTAAATGGGGCTGGTCTGTAGCCCAGAGCCAGCCCAGGCTGCTGGGAGAAATGGGGAGCTCTGGAAAGGTGATTGTTTGGTGCCTAAGAAGATGCCTTGGAGTAAGATGGATCCTTTGTGGCCAGAGGGAGGAGGACAGAGGAGTTTGGTACCTATATGGAGGTCTGCCTTGCGTGGAGCATCAGTACGAGGTATGTACCCGGTTACTTCATGTTGGGAATCAGTGTCTTGATAGTTTCACTGGGTTCAAAAAGCTCGCTTTGCCTTGTGTGTGTGACATCCTTGGAGGGTGATGAGGTGGTTGTGAGGACTCTGGAGTTCCCAAGAGCGTTGGTCATGTTACGGTGGTTCAGAAGCTGAAGTGGTGGGAGCAAACCTGAACAGCAATAGCTATTCCAAGGTGCTTACAGCAGCAGCTAGGCCAGCCCAGTGTTCAGTAGCTGCATTGCCCTGGCAGCACCAGGCAGGTGGCCCAGAAGCAGTGAATTGCTCCTGCAGGTTTTCAAGCTGAGTTGTGGCCTTTCTGAGCCTGCTGCAATGAAACCTTAAAGCAGTGCCCTGCTCACCGAGGCTGAGGGGGACACATCTGGGGCTGGGCCTCTCCTCTTGGCTCCCACAGTGCAGCCTGTTAAAGCATTCCCAGCCAGATTTACTCGTCTTCCCTCTCTGCTCCAACCTGTTTGCTTCAGGGCAAAGCCTCTGCTTTATCCTGTGGGCTTTTTAGGAGGATTTATTTGGCAAGGGTCCATTTGGTCTCCTGGCTTTGCAGTGTGGCAGCACCAAGCAGTGCTGCAGGCCAGCTGGAAGTAAAGGGGTTTTGATACAGGAGGAACCACGAGAGATGCTCAACACCTCTGAGGAGCAGACACAGCTAAATAACTGTGCTGGGACTGAGCTCCCAAGAACCAGGTCGTGGCAGCCGCAGGTTGAATGGATCTTGGTGTAGCAGTGGGGGAAGCTTGATCACACGTGGTAACCAGCACTCTAGAGCCCTTGTGGGAATTGGTGCTCAGCATCCCTAGCAAAGGGTCAGCCCAGGGGATTCCAAGGTTGTCCTAGACGTTTAAATGGCTTCTTTTCAGAATGAGTTAAGGTTTGGTTATAAAATGGGTTTCTTAAAGGAGGATGTGGGCCATGGGCAGGATCTGCTGTTCCCTGGAGGACTCACTCCAGGTTGGAAGGTCAAGCACTTCACAAGCTTTTCCTTGCCTGTAGGAAGCAAGACCAAGCCACGCAGGCAGTTCCCAGCCTTTGACTTCCCAGGTTCCATACTTCCATACACAAGTTCTAGATGGGAGAAGCTCTCAGGAGTTTAGGAACTTCTGTTCATTTAGTTCTCCCCCATGTGAGGAGCTGCACTGGCAGTGAAGCAGGGTTTCCATGGGAGACAGAGCCTGCAGCAGCTGATTTCAGATAGGGGGGTAAAAACAAAGACTTTGAAGAAAAAGCTCACGCTATAACCTAATGAGAAAAGGATCTGCTTGAACATGCATGTGTCCTTAGGTTATATATGGTCCTTTATACGTGTGGCCTCTCCTAAGAGGCACCTGATTGCAGAGTTGCAGTTTTACCTTTGTACCTGGAGGTAGAAAAGCTCCTGCCTCTAATCAGAGCAGCTGAAAGGACTTGCATACACACAGGTTAAGTGTGTGCTTAGGAAATACGTGGCTGGGTGACCTGTTGATGACTTATCCTTCTGGCCATCTCGTAACCCTGTGTGATGGGATGCTCCCAGCCTGAGGGGTGTCCAAAGATGTTCCTTCAGCAGCAATGTGAAAGCACAGGCCTTGCTGAAGAAGAAAACACGGCATGTGCACACACCTGAACTGCTCAACCTTCGTGTGCTGCAAGGAGCACCAGCACCTGCAGGACTCTCACCAGCTTTTAGGAAGCACCCTTCAAGGAAGCTCTTCCTCCTCCACACCATCCCCTCAGAGCTCCTTCATCCCTTGGCATGCTGCTAGTCAAGAGCAGTGGTTGCTTTATGTCCCCTTTCTCTTACTGCTTGAGGTTGCCAGCCTGCTTCCATGAAGATCACTCGCAGTATGTGCCTGGCTGGGCACCTCGGCACTCATGTATACACTCATCTGGGGGAACCTTTGCCTGATGCTTTCAGCTGTAGGACTCTTCATGGCCCTGGTCATTTGGTGGTCATGCTGCTCTTCCCCTTTGCTGTGAGGTTTCCTCACCTGCTTTAAAGGGACCTTTCCCCCTGTCCTCACGCACCCAGGTGCTCCCTTGGGTCAGGAAGGTGCTGGGGGGAAGCACTTGTGCTAGGTTTCCTTCCTGCCTTCTGCCCTATGCCTGGAGGGATGCGTGGAGGCACGTGTGGAGACCCAAAGGGTGGCAGTACTGGTCAGCTGATACGTACCTTGCTTTTCCCTGCCTGTCACCTCTGGGATGGAGAGAGTAGGATGTCTGCCTGTAGCACCATGCTTTGCTTTATGCTTAGAAATAAGCCTGTCCCAGCAGGCTGGGGATCCACTGTTGCTCCTTCCTGTCTGCAGGAGGAAAGCAGCGATGTAATGGGCAGGGCTGTAGGCTGGGAAGGTGTGAGCAGAGGTACACTTAACCGTGTCCTTCACTTCAGAACAGAAGGAAGGAGATCTCTTTTGCTCTTGGGACAGCCAAGAACCCATGAAGGAGCCTCAAAGAGTCATGGGGTGGTGGAGGAGATGTGTGAGAGACTGCAAACATGCAGGGGGATAGCAGGAGCATGCCAATGGACAGCCAGGAACTGTGCTGGGGCTCCCAGAAGTGATGCACATTTAGGACATAGCTGCAGCATGGAGGGCCCTAAGAAGAAGGGTAGAGAAATGTCTGAGCAAGGATGCTGGGAATAACATTATTATTATGGGATGTTCAAGTAGCCATAGATCCAGTGCTGTAAAAAGGGAGTAACGCGCTCACCCAACACACGGTAACACTTCAATACTCTCACCCCAGCCATTCTTTCATTTATCTTTATTTATAAGTTGTATAAAATGTATTTTAAAATTGGCCTGATGAAACAGGGAGGCTTTTCCAATGCTGACCAGGTTTCTGTACAGGAATAACGCCAAAGTAGGGAAACGTGGACGCACAGCAAAGCAACTGCACCAAGCTGCTAGGAGAGGCTGTCAGTGTGTCATTGATACCATCACAGTGTAGGGACATGAGCTCATGTGCACTGTTGTCCACGTGCTTTGTTACATAGCTTCAGTACCATGACTGAGTAACCAGCCCCTTCCCAGGGGAAGAAGAAACTTCAGGAGAACTTACAGAAGCTACACTGCAAAACCTGGAATGCTTTTACAAAGGGGGAAGGACAAATCTGATGCCAAAAGGAGCTGACGGCTACATCTGTTGCTATGGTATCACTTTGATACTGAGCAATTCCAGGCTCCAGCCTTGCACAAGGTAAATCTAACCCTAGAATAACAAAGAAAAGAAGTTTAATGGCACCTATGGCTTTGAAGGAATGTGATGCAGGTTTTTGAGTAGAGCAAAAAGGCCTGTCGTAGTCTTCAGGGCTACAGAGTGGCAAGAGAGTCAGCTGGCTGTTAGAGGGAGGACTGTAGGCATGGCCTGTGGCACAGAAGGGTGACTAGCACAGCCTCCTGGTTTGAAGGACACATGATGTACATAAACTTAGATTGTAATATATTACTACCAGGGAAGAGGGAAAAGCACCTTGCTTATGTAGAAGTCTCTGGAGGAAGGCAGGGATTGTTTCTGTAAGAAAGAGTTCCAAATGGTCCCTTTCACAAAGGACTGTCACTTTGGCACACCCCTGGGTCAGCATAGTCAGCCAGGTTCTTCCATGGGGTAGCTCAAATGATCTCCGCTCGATTTACTCTAAAGGCATCTTTTGACTGCACCCTTTGACTTGACCTCAGCCATGTGCAGCTTTCTTGCTGCTCCTGGCAAAGGAGCCAAAACCTGGAGCCCATGGGTGCATGCCTGCAGATGGTTCTATAGCACTGCAACCCCACGTCTGCTCAGCACAGCTCTGTAAAGGGAAGTCACCAGTGCTCCAGCTGCACAGCCTGGAGGGGGGAAGGAGAAAAGAAGGGCTTTTATTTCATATGGAGGCTGAAGTCTTCCAGCTCCTGAACAATACTGACAATACAAAATTAAGGCTACTGTGAGCAGTTCTTGGTCCCTGCCTTGAAAACAACCAAATTTAGTAAATTTATGCTTGTTGAGTGTGTTTTCTTTTCTGAAGCAGCCAGGCAGCTGCTGCAACAGCACCTGCAACGCTACCAGAGAGGCAGCTGCTTTTATGGGGTCATTCAAGAGCCTTCAGACCTCTTAGCCAACTGAGAGCTTCTACTCGTGTTTCCCTATGGATCAGCAAACACGTTCTCAAGGCTTTGCTGTCATGGCTGGTAATGACCTGAGTGTAAAATAAGGTTAAAGGCTTACTCCATCCTGTTTCATTAAAGAACAGGATAAATGGGAAGGGAGGGACTCTGTGCAGATGTGGTGGGGAGGAAACTTGCTTTCATCTCCTTGCCTTATACACTGCCAGGCCTGTTACCAGTGTGCCAAAGCTGAAGGGGAAGAAATGGCAGACACCTTGTCCAAGCTCCTGCCCAGTCTCTCCTACCACAGCTGCTTCCCAGGAGTTCAGAGGAGCCCTGGTAAAATGCTGTCTACTAAAACAAAGGCCTTTGCCAGAATGCTTATAGGTGCAAAACTCTATTTCCCTTGGTAATACCATACTACTTTGGAATCAGACAATGTAGTTTATGTAACAAGTCCTCCTGCATCATCTGAGCTATTTATCATGGGTCTGGCCATGCCTTACAGTAAGGTGCTTTCTCTTCTTGGTTCTGGATATAGCACCAGCAGTTAAAACAGAGGTAAGGTTGCTTCAGAGTAGTGCTGGAACACAGGAATAGGGCACTTGTGAGTCTTCCTTTCCCCCATTCACATCTTGGTTCTTCAAGGAGCCTGACAAGCTGAAGGTTGCTGTAATATGGAAGTACTGCTCAAAAAGCTGATGTCACCATCTGTAGCTCAGGTGACCCAGGTGGGTGTTGTCTGAGGTGCTGAATCTTGCCTGTGTTCCTGAATTTATGTAAAACACGTAAGACATGAAACCACAGTTCTGCCTGATCCTTCTCCCACAACACTGCCATGTTGAACATCCCAGACAGGCGGTGCTTGCCCTCAAAGGAGGGAGAATCATTCAGGAATTCAGCTTCTTGAAACATGTATTATACAGAGAAAGATGTGGAACAGTGTAAATCTTTGAGGTGATGAAGGGGAATAACTGCTACCTCCTTACAGTCATACGCATCCCTGGCAGTGTTCAAGGCCAGGCTGGACACAGGGGCTTGGAGCAAGCTGCTCCAGTGGAAGGTGTCCTTGCCCGTGGCAGGGGTTGGAGCTGGAGGAGCCTTAAGGTCCCTTCCAACCCAATCCAGTCTGGGATTAAACCAGCACAGGTTCTTCTTTTTAAATGCTAAGTCTCCCATTTAAAAACAAACAAATCTTTTCGAGCATTACAAAGCTTTGATCCTGTGGCACAAAGACCTGCTTCTGTGCACTGTCTTTTTAAACTCTTGTTTTCATTGCAATGGTGACCAAATCGTAAAGAGTTCTGCACTGAGGGTGGCAAAGCACTGGAACTGAGTTCTGATCTGCAGAAGTTATGTTGCTATGAACCATGAAAACTAGGACCAAAGACGGGGCAAATACAAGAGAACTAAGGGGGAATTTCTCCTTTTTCTCCTTTCCTCCACCTCTAAACCTGGGTGGGAAAAGGCAGTGTCAAGCACTATACCAAGCATATAAAACAGAGCAGAAGATTGGACAGATCACTGCAAAAGAATTTCTAAGCCAAATGTAAAAAAATGCACAAAAGCCTTAAAAAATGATCAGGATACAATCACAATGCAAGAGGAACATTAATGGGCTTTTCCCCAATTCCACATATTCTGGCTACCCTTCCCATGCCACCTCTCGTAACTCCGCTTTTACAAGCTCTTGGAAGTCCAGTTCTGCATCCTCACAGAGTATGTGAACGGTGGGCTAATGCTGTTAGTTTATGAGATCCTGGAGCTCCTCATCAGTCAGCTTATTGACTTGCATGATCTTTTCCAAGTGCTCCATGTACCGGGCATGGTCTTGCAGAAAGTGTGGTACCCTCATGTTCTCAATCACGGCTAATCCTTTCAGGCGGTCCACATCTTCATATGAGATCTGCAAGGAAGGACATGGTTTAACTTCACACTGTAGGCCTGTTGCTTCTCTGCTGTGACTCTAAATTCTCTCTTGTATGTGAGAAAATATTTTGGAGCAGGGGATTTAAAAGCTTGTGAGACTCTTTTGAAAACATGAGTGGGGTTGGAAGTAGATGAGCTCTAAGGTCCTTTCCAACCCAAACCACTCTGTGATTCTCTGAGTAACTGTGTGCATCAGTGGAAGATGCAAAAAAACCCATATCATTTTAGCAAATGCCACACTACCGGATTCTGCTTTTGACCCAATCGGTGAACACACTTGTAGCAACCTGGATGAGAATCATCTACAGCAGCTGCAGGAATTGAGAGGGAAACAATGGAGCACATATGAGTCTTTGAGTCTCTTCTCAAAGAGGTGGAAAGGTTGACAAGAGAAGGGCAGAAACACTGTGCCAAAGACTGAGGGACTAGAAAGGGAGTGAAGGGCAGCATGCTATAGGAAGCAGGGAGGCTCCCGCTTTAGGAAGGGCATGGTGGCAGCTGGCCTGAACTCTGAGTTTTCATTTTCACTAGCAAATGTGCTTATGCGAAGCTAAATTAAAAGGCACCTCTAGTAACTTACTATAGTATGGGCAACCCTTAAGCACGCCAGTTTGTGTTTTTTCCCATTTTATAGCAGGGCAAAGACTGGGTTTGCCACTTTACCACTGGAGACCAGAGCCTTCTGGGTGACACTCCCAAATGTTTTCCAGCTACTACAGGACATACTACTTTTTCCTAATGAAAGCTGAGATTTTTCTCCATAGTCTTATAATTCTACAAGCTAAGGCTTCAAGTCGAGCGCACAGTCGCTCAAGGTGCTGTGAGTGAAGGTCCAGGAAGGATGAACGCTTTAGCTGTGCAACAGCTACACAAGCTGCCCGCAAGCACAGGACTGGGCTCCTTGGGCAGCTACCCAGTGTGATGAAATCTATGTGGCTGCTGCTTTGTCTAAAGCTGTGTTCTGGGCACCCTGCAGACAGAAGCGGATGTACTGGCAAAACCCCCAAGCCTGGCTGTGCTTGCTAACTGGCACATCCTATTTCCTCACAGCAGGTTTGTGCGAGGTGGCTTCAGAGTGGAGCCTTCCAACCTTTTCACCCTGTGTTTTTTCTAAGGAGCTGAGCACTGTGCAGCCAGGGTTCCCTGGGAACAATCTGGCCTCTTAGCAGGTGATGGTTTCTAAAGATTAAAGTGAGCATGAATGATCTACAAATGTATAAGGGGCGTGGAAGGCCTCTCTGGAAAGATAGGATGGTGTAATCCAGAATACTGAGCCTGATTCATGGAGGTGGGCAGAGATAGCTGCATATCTCACTGATGATAACAGGAACAAAGTCTGCAAGGAGAGTGAATTTGCAGCTGAGTGCACACCTGTGCTTTCCTAGTTACAGGATACATCCTGATTAAAAAGCCAAACCTACACCCATGCCAAGGTTTCCACCAGTCACTGGGATACTGCTGTTCGAAGATGGTGGCACTACACCTGATTAGGAGTAGATACAGAAGAGCTGTATGAAGTCATATCATCTCTCGGTCTGGAGACACAGCAGTAAATGAGACTAAATACTGACCTTCCTTCCCGTCCCAACTTGAAATTCTACCTCTTTTCCTTCCAAAGGAAACAAAACGGGCACTTTCCACCTTTATGTTCAAGGTTTCTGTTACTGCTGCAAACAAGAAACAAGTATCTGACCTGAGGTATGGTTTGAATGGGATGTATTTCCAGGCCTTGCAATTGCTGAAAGAAGCTGACGTCCTGAGGACATCAAAACCATGTTTTTATCCTACTGCTCCTGCTAAAAAGTATATTTTCTCAGGCTTCAAGCTTTTTCCTTAGCCACTTTCGGGTATGCTGGACAGCTTGCATGTGTTCTGTTTCCACACACTGCTCTCTACTGCACTGTAAGTAATGTCAGAAGCATCAGGAAGGCATGGCTGCCTCCATCAGCCAGATCTTTAGCACTCGAATGAAAACAGAAGACACACAGACTTCAGCCTGGCTCTGTCTTAAATACATTCACTGAGCAAGCAGTGATTTGATTTTACTACTGTGTTAACTACCTGCTAAAGCACAGAAGCTATTTGTTGTCAGCGCTCTAGTTGACTGCTGTAGTTTCCTATTATGTTTATATCTTTATTGTATTTGCAATGAAAATATGCCCAAGGTAGTCATGCTGAGAAAGATGAGCTCGTTTGTTACGATACAACGCTGAGAATCTTCCAAAGGCAATGAAAATATTCCCAGTCAATGCTGGGCTTCCCTATATTTAAATCCCCTGCTCTTTCGTCTAACCTGGAAGACACGCCAGCCCTGCTTAACACTCCCTTTGGAACAACCTCATCCTCCCATTCCACCCTTAACAAACAAATAAATCACCCTTTAGAACAGTGATAAACTCGGAATAACCACAGCCTAGATATCAGTGCAAGTTCCGTATTTCTCTATGCCCGCAGAACTTGTTTTACTTGTATGGAGGTATTGAAGCAGGACCAGTAAGTGTCAGTAAGATGAATGCACTGCAGCATCTCTCCTATGAGGAAAGGCTGAGATAGCTGGGACTGGTCAGCCTGGAGAAGGCTCAGGCAGATTCTACCGGGACGTATGAACACCTGATGGGAGGGAATGACAAGGAATTTGGGCTCTTCTCAGCAGTGCCCACTGGCAGGGCAAGAGGAAATGGGTTAAAATGCACAGAATTCCATCTGAACACAAAACACTTTTTTATGGTGAGGGTGGTAAAACACTGACAGGCTGCCCAGAGAGGTTGTAGAGTCTCTATCAGCTGAGATATTCAAAGCCCAAGTGGACATGGTCCTGGGCAACCTTCCCTAGCTGACCCTGCTTAAGCACGGGGGTCAGACTAGCTCATCTTGAGAGGTCCCTGCAGACCTCTGTGGTTCTGCGATGCTGGGAGCAGGCATTGCTCTTACACAGATTTCCAGTTGGACTGCAAAAGATGAATGCAGCAAAAGCATTTAGAGTGGTCTTCTAGATCCCTCTTTAGATTTTAGAAGTTGTAAAGTCAAGCACTTATAAATTATCATACTGCTAGAATTAAATTGCTTGTAGACCTCTAATGTGAATGCCTTGCCATGCGGATTATAGTGGAATCTGTAATCGTATGACTAATGACTTAGCATGTTTTTTGAAGTGGCTTGACAATCCTGCAGACTCCCTGAAGAGAGAAAGGCATAAAGCAGTGCAGGAGCACTGCCTGCTAAGCTCAGGAGTTTAGCAGGCAGAAGCTGTGTGGAGTTAAGCAGTCTTAAAGCAAAAGGAAGTTGCACAGACTTATTTTATAGTGCAATTTTCTTTTCAGAGCTTCTTAACTTGGTTCAGTTACCTAAATAGCTCTGCTCACCAATATGGGTATTTCTGACACCAAAGGCAAAACATGTGGACCAAAACCCTCAATCATAATATGCCGCTTCCCTTTATCGCCCACTGGTAGCCAAGTAGGCAGAAATGTTGGAGTACCAGCTCTAAATGCAAGCGTAACAACACCAGTTTGAATCCTGGTTTATGTGAGTATGAGCCCTGCTTTATGAACTGCGGAAACTTAGCAATCCAGGGATTTGGTTCAGGAAGCGTGACAAAGTTTCTGCACTACTTAGTGTGATTTTGAGAGCAAACAAGCAATGGCAGTTAGAATGGCACAAAATCTGTCCTGTGAATGTAAAAATGACGTATTTTGGGAGAAGAATCAAAACCAACTGATTTTTAAAAATCATTGCAGGTGCCATCAGTGAGAGAAATTTTAAATGGAAAACTCCTTGTTGTGGATGGCGATATGTTAGCATCAAATGGTTCATTTTGCTTTCAATCAGGACCACCACCTTATCTAGCACTAGCTGCCCAAGGCAATCCATTGTACTGCAAGTCAAATACCAGCCTGTAAAGGGAGGAAAGTCTGAGAAATATGACCATAAACTCTTAAATCTGATAAGTGAGGAATGAGGAAAAGCTGGTACAAATTTGTTTGGACCTCAAGTATTTGTAACTTGCACTGTGTAATACAAGGTGCTGTACAGAACAGAGACTAAAGAAAAGCAGAGCACAATGACTCACAGCTCTTTAAAGGCAGCTGTGCTGAAATGATACAGCTGTACCCTGTGGTAAGAATGAGTCCACTCACCTTTCCAAGGGCTGTCAGAAGGTAGAAATCAATGGACTCCCTATATCGCAGGATTCGGAGGATGCCATCCAAGTATACCTGATCCTTATTGAAACAGCCTAAAAGGAAGCAGGAGACACAGTACTCTGTCAGGGTTTGTTCAAGGCATATTCCCAGGAGCCATCATGAGCAGAACAACTGTATTTTAAAAAAACTAGATGTTTATACCCCAGGCTTTGAAAACCTGCCCCAAAACAAAGTAAAGGATAAACCCACTAGCCAGAGCAAGAAATCAAACACAGAAGATGGTGCCTATGAATACCCATAGCACCATTACATCTCTCATAATAAACATGAAAGGAGGTCAAACTGTATGAACTCCTTCAGTGTTTTGCAGTTATATTCCCACTTCCAATAACAAAAACCATCCATTACTACATTCGGTCTGAAAGCCTCACGGAGGTGCATTTTCAACCTTGTTTTCAACAGCAGAAATCCTGCTCCCTTGTTTCAGGAAGTCCAGAATCCCATGGCTCTGTTTTGGCAAGGTTGTAGTGCGTGACATGAGGAAAACATCCCTGAGGTACAACAGTAGAGAAGACAAAGAGGGAACCCACCTGGTTGTGATGTGTCTGTCCACCCTCTCTTGGCTCGTACGCAGTAATCCCACCTAGTATTGGGGTCCTTGACAAATTTCCCCAAGTCCTGGAAAAGCTGACTGAAGGACATCTGGCTAGCCTGGTACACGGTGTAGTACAGCAGGGCAGCTCTCCAAAGGAGGGGGTCTTTGCGGAACAGGACGCTGTGGATGCTTGCTAGCCCCTCTTCTGTAGGGTTGATTGGTTTTAGCCCGTGTTTTCTACGTCCGTTCCAGTTGCACCAAGGCTGGCTGTTGTTGTTAAAACCCCGAAAGTAATGAGTTCCTGAAAAGAAAAGAATATGGGACTTACAACAGTAGCATCTAATGATTTTATATACAGACATATATATATATATATATATATATATATATATATATATATATATATATATATAAAAAATATGGAAGGAGATGCCCATTTCACGACTCTAAACTGGTAGGACCAGGCACTTGTCTACAACGGAGAATTCTGTCTGATGTAGACACATGGTGCAATTATTCACCTGCTGACTGCAAATGGGACTCCCACAAATACCAAAGGAAAACAAATGTCAGCAGGGACTTGAGTTCCCAAATCCATGGAAAGGCATTTTCAAAGGCATCTTACTTGCTGAATGCCTCTAGCATAGGCTAGGCATTGTAATGGACAGAAGGAAGGAGAATCAAAGTGAAGGGGCAGAAATGTGGCCTCTTGAAGGTGATTTAAAATCCTTGGAAGAGGCTATGTCCTCTATGTCCAGTGCAAGTTATGTGAGTCTTCAGTTGAAATTCAGGCACTAGCCAAGTTTATCCAGTTTTGATGTACTTAATTAGAACAAGTCACTGAAAACTTTATAGAAACCTTCCACAGGGTTGGGCCAAGCTTGTGTAATGCAAAATCAAGGCAATCTTACACCATTTTAGGGGGCACTGGGTAAATTCTTCACACCTAAAGCATGCCTACTTTTGCAAGCAGTGCAGCATAATGGAAGCAGATTTGTCCAGTGAAGTGGCTGGTGCTGAGGTTGAAGAGTCGCATCTTTTTGTTTCCCTTTGGTTTTTTTAACTCCAGACTAGCTCTAAATTGAACTCATGAGCAAAATGACCCCGAGCAGTGACAACACAGAAGGTATGCCCTGGAGCAGAGCCTCTCAGCTAGCATCATCTGGAAGATTACACTTTGCCTGCTCCAAGATTCCTTTGGCATGTGAACCTCAGTGCAGTAAGTGGGAAAGCTGGCACGCTCACTTCAAAAGCCCACTCCTGATCTAATCTAAAATGCAGACGTGCGTGAACCCTAGGAATCCTTTTAGTGCATGGTGCAGTGATAAATAGGCTTCTCCTTCCCTTGAACCTGCAGCATAGATTTTTAGATAGGAATGTTCCTTCTGTATATGTACAGTGCCTGGCCATCATTGCAAAAGGAGTCAGAAGGCATGCAAGTACTCCCCTTTGCATGGAGAACTGATATCATGCTCATACCAATTTCATGTCTCAGCATCCCTTCCAGCCAGTGCTCCCGCGCAGTGGAGATATTGATAGTGAGAGTGGGGCGGCCATTCACCACTGTCATTGAGGCTCGAGACAGCAGGTCCTCCGTGAGATGGACCACAATCTAAAGATGAGAGAGTTCAGGTAGCAAAGAGCTCTCTTCGCACTCCCAGTCCTGCTTTTTCCTTTGACCCTCCCATTACTGCATTACTCTTTGGTCCCTTGACCTTCACAGCTCTTCTTTGCTACCAGGAATCGAGTCTGAGAGACACTTCTGACTCCACTGAGCTATCTGTGCTGCTGACAAAACCTCAGGTCTCAGCATGTGCACTGAGATACGCACCCGATTTTTTGGAACTGTCTCTAAATATCTTGGTATTACTGAGTAATGAAAAATATTAGACAAGCACACATAATTAAACTAGGTGTCTATATACTTGACTCTCTTAGATCTTGTTAGTTGCAGTTCTAAAGCCATATAAATAAAAGGGGAAGCACTGTGTACTTGATTTCCTGCTACATGATGCAGAACTGAAATATTAAAAAACTGGTATTGGGGTTTTTTACACCAGGAAAACAAATACATATACCATACATGTATTTGGTATATATATTTGGTGTATATATAAATAGTGTGCATATATTTATATACCATTTAGTTCTTACTTTGTGATTACCAATGGAAAACTGGTAATCAAAACAAAAGCTGCCAGAGAAGGAAATTAATGCAAATTGATGTATTTTGTCATTTTTGAGTTTAAAAAGACTTTTTAAACAAATGAATGGGAAGAAGAAGGAAAACTCTTTGCTGAAGACTAAGCATCTTTCCCTCTTCATGTAATGCCTAAGGAAACAGTACAGCTCAGAGGAGTACACGGGAAAGTACCTATAAGAGAGAGAATTTTTTAATATCAGTTAACAAAAAAGGACCCAGGGATCAATGGTATTAACATTACACTTCGCTGTTTTCAAGCCCCGTCACTCGGCTTCAAGTTCAACAGCAAACAGTCAGTCCCATCAATCCTGTATTTAGGATGCAGGAAGGATTTAGATTTAACGCACAGGTACCACTTCAACACCTCTCCGACTTGAGAGAGTATTTTCAGAACGTTTTAGACCATGCTAAGGGTGATGTATTAACCCTGCTTTTGCAGAAAAAGTAAAGCATTTCCTGGAGATGGATGTGGGATGTCTGATGAGGATGTAGGGTCCTCCTTCCATGAAGACAATCCAAGACAAAATGAATGCAAAGGGAGATAAAAGCATAGCGAAGACCTAAAATGTGATTTTTTTTTTTCTGCTTGCTCTAAACTATAGTCTTATAACCTCAGTCTTAGAAACAGCTAAGTCTGGTAGCAGCGTCCAGTTGGAGTCTCCCCAAGAAGTGTCACGAGTTTAACAGTTCCTCCTAATAATATTATGTTTACGAATGAAACCTAGTTTCTAGGAAACTGATTGTTGTCTCTGGAGCTCCCGTTCCAGACTCCTGTTGCTCACTGCCAGTGATCTCATCCAAGTCTTGGTCTGTGTCAGCTGCTGCTTTCATTTGGAGTAATTCTCTCTTTATATATCCAGTTTCATCTGACTTTTCCAAGCAATTCTGCATAACTCAGTCAAACTGGACTTTTGACATTCTGAATGGTGGAAATCAGTGTTTTTTGCATAGGGCTCTAAAAATTAGGTGATTACAGTCAGGCACTCAAACCAACTGAACAAGCCAACCTCTTTCAGACATTTTTATTCACTTATGTCACTTTCCTTTGTGTTGCTTCTTATAAATCAGCCTCCTGGACTGCTGCTTATTTTTCTTGGCCTTTTCTTAACTCTTCCTTTTGGTGCAAACAGCTTGATACAAGAGAGCAGGTGGCAGAGCTGACGAATAAATGGAAATGTGCTGGTCTCCAAGGAGCTGAAAAAGGGGAAGGAAGGGTGTCGTTCTGGGGTACTCCCCAAAGAGGTGAATTTGAGAACAAGCACAGATGAATCAGGAAACAGGCTCAGAGATGGCTGAAGCGTTCACGAGGAATCTGCATCATTTCAATTGTTCAACAATCAGACTGGGCACAGCCATGAGAAAAACAGGATGTAAGGAATATTCTTTTCATTATGGAGGAAAGGCCTCCCAGATGGTCTCTGGGGCCCATCCATGTGTCATTTCTAAGAGCGACATATATGTTTCTTTCCTGATCCAATGGGTGACTTACCTCACCAAGACAGCCTTCTTTCACCATGTATTTCCTGACGTGATTCCAGATGCGACTTTTGGTCAGCAAGCTGCCTCCAGTGGCCTGCTCAAACTTCTCATAGCTGCCATACTTCTGCAGTGTCCGCTCCATAATGTTAATGGACTACAAAATACAAAAGCATACCAAATATGAATGCGGTAAGACCCCCATGTAGGACTGTGTAGTCTTTCTCTCCCTCTCTCTTTTTAATCTATACTGAGCCGCATCAAAAGGAGCGTGACCAGCAGGTAGAAGGAAGTGATCCTGCCCCTCTGCTCTGCTCTTGTGAGACCTCACCTGGAGCATTGTGTGCAGTTCTGGTGTCCTCAACATCAAAAGGACATGGAACTGTTGCAACAAGTCCAGAGGAGGCCACGAGGATGATCAGGGACTGGAGCACCTCCTCTATGGAGACAGGCTGAGAAAGTTGGGGCTGTTCAGCCTGGAGAAGAGAAGGCTGCGTGGAGACCTCAGAGCAGCTTCCAGTGTCTGAAGGAGGGTATAGGGATGCTGGGGAGGGACTCTTCATCAGGGGCTGTAGTGATAGGACAAGGGGTAATGGGTTCAAACTTAAACAGGGTTAGATACAAGAAGTTCTTTACTGTGAGAGTGGTGAGGTACTGGCACAGGCTGCCCAAAAAAGTGGTAAATGCCCCATCCCTGGCAGTGTTCAAGGCCAGGTTGGACGGGGCTTGGAGCAACCTGCTCTAGTAGAAGGTGTCCCTGCTAGGAGCTGGAACTGCATGAGCTTAACAGTCCCTTCCAACACAAACCAAGCTGAGATTCTATGATTTAAACCTTTAATTTAAATCACAGTATTTCTTTATAACCACCCAACATGAATGAGGCATGTTTAATTAGACAGGTAATGTGGTATCAATAGTCCTTCTGCTGCTGGAAGACCCTTGTGGGTGGAGAGCAGAGAATGATGCCTATGATGTGATCAGAACTCTGCTTATTGAAGATATTACTGGTAGGGTATGAAATGCTTGTGCCCAGTAATCTACTTCCCAACATGTCATTTCACACCTTTGAAAGAAGATGAGGAAAGCAACTTCTTGCCCAGCAAAAGCCCAGCTACAGGGAATGGCTTTTTCCACAGATATGATAGCAGAAGCTCCCAAGAATCTCATAGAGAAAAAAAATTATTACTGGCATTACCTTAAAAAATTAATGTTCTTGCTAAGAAAACACCAGTAATGATGAAGGTGGAAACTCTGCAGATGGAATCTTTTTGTTGTACACTTAACCCCATGCATGAAGCTGATACCAAGCTGCTTGCTTCCAGCTATGTAATTCTGACATTGTCAGATTTCTTGTCCATGAAAATAGGATTCATTTTGTATCCCTCACAGCTGCTAACAATGCTATTGTTTTTTTCAAGTTGAAACTAAGCAACCCTGAGTAATTGCTACTGAAAGCCATACATGCTAGCTAGGTGTAAAGTCCTGTGGCTCTTTGATGAGAGAAATATCATTTACCTGAATGCCAAAGAAATACTGCACGTAATGCTTAGTATTTCTTTGTCTGCCTCTAATACTTATTATTAATATTGAAGGGCCTCCTGGTCAGATCTGAATTTCTTTTTCAAGGATGAAGAAAGCAGCATAATTTACTCCCTTAGAACAGATTAAGGTGTGTTTGTGGGGGTTTAGCTTTAAGAAGGCTTTCATCTGGGGAGGTGAAGCAATTTGGAAGCGAAGGATCTACCATCTACTGTCTCACTGCTGTGACCTGGAGCTAGCGTGAATAAGGAATGGATGTTATGAAAAAAGGCACCACGGAGGAACACATTATCTTTTCGAGTTATCTTTATCAGATCAGACATCAGGATGTCTGAAGAGAGTTACTGTAAATAGAGGAAAGCTGGGCCACCACCTGAGCCACTGCAAATGGTTTGACAACACTGCAATGGTGACACAGGGCAGCACAGCTCCATGGTGGGGGTTAAGCAGCCCCATTTAGCATTGAAACAGGTAACTCCCAAGAGAATCAACAGGCACCTCACAGACCTCTGGCTCAATTGTTTGCAGAGAAAATAAATCCTCCTGCTTCTGAAGACAAGAGGCAATGGGACTGCAGCTGGGAAGGCTGCAGAGCCCTTCTGTGACTTCAAAACAAGCCACGTTTGTAAAGATGGATGTATTAAAAGTAGAAGACAGATACACTCTCATCTGTTGCAAACTGGGCAGCTCTGGCATCATTTTGCTGACCCACTGCTGCAGGTATTTGACAGAGATTGTGCTGATAGTTTTGCTGTTACTCCCATTAACTTATTGCTCAGAAATATGAGTAAAGACCAATATGCATCTGTTCTGGTGACCTATGAGGTAAATGGGATTTTGGTTCCCGTTAGGCCTTGTACAAATGTAATGTAGGTATAGCAGGGCCTAAAAGATTATAGTAAGAGATGAGAGGTCTTTCTATGGCAGTAAATATTTTTTTCTTGTGTCAAATCTTAACATCACTTGTTATTTACAAATGACCTCAGATAAATGAAGGAAGGTTAGTGTGCAAGCATGAAGTGAAGGAACACATAAATCCCTCATGCAAGTCCTAGTGTTTCTGGAGATTAATGACAATTGCTTCTAGCAAAATGTAGGATCGAGGGCTAGTTGTAAAGAACAAATCAGAGCAAAATCTAGCTCTTGTTTAACAGCTTGTCTATTTCCCCAAAGGGTTCCCTTTTAATTATATATGAATTTATTGCAAAATCATTTTTACCTTCTATAAACACTGGCTGTTTCATCAGTTCTGCAGTGTCTGTGAATACTGAGGCATTTTCCTGCCTTACACAAAATCACTGGGTAAGGAAGCTACCCCAAAATTCCTGCCCCCTGTTTATGCCTGAGCAATTCATGATAACAGTTCTTCAGTTTCCTTTGTGATGTGCCAGATCCTTCTATGACCCACTAGTTTGGTGTATCTGGTTTCCCTGAGCAAAACACACTGTGTGTGTGATAAGTCTGTGTTCAAATGTATGGCTGTACAGAATGGCATGCCCCTCAACAGTTTTCAGTAATGTACTTTAAAACCCAGTGGAACCTGTGGGTAGAAAGGTCTGGCTTTAAATTCTCTGGAAGTTATTCACTGGAGGAACTGAGGCAGGGATGGAGGTTATTTTCAATAGGCACCACGATTTGGTCCTTTCCTTTTTAAGGATGTTAAGGCAACTTTCAGAAAGTATCCAGCACTCAGGCTATGTCTTTCTACTAGTAAATCAAACAAGGTCACAATACTGGCTCAGGTGCTGCAAGGGGCCCATCCATTGAGCTGAATGGTTGGTAAGCCCCCAGGCACAGTGTTGCCTTAGGTGAAGCAGTACTTCTCTCTCAATCAATATTTGGCCATAGTGAAAGGATCATGTGGCTGTTGGGTTCCAGACATTACATTTTGATGCCCATCCTGCCCCTCAGCAAAGCAAACATCAAGTGCAGCTCCATTTCATATCGAACAGTGAATAAAATCTCTTCCAATAACGTGATGATAAAGCCCTTGTATGGAGAACAGGCAGGTGAGGCTCCCAGGCTGAAGGAAGCCAGTAAAGCTAGCACAAGATAAAAGGCTTGAAGAATAGCAAAGATATTTTACATACTTTCTGAAGAGAGCAGGACAAACCTAGAGAGCTGATCAAAGCCACGTATGGGTGGATGAGAGCAGAGCTGATGAAGGAGAGGACTGACAAAACCATCTGAGAGCAAAAGGGCAGTTTCTTCTCAACAAGAAAGCTCATAAAAATACGGGTGCTTGAGAACAGCTTGTAAACTTTATTAACCAGCTCTCTGTTTTCATGCTGTTTATAAAGACGTTACTATTATGAGATGCAGTGTTGCGTAGGTTTATTTGGTGATGTTATCTCAGAGGACTCCTACCTTGGATGCAGGTGTTTTCTAAAGCTATCTCATCACAACAAACAGTGAGAAAACAAGCACTGCAAATGTGCATTAAACTTCCTGCTTGGAGGTGTGTAACAGCAAACTCCCTGGAGCCAAGACCTATGTGGGCCAAGGGGGGCAGCATGAGTTTTGGAGTCAGAAGGCCCTCTTGAACTGTTCCTGAGCTGTTTAAGGCCTTTCTTAAAATGCTGTGAGACACCTGAATCAACAGCACAATATGAACAGCAGTTCTTCAGAGTTATGTTCCACTGAAGAGGCACAGACACAGCAGCCTCTCCCACCTTAACCCAGTGCACTGTTTGCAACCGCAGGAGGAAGGGTGAGATACTGAAGGATGCTTCCTTTCCCCTGTGTGCCATGCTGTGCCACCTTACATCCTGGCAGTACCTCCGAATAGATGGTACAAGTTTGAACCTATGCATATTGAGAAAGTCATTAAACTTAAGCTTCCTCATTGCTGAACATCCATTCTCTTGGTTAGGAAAGTACTAATAAGGGTGCTCACGACTATCACCTTCTCCTTTGACTGTTTCAAGCTAAGCAGAAGTCCCAGTAATTCCTTCCAAGTGGGCAAGTGCTCTGGAAGCCCTGAAACAAGAGGGAGAACCACCACACACAGGACACAGATATATGGGACAGGCCCTGTCCCTAGTGATGCTGGAAAAGGTCTGGGATATTTTTGGACCCCAAGCACTGAATACAACAGCAAGCCCTTCATGTTTCTGAGATGAAATGACTCAAAGTCGGTTGTTGCAAGAACTTGCTGGGAAAGGGGAAATCTTGCCTATTCCAACATCCAACTGTGAGCTTGTTTTCCAGCCTTTGGGGAGCAGAATACTGAAAGTGCCACAGTTCATAAGGCCAAACTGTGAATTCTTCAGCACTAGGTTAAAAAAATGGACAAAAAAGACTATGTGGCTGGGCAGATTACTGGTTAGGAGGAGTAATTCTTGTTCTTTTCACTATTGTCTAAAAGGTCTGGTTTAATCCCTCTTATAGCTACCAAAGAGTACCAAAAGAAGCAGCAGCCTCAAGACAAATTCCCTTGCCCAGCCCCTACGCTGTCAGCTCGTCCTATGTTCAGAAGCAGCTCTGCTACAAAAGGGTTGCAGCCTCTGTTAAGATCTGTGGGACAGACAAGGCTTGCAGGCACCATCCCTTTCCTCCCTGCAGAGCTTATTTGCTAGAGGAGAAAGCTTCCTAGGTGTGTCTGTAGGTAACACAAAGAGGTACCAGATGGAACTTGTCTGTCTAATCGACAGCCCTAAAATGGTGGCTGCCCTCCCTTTTGGGTCAAGTGCAAATAATGGAGAGAGGTAAGAGCAGAGTATTTTAGACCAGTGTATTCAGTACACTGTAGTGTTTTGAGTTGTATTCAGTGTTTAAAATGTCTTTTCTGTGCTTGTTCTTGGTGTGATAAGGAGCATGTTTAAGTAATGTAGAGCTGGTAGAAATGTTTTTAATTAAAAGCTTTCCAAGTACTTTCCAAGGAATTAAATATTAATACTTACTTGGTTTTTGTATGAGACTGTGTTCTGAAATAAACCTATACTCCTACTATAGTATCACCAGAAGTGATTGATCTACAGTCTCTTGTAGCAGAGGAGAGATGTTTGTGTAGTACTCTGAGGATTTATGCTACTTGGATGGCCTGATGTGCTTTGTGTTAGATATAAACATACCTTAGCTGCAGATCTTAGTTTAGGGAGGAATTTGTTACTAGTGGAGAATGAGGGGGTTTGCAGTTGAGTGCTTTTCACAGCCAGTGACATGCTCTTGAATCTTCAACATGCCAAAGTTGTGACGTTACCTGGATGTTGCAGAGGATTACTCGGTGTTGAAAGCCATGTTGTTCAGCCTTCCAGCCACACCTAACTATTCTTCCAACATCTGATAAATTTGCTAATTGCAGACTACTTGTATTGATGACTTAAAAGGTGAGTAATACAAACACTGGCAATAAGACACAACTGAAACACTGATTAACTGGAAGCTATTATATTTTGATGAGTACAAGGGGGAAGGATGTACAACTCTTCCACAGGGGGATTAATCAACAAAATGATGCTTTTTTTTCCTTTCTAAATAGCTATGTATATAAAAATATATCTCCTGCCTTCATGTAGAATTCAATGAGGTGTTAACACCCAGGTTACTTGAAGCTGCAGTTCCCCTGCTGATTCTGGTTAAATCAAATTGCAACTGTTAAGTCATCTACTCGGCAAACACTAGGACAATTACTTCTAGCTAAGTATTGCCACCTCTCCCATCTGTGGAAAAAATAACAAACACTTCAAGTGTTTCTTAACACAATTAAGTGTTAAGAAAGCTTAACAGTGAAGCACAGGCAGTCTGAGCCAGAAGCAGCTAACAAGAAAACATTCATAGCACTTAGAGCACGCAGTTGCTGCACTGACCTTGAAAGGCAGCAGTAAGAGAATTAATTTCGCTACTATTAGATATGTCAGTCAATGTGAAAAGCTGCAAGTCTGCGTGCTATTTTTTATTCTCAAGTGCTCTTCCCGAAAGGCACATCTTGTGTGACTCAAGAGCGAGCCTCATGATGAAGAAAACAGAGTGGAGAGAAACAAAGAAACAGAACAAAGTGGAAGAGATACATTTAAAACGCTGTTTTCAAATGGACTGATTAAAAGTGTGAGAAGTCAATAAATGTGCTGGGCTGTGCCCATGGTTTTAAACCACTGAGCTGACCAGAAGCCTGGGGGTAGGGTGAGTGCTTACAAACCTGTGTGCTCCCCACTGCAGCACTGCTGTGTTAATGGTTTCCAAATCCATAGCATTCTTTGCCTTAAAAAACATAATCCAAATAAATGGGGCAGGGTGTGATTCATCTTCCAGACACGTTGCAATAATTCTGTACTAACCAATTCCACAGATGTGCACAAAGGGCAAGAAGAAAACACAGTCTATTTTAATGTCCTAGCAGGCTACCATAGCTGGGGATAAAAGTATTTTTGATGTTATTAAAAATCCTCTAAAGCTCTGAAATGGCACCTTTTGAGCTCATTTCACTGAAGTATCCTAACCTCCCACCCCCCCAATAAAATCAATGAGTTGTCAGTAAAATCTGGGTTTACAGAGATAATAGTCATAGAAGAGCAAGTGTTAAGTTGCTGTAAGCACCCTTCATAGGTTCTTGTAAAATGGGAATCATTCTGTTCATGGAAACCAAAGCTTCCTAAAATATGTATGCAACAAATGAAAGCCAGCAGTGCTTCAATAAACCCCCAAACTGAACTTGTCCTTGTTGCAGGGAAAAGGGTGGCTGCACACAGTTCTGGTTTTACTGCAGACCCTACTCATGACACTGTAAGTACTTTTTCACAGCCACTTCCTATAAGATACCAACAGGTATCTTCTGACAAATAAAACCTGCATGGCAAAAGGAAAAGCATAGAATCATAGAGTGGTTGGGGTTGGAAGGGATCATCCTAAGGAAATGCAAGTGCTCATGCAGTATTTGCTGATTAAAATGGTGAGGAATGCTGCTTTTTCTAGGTAGAAAACTTGCTAGGAGATGAGAATTTCTCGAGTGAGATGGAGCTAAAACAGAGAGTGCCACCTGCTGGGCTTGGGGCTGCGTTAAAGTCGCTTTTTTGGTCGTTTCTATGAAGTGCAAGACACTCGCTCAGTATTTTCAGGAGATAAATGCCTTTCTTGAGAAGAACTTCTGAAACTTAAACTGAATCTTCTGAAACAATTTACGTCCTCTGTTTTAAGTCTCAGAATTATCGTATCTCCTTGAGTATTAAATCCTTCACTGCGTTTTATAGCTGTTATAAAGCCTTTATTTTCCCATGCTTTGTATTTAAAGGGAAAAAGAGTAACAGAATAATACTGAGGAATCACTCATTAACAGAATATCCATTATTTGGGGGGGGGGGGGGTATTAAAAGAAGGGTAAATTAATGATAGGCCTATTCCATGAAATCATTTTGCGTGAAATAACTTTTAAGGCTCTGCTACCTCATACTAAATGGGATAATTTGTATTAATCAGTTTGCTATATTAGTTATTGCTACTTCGCTGTTGTATATGATTACTGTTGCTAATACTGCTAGCTAAATCAAAGGCAGACCTGTAAAAGGAGTAGTCTTGTTTGGTGTCAGTGTGATTTAGTGGGTTGTTTAGAAATATGGAAGCTGATTTGAAGTACAGAACAGGCTGTCCTCACAAAGAAAACCCAGCTACTGAGGGAAAACACAGACCAAGCCTTACAATACAAGGGGTAGTAACACCTACACGTGTTCTTGGATGTTGGAAAGTCGGACACTTCACAAGCCAAGGGCCAGTTGTTAGAATCCATGGTACTTTAATTTATGTATCTTTTTCACCATGTGTTTTGGGGAGGGGTTAAGTGAAATATTCATATCACAAAGAAGTGAAACTCATGGACCAGCAGGATCTCCTCCCAAGTAATCACTAGAAACATGACATTCTCTAGAAAGATTGTCAGACTTGAGTAAGATCTTTATAAACCATTTAAAAATGGCAAAACCAGGAAGAGGACTGCTTCTGTTGTTACACAGATAAGCACTGGGTTTTGTCACTTAGGTCAAAGTTGAAAGCAAGGTCTTGTTCTTGGTTTTGGGGGGTTTGTAACTCAAAGACAGGTAGGAAGCCAAGGTAGTAACACAGAACAGGAATGTCTGCAGCTATGTTACCAATGTGGCTGCATAGTACTGAGGTGGGGGGAGAGAGTTCTGTTTAAATTTAACCCCTCTCTGGAATGGAACTTGTCTGCTGCTTGACTGAGCCTCATGTATATGCAAATATCCTTTCCAAGTTGATTAAAACAAGCAACATCAACATCTGCTTATCCGATAACCATGACCTCAAATAACTGCTAACCCCTCCCAATCCCTGTGGCACCAAGAGGACTGGCAGGATTTCTACACTGCCTTTTTTCCTCTGTTTACTAAAGCCTATTTAGGTACTGTATTTTTCCTGTATTACACTCTGCTTCATTGCCCGAAAAGCTTTCTTGCCTTAAATCATGTTTCATGTAAACCCATTTAAAAGGAACTGTGCCTCTACCCTAGAGCATCCTGTAAATATGAGGAAGAGGTTCCTTTTTTAATCAAAAATATTTTCTTTCAGTATTATTATATATATATTGCTATATATTATATAGTATATATATATTACTAATATACTACTATACTATTAATATAGTATATATTACTATATATTATATATACTACTGTTGTATTCTTTGATGCATTTTTCAAACAGTAGGGGAGGATGTTAAGGAGAAATAACTTGCTACAAACAAAGCCAAATACCACCTTAATAGGTGCAGGAAAAACTCATCAGTGGAAGAGGAAGAAATAAAGTAACTATACCTGCTTAAGGAATCTGTCGGACGCATGGCTGTGCTTAGCTAGCATGTTTGGCAGAGCAGGGTTTTCATATTCAAATTGAGGATTGTATGTAAAATCTGAGTTGAAGAATTTAATCTTCTCTTTCTCCACGTTGGAAGGCTTGATTGCAGTCAGTAAACAGAGCTTTCGGCCAGAGCCATCACCTTCTTTAGCATGGCTTTTTGAGGACTGGGATTGCTTTGGCTTTGTTAGGTTCAAATGCCTCTTAGTTCTACTTTTGGGTCGAGATGGCAGCCCTATGCTGCTCCCTGCAACTGAAACGCTGCTGGTGAACTTCACGCTGGTAGACACTGGGCTGGTGACGATGAGGGAGGGCTGTCTGTTTGTGCAGTACCAGCCGGGGCTGAGCAAGGGTAGCGGGACCTTGATTTTGTGGTGCTCGTTGCTTCGGGAGGTGGGGGAACACTTTGTAGTCTTCCTGTGTTTCTTGTGGTGAACAGATGACTGCTTCTGAGCGTGGTGCTTTTTCTCCTCTTTGCTCTGCAGAAGGACATTGTAGCTACTCGTTCCAGTTGTGAAAATGTCCTTGAGGATCCCTGAAGGTGGGTGCTGGAGGCTGCTTTCACTATTAACGTTCAGCTGATATTCTTCTGGTCTCAGGAGCGATTTCTTAGAAAGCTCTGTTTTACGCCAGTGAAGTTTTTCTGCATTGAAGAGGGGGAAAAAAGAATAAAACTAAGGACAAATTTAATTGTTCCATGCAGCAATATTAGTTTTAGGGACTGGAAACCGCAACATAAATGAAACACAAGACTTGTTTTAACTGCAACCGCATCAAGTCAATCTTAACTTCCTGACATACGGGAGAATTGTGTCCTTTCGGATTTGTAAGATCCAGCTAAACAAGTATTTTATGCTTGGATCTCCACGTACGAGTGCTCTATTTGGAGCTAAGAACAAACTTGTTTAAAACAAGGCTCTGTGTAGGACACTATGAGTATTTATTCTTCCATTAACCAATTTTCAGTCAAAATCTGCTTGATCTTTACCATGCAAGGAAGACTTTCCATATGGATAAAGAGTAGCTTTAAAAATAGGAAACTGTAGAGGAGTATGTGAGCAGTGTTTACAGTGAAGTCCCACAGGGATCTGTGCTGTGATATAAGCAGTCTGGAGTGGGCTTAGCTGCAAAGTCTCATTCACAGAATTTACTCTCAGAAAGGATGAGCACACAGGAATGGGCCAGCCACTGTGAATGATTTACACCACCATACAAACAGCAGGGTAAGTTTAAAAGACTTCAGTTTCATGTATACCTTCTTAATACAGACAATAAGGCATATTTAAAGAGGAGAGAGATCAGCTAGTTACAAACACAGCCCTCAGAATCCCTAAGACAATGCTGTTGTTTCATCTATTTGGTGTTGTTCTGAAATAACAGCTGACTTTAAAAAAGCACTTGAGAAGAAACACTGCAAACCAAACTGAGTACAAGAAGAGAATAAGGTTCCTTTAATGAATGAATCCTCTTTTCTTGCTCTGACCCCTGGCATAGCCTTCAGGGGAGACAGGTCCCTGGTGCAGGGCAACTGCATGGAAAAGTCATTGAGGATTAAAACTGTGCTTGACATTTGTGCTGCTTTGTTAGACACAAGTGACCTCTCTTCACTGCTTCTAACCATCCCTTCTCTCTTCAATTGGCTCACCCTAGAACATTAGGTGAGCTGAAAGTAAGGGCACAAACAGGTCCTGCCACAGAGAAATGCTTGACTTGTGCACCTGAAATGAACAGATCACCAGAACAGGAGATATGGCCAGAGTTTGATTACAGCCCGCAAAAGGGATTTGAGCTGCAGCCCACAGTTATACATAGATGAGCTGTAATTACTTTACATACAGTAATTATACTCTGACTGGAACATTAGCAAAAGATCATTTAATGCCTCCAAGGGGAAAAAGAACACCTCAATAGCAATTTAATTTCAGCTTTATTTTCCCAGTAAAATTAGGCTTTGCTCCCAACAGAAGCACCATGACAACATATTTCATACTCTCTAAGTTCTGCATTCATGTCCATCTGTGTTCCCCAGTTCTCGTGAAGATGCTGCCCTGAAAAGCAAAGAGACAGAGGTCCTGTTTGCCAGACATGCGATGGGGAATCTGCAGCCTGGGTGTTTCCTCCACTGGGAAGAGAGAGATAGAAGCATTAGATTATTCTCTTTCACTAAAGCATGCACATCTTGTGCAAGGTCAGTTTTGTTTCACGGTAAGCTTGCGAGTTCTCTTTCTATTCTTGGTGTAGTCCTTGGCATTCCTGTTCAACTTCTGTCAGATCATACTCATCACATATGTGACCACCTGCCTACATGGCTTATCCTGCTTTACCATGAGCTGTCATGGTAAGAAACCACAGTTCCCATCACAGTATCAAAACAACTACCCTAAAACGAGATAACAGAATAGGATGGCTGCTCTCACAAGGATTTGAGATGGACTTCAGACCTCTCCCAGTTATTATCGTAGGAGAACCCTTACTTTTAAGAAGGGCAAATGAAAAGCAAGGTTTCCAGAACGGCTGAGTACAGAAATGTTAAATTTCTGAGCATGTGACTGCTTCTGTAGATAAAACTGAAGCAAGAAATTACAGCTACTTCTTAAATCAGGCAAGATAATAATGTAACGCTAGCAGTGGTAGTGCTTCACCTTCTGTACTAATCAATTAAATTACTACTGCACTGGGAATAATTTGAATTAATACCACACTTGTATCTAGGAAGTGATAAATAGAAAACAGAATTCAAAGAAACAACTCAAAATTACCTTAACATCCTCAAACTCTTGTGTTGATCCAGTACCAAAATCTCCTGATAGTAAGCTTTCAGAGGTAAGAAGTATAGTTGGCTGGTAATAAATGCAGTTATAGCGAGATAATTTCTTGTGACTGAGTATCACAAGTCAGTGATGTTAATTCTCCTGCCAGTGTCATCAGTGGTGGTCAAGAGCTGAACACGCGCTGGCAGGTTTCATGTGCACATGGCTGATATCAAAAATAGTTGTCCCCAATTCTGTAGTTACTTTGTATGTACAATCTCACAGCAAAGTGTTTTTTCAGCTGCCAAACTAAGCGTGTCCTTAATTTCCTCCTGACTAAAGCAGGATACAGTTTGATGCATATTTGTGCTAGAAACCCAGACTCAGTGCTAATCCATTGGATTTGAGAGATTATATTAAATAACACTGCACTTCTCACATAAGTCACTTAACTCAGTTTTTTTGATTGGTCCTGTGCACATCATTATTTTACAAAATAAACTAGAAAATAATGCTTGAGACAATGTCAAAATCATGTTACAAATCAGTAAACCTGAAAGTTCTTTCTCCAGTACACTAATCTGTAATAGTGATCATTTTTAACAGTCAGACATGTCAACCAAACTAAAACCACACTCTCTTCCAGGAAACTCAACTATATCCAAGAGTTTTCAAGGATCAATGCCTGGTTATTGAAACAGGAGTCTAGTGTTCTGAATATAAGCCCCATTCATTGCACAGCCCGTGTTCTGAAAATGTGCTTCTGTGTTTCAAAATGTACTGAGGTATTGTACTGCTGCTATAAAGCAGCCTGTTGGAGAAAGGATTATCAACTCCCATTAATTACACAGATTGGCTAGCAGTGATTTCCATCTTGTAAAATCTGGATGCCACAGAACAGATTACTTGTAAAAGGGACGAAAATGAACATCATTGTACTATTGCATAACACTGTCCTGCACATCATGCTACAGATCATGTAGCTTTTATCTTTGGTATCTCATCCACAAATCTGAACTTCCTGACTTTACACAGTTCAGATTTTGCAGCAGCAAAGCATCAAAGGGCAAATGCCCAAGCCTCTGGTTACCTTTGAGAACCTCCCTCAAATCATGTCATGTACGTACACAGATTGTCTTCATTGCCCTTGCTTCCAAACACTCAAAATTCTTCAACAGTTAAAAACACGCACTATAAAACAGGCATAGTCTCTCCCCAAAAGACTTCCCATTATGTTTACTTCCATTTAATGATATTTTGTTCCTCTCTGCAACAACACAACAATAAAAACATAGATCCTAGAGACAGGTGAATTGCTAAATGAAACGTGGAAAGTGATGATGTGAGGAAGCGAGGAGGGGCAGAAGAGCTGCCTCTCCCCTTTTTGGCATTTTTAGAGTACTAAAGGACAGAAAACCCTCCTGTTCAATAGAAACTTTGTCTGTCTTGGGCAGAGTTCTCTTCAGATCCACTGTGTTTGGACTATGTTACCCCATAAGGTAAGTTCATTTATATACGTGCAGCTATTCCAGCGTGACAGCTGTGTTTGAGAAGACTGCTAACAGAGGATATGTGGGAACCACAGATCTCATTATGATTCTGCACTAATGAAATCCTCTCCATGTCTAAGTTGCACCCCAGTCACATTAACTTTGAATCTTGTAACCATAGACACTGCCTAATCTTGTCAGAGATTAAGAGAAGTGTTGGATTTTATGTTCTATTTGGGACCTACGTTATATTATTTGTCTCCATCCTTTGGAAACTGATGAACTGAGCATATCTTATCATGTTAATAATACTGTGGTAAAATCACAATGTAAGATGTTTTTCCAGACTTTGAGAGTGTTGTAGAAAAATCTTCCTCTGCACTACTGGGTAGCTTCTTAAATACCTGTCCCGAAGGTGGAATGAGGTTCATCATAGATATCTGTGGGTACAGATCGCTCTCTGTCCCGCTAACCTTGCTCTAAAAGAAGTAGAGAGCTCCTGTGGTTTTCAAGTAGTTGTCACTCAGGTTACATATGCAAAACGGCCAAATCCTTACCAAACTGGAGGTATGATTCTTAAGGTGCTTAGCAAAGATGTTCTCGGAGCAGTTCCCGCTATCCCAGGAATGCCATGGTCTGAGCCACTGCTTTTGGTTTTTAGCTCACCATTATCATTACACTTGAATTTCTTGTCCAAATTAGAAACTGCTTCCAATAGGTTCACTTTTCAGACTGACAGAACTGTAAATAATGTATGAGAGCTGTCTGCAAGTAATGACACCGAAGTCTGAGACGGAGAGCAGAAAATGCATGGATGTGACAAGATCCCTTCTCTGACACACTGCAACTGAGCAATTACATTACAGAGAAATATTTGTCAATATTCAGCTAATATAAATAGATTAACAACTACCTGTGGTTTATGAGCTCCAGACTGTGTGGTTTGTGGGTGCAGAGGGCTGTAGAAAAGACTATTCTGCAAGAAACAGGCAACAGAGTGTGTTGTATATGAATCTGTAACGTTCCACTGCCTCTCAGCCATCACAGGCTTATGGTTGCGGCATAACAGAATCTGGTAGTGTATTTCCTCACCTGTATAAACACCTTTAAGATTTATAAACACCTTTAAGATTTATAAACACCTTTAAGATTTACAGACACTCAAGCTTTGACCAGGCAGTGTCAGGCAACTTGATCTGACAGCACTGGAACATCTCATCTCTCCATAATGACTGAAAATGTTTTAGCTGTAGAATTAGTCAGTAAGCCCCTGTACATAGACTGGTGCTGAACTGTTTTCTACTTTCACAGCATGTTAGTTAACTAGAGATGCAGGATGTTGGGAACTGGACATTTAACCTGAGTCTTACTCCCACCCACTCAAATACCATAGAATCCCAGACTGGTTTGGGTCAGAAGGGACCTTAAAGATCATCGAGTGTCCAACCCCTGCCACAGGCAGGGACCCCTTCCACTAGAGCAGCTTGCTCCAAGCCCCTGCGTCCAATCTGGCCTTGAACACTGCCAGGGATGGGGCAGCCACAGCTTCTCTGGGCACCCTGTGCCAGCGCCTCAGCACCCTCCCAGGGAACAGCTTCTGCCTAAGAGCTCATCTCAGTCTCCACTCTGGCAGGTTAAAGCCATTCCCCTTGGCCTGTCCCTGCATCCCTTGTCCCAAGCCCTTCTCCAGGTTTCCTGCAGCCCCTTCAGGCACTGGAGCTGCTCTCAGGTCTCCCCTTCAGGAGCCTTCTCTTCTCCAGGATGACCCAGCCCAGCTCTCTCAGCCTGGCTCCAGAGCAGAGCTGCTCCAGCCCTCGCAGCATCTCCGTGGCCTCCTCTGGCCTCGCTCCAACAGCTCCACATCCCTCCTGTGCTGCTGCCCCAGAGCTGGATCAGGACTGCAGGGGGGTATCCCCAGAGCACAGCAGAGGGGCAGGATCCCCTCCCTGAGCTGCTGCTCACACTCTGGGGGTGCATCCCAGCACATGGGGGGTTCTGGGCTCAAATGCTCACTGCAGGGTGGGATTCCCATCAACCAACACCCCCAAGACCCACTCAGGGCTGCTCTCAGTGCAGTCTACTCAGCCTGTAGTTGTGCTTGGAAATGATGTCAAACCTAAACACGGAAAAGATCAGAGTGAAAACACTCTCTGCAGCAGCAGCTGTACTGAAGGTTTTCCTATGTACCATGTATGCAGAATCACTGAATCGTTAGGGTTGGAAGGGACCTTCGGAGATCACTTAGTCCAACCCCCCCCGCAAGGCAGGGCCACCTGGTGCAGGTCACCTATAACATAACACAAGTTTTTCTATACATATACCGTTAGGATCTGTTAACCTGTCTGACAGTTGGTGAGGAGAGGGGTGTGAGAGCCACCTGACACAACCCGGCACGCCTTCATCAGCATCCTCATTCGCATCGCCTCCCCCTCGCCCCGCCGGTCCGCGCTCATCTGCGGGGCTCCCGCTCCGCCGTCCTCCCTCGGGGCAGGCAGGTTCCCTCCGCCCCTGAACCCCTCGGCGCCTCCTCGGGTGAGTCTTGTTCCGGGAGGGGCCGGTTACCTGCACGCTGCCCCGCGGCCTCGCCCCTCTCCCCGGTGCGCCGGTCCCGCCCGGCTGAGGCCCCCCGGGGACGGTACTCACCGGTGACACGGATGGACTCCAGCATGGTGCTCGTCCGGGCAGCGCCGCCGCTCTGCCCCGCTGCCTTCCCCCTGCGCGGCGGGCTCCCGCCTCCTGCGCGGGGAGGAGCGGGGAGCCCTGAGGAGAGGCGGGGAAGGAGCCAGCGAGCCGCGCCGGACGAGCCTCACCGAAGGCGGCTCGGCCCCGCCGCTACACGGGAGACTGAGCCCCGCTGGGCCCGGCAGCCCGGCCCGACCCGACGCGGCCAGGCCGGCAGGAGCCGCGGGCGCGGAGCTGAGACCCTGCCCAGCCCGCAGACTACAAGTCCCGGCATCCCTTGCGCCAGCCAATCGGGGCTTGCGCAGGGCGGCGCCCGAGCTGCATCCTGGGAGTTGTAGTGCGGGAGACGGGAGGTATCTGTGGGGGGACAGCGGCTCCAAGCTGCACTCAGCCCACCGCCAGAAGAGCCCCACTGCCACCGGGACGGCTTGGCCTGACGGGTCGCGACAAGCACGGGTTCACCCCTGATATTATCCTTGGAGTCCAGCAGGTACAACTGGTACCGACTTCAGTGACTGCGCCGCAACGCATCGGTAAATACTGACTGTCATCATTGTGATTGATAATTGGTCTGATTGGTAATTATCTGTTGAGGCTAAGGCTGGCAGACAAAGGGCTGCATGGGATAAGGGCGCTCAGCAGGGCTTGTGCCTGTTGTCACTTGTTAAGGAGAACAGAGGGATTGCACCAGAGCAACAGTTTGGGGCAATAACCAGTTTTAGTAAAGAAGAAGGTTATCAAACACTGGTAAGTAGTAAGCAGAATTTAAAGCAGAAGATAGGCTTTACACTGTGGCCGTCTGTTGCTCTACTTGTTTTGCAATCTGTTGCTTTGCTTGTGAAACCTTTCCTTGAAATGTAATGTGCGCATCTTGAAGTGCCTGTTGCACATCAAATAGGAACGAGTTATTCTATCTTAGCAGTTACAGTTCTGTAACCAGTTAATGTAGGCATGGTGTAGGAAGATTCTGTACTCTTCCTGCAGGCTTAAGGACATTGCTGAAGTCATACTACACAAGAATGTGTTTTAGTCTGTTCATGCATTTACTTCTCTGAATGGTCAACACTTAGCAGAGAAAGCAACTTAACTGAAAGTGACCTAACAGCACAACAGTGCTCAATATACATTATGTGAATGTAGTGATCTGCCAGGGTGATGAGAGCCAGGGAGTTGTGTGCTGCTTTGGTTGAATGGTGTAAAAGCCTGTCACCTTCCCTCCCATCAATAAATTCATACTTGCAGTGGACTGTACACATACATTCCATAACACTGTTCTGTAAGGTATAAGATCTGGCCGTGTTATCGTGTAGCAGAGATGGGAATTCCACAGATAATAGCTCAGATACTTCTGAGAACTCCTTTCTGTGTCCTACCTGGAAAATTTACTTTACTTCATGAGTCTTTCCTATCAGAAGTGAGTGGATGTTCATCAGAGAGCTCTGTCTGCTTTCACGCCACTCTTCAAAGGCAATGACTGAGAAAAAAGAGTTTAAAGTACACCTTTTCACATTATTACTGCCTCACAAAGGCACTCTTAAGACTGAGGTGTGTTATGAAAAAACTGAGGTGTCATTTTTCTGTCTGCTAATGAAGACCTAGAGCTGAAACACGCTTCTACCACCTAGCTGACAAATTTGATGTCCCTTTTAACTGGAGTTCTTTGAGGAAGAGAGAAGAGATATGCTCTGTCAACATGTCTCAGTTTAACCTGAAATACCCTCTAAAGTACTTTGCTAACAGTGTAGAATCTGAACCAGGCTTGTCTCCAAATCTCCAACTGCAGGAGCTGAATAAACACTTTTAAATTTAGAGAGACAAAGTTATCACTGCTGGGTTGGAGTTTGCTTGTGATATGTGCCAATTACACACACAAACCCCAACGAACCAAAATAGTTCAAGCACTGCAAATAATCAGCACAGCAGATGCAGGAATGAAAGATTGCTACTAATGCATAAAGCCCATGTACCATTTTCCCACAACTTCCCCCTGGTTTTGCTGTACAGAGCCTAAATTCTCCTCTTGGAGATGATAACTTTATACATGCTTGGAAGCCATAGCAATGAAATTGGGAACTCCAGCTTTTGATGTGTATTTTATACATCTCTTCCTCCTCCTTGCTCTCTCCAGTGGGTGCCTTCTCTCCATGTTTCTTATATCCTACCTACTTCTCCCTGGTGTCCATGAGACCTTTTTCACTGAGTGCTCGTGCTCAGATTCCATCACCACTGAATCTGCTGCCTCTGCTTTCTATTTTCTTTTCCCAGTAGCATTTTTCCTTCGCAGAATGACCTGAAGGTTTTGTTAGGTCATGCTGCCTCCTGGCTCTACCAGGAGGATGCCAAAGGCAGCAGCAGAAGGCACAGAGGAGGGATGCTAAAAGGCCACCTGCCCCTGTTTGCTGCTTTGGCTCTCAGCAAGGTTTGTCACGTTTGTTGATTAAAAGCATAAGGTGGAAAACTCAGGCAAGAAAAACATTACAAAGTATCTCAATATGACAAGAATTCTATGTATGTACTTAACGTACATCTAGGAGTTTTGACCTCAAAAGCATCTTAGCTTGCAAGTCTGTTGGACGGACAGTGGGAAAAAGATGAGTTACTCTGTCATTCCTGGTGGCCATCAGTGCAGCTGGCACAGATCCATTGCAGCAAGCTGAGGGGACATGGGGACAAATGGTAAGGTTTAGGTGAGCCACACTGTGGAATGCAGCTTAAACAACACAGTTCCATAATACAAATAGATCTATATCTTTGTATCGTTTCCATTGCTAGGAGACAGAGTAAACCTGGCATGCATCTTGTACTTCAGCTTCAACATAATGTTACTTCCAGAGATAACTGCAGATTTACCTGGTTATGCCTTTCATATTCGCCCAGTCAAAAATACTGCAATGTCATGCATGCAGAAGAGTGTCTTTATAGCAATACAGGAATATTATTAGGAATCTTCTGATAAGGCATTGGAAGCTTTTATATCCCTGTGGATTTTCTTCTCTGTGTGTAGGTAGCCAAGACCTTTCAAGATCTCCTTTAGCATGGTAGCAATCTGGTAGCTCATTAAATGGGCCAGTATGCAGAAGATCCAAAGCTGACCCTCCACCCAAGTATTCCATTATTATCCATGGTTTTGTGCCCTTTAAATATGATCCATAGTATTTAATTACATAACAACTATCACACTGACTTAAAACTGTTATGTCTTGCTGTATATCTTCTATTTCATCTTCTGCCTCCTCAAGGTCTATGATTTTTATAGCTACCACCTGCTGTGTCCGATTATCAATAAGCTCTGCAACATGTACAGTCTGGAAGAGCAGTGATACATCTCTACATCTGTCACAAGCTAACACTGCACAGTTCAAGCAAACACACATATAAATATATATGCATATATGTGCATTTGGGTTTTAAATGCACGTATACATGTATAGAGAGACACTTATTTTAACATCGGTTTTATTTCATTCCTCCCCCATATTCACATCAACATCTTTCTTCTGCTTCTCTGTACTGACAAGAAGGAAAGATGAGAGTCCTTACCTAACTCTATGTAATTTGGCAGAGCTTCAGGGCCATCAGTGTGGCAAGGTTAGCCTCCCCTTCCTGACTTCATGGCTCCTAGCTGGCTGAGTATCCTCTGACTGAACAATTTCATTGACCAAGTGACTCCAACTGACCATCCTTCCAGCCATGTTCTTTCTAGAAACTCCTGAGATGTCTAACACTGCTGTCTGATCTACGTTTCTAGTACACAGCAAAGGCAGCACATGCTTGTGGGTGCTGCTTGCTCATAGTCTTACTCAATGGGACTGCTATTTTAAGATGCCTTGAAGAGCACAACTTGATACAGCTCCAGTAGTCAGATTTATCCACTAAATTTGTTCCTGCTTTATGCTAAGGAGGCTCAATACCATAAATCCAGCCCAACAAGGGGAAACAAACAGCAGACAAGCCTTGCAGTAAAGTTCAGAGAAGTGAAAGCAATGTAAGAGCCTCAGGATATGAAGCTATGAATATAGTTGACTGTTGTCCATTGATATACAGGGAAAAAAATCAGAGATATCTATTGTACACTGACAAATGCACTTACACCTAGTAAGAAAAAAAAGACTCTGCTTTTCTATGTCAGAGAGCTGGGTTGTATAAATACATCAGTCATGGTAAAGCATGTGCCTCCTTATGGACTGATGGACCCATATAACCCTCTTGACCTCTCCTCCTCTAACCAATGCCTTGTCTCTGTAGGGGTCCTTCTGAGAAAGGCAGGCTGTTGCCTTGGGCAGGGGCAGGCAGGACTGGCAGGCAGCCCGAGCGGAGGAGGCTGCCTGCCCAACTGCAAACCCCTGCAGGCAAGTCACGGATACCTTGCTGTGGCAACACAATGCCAAGTCAGGCAGCACGGGGCTAGTGACAATCTGTCCCCAAAGAATGAGATTTTTACAAATGCTCATACTTTATCTTTGGGCCTTTTGAAGTCTGTCAACTCCTCTGTGGTGCTGGGATAATATTGGTTGAAAAGCAAATGTTTTCATATTCATGCAAGAACATACATGTTCTCAATAATATATCACTTGATTTTTGGCTGATCAGGTGGGGACTTCATTTTTTTCTTAACCTGAGAAAAGTGCAGTGTTCCTTCCACTATTGCCATTCATTTCCTTATCGCTTCCTCTTCCACCCTGTCTACCTGATCCCCTATTTTTTGCTGGTCCAGGCTCTACAGCAGATGTAGAAAATGAAGTAGGGATATCCCAGAAACACAAAACACCATGCAGTGTTTTGTGCAGTAGTAGGTATGACTGCATGGTGCTTTGGAGAGAGAGGCCTCACCGGTATGCCAGGGCCCGGCAGAGCACCAGTGCTGGGAGCAGGATGACTTACCACAGTTGACCTCAATGGCAAAGTCCCACCAGGGAAAGAGCGATGATGTACTTCTTCATCAAAGCATTTCATTTCACGGGATATCCAGATTCTCCCACTTAGGACAGGACCTGCAGAGCAGATGGGTTTGCCAGGCCTGGAGAAGGTGATCTTCTGGTAAGTCCTGTTCTGAAGGAGAAGCACTGGACTTGATGAGGAGCAGAACCCAAGTTGTAAGCCCACTTTCTTTTTCCAGTTTCCAAGTACAAGCCTGGCACTGCTACCTAGCTTTATCTTGCAGGTTCCTGCAAAGTCTGTGGGGTTAGACAGGACTATAAACCAGCTGGGGCTTTCTTACCTTTCAAGTGGTACCAGTGACAAATCCAGCTGACAGAAATAGTGTTCAAGCTTGGGAGAAGCATGATCCAAGACAGAGTTCCTTTCAGACTTCATTCTCCTCCATCTCATGTCAGATTTTTTGGGATTCCCTGGGTACCACTTTATCAGGGTGTTACTAGAGTCCCAGAGATGGAGCTCCAGAATCTCTGAGTGAGGGGCAGTGCAGGGCACACACCATCTTAAACTAACCTCTTGGCTTATTTCCGTTCCCTTTACCTTCTTTCATGCTTTATTGTAAGGTGAGAGAACCCTCCATCATATCACACCAGACGTTCAGTGAGGCTGTATTTGTACTATGGACTGCTTCTACAGACTGTTGTTTTATTCCATTGGATGTTTCTGTCCCTCATTACCAAGCAGCCATGATCTTATTTTCATATTCCATTAGTTAATCTATTTTCCACGTCATAATAGAGTTTTAAGCAAAAGCAGACTGAAATATTACAGATTACTCATCTGTTAACAGAGCCTCAATGTAATTATATATGTAGTCTCTAGTGAAATGTATACTGGCAGTGTCCCTCATGGGTATGTGTATGGGAAATATCATCCCTGATACATTTTAATTGTGTTTGTTCCAATCTCAGTATTATTTCTCCCTCTAAAAACAACTGCTTTTTACTTCACGTACATTTTTTCCCCAGCTATTGAAAAAAAGAGATTTCCAAAGCAATTCCCTAAGAAGCCCCAAATCCTGTCTAACGAGCACCCTCTAGTGTAAGCATGCTACTGTTGCAGAAAAGATTTCATGTTCCTGGATGGATTTTTGTTCAGAGGTATAACATGGAAAGTAAAGAAAAAAATGTCATGAACTCATGTAAAACCCATTTCATGCACTCAGCCCTTTCCGTTCCAAAGCATACAGGCTATGTATGCTGGAGCACCTACTTTAGTTTTAAAAACTTTAAGGTAATATTGTAGGTAACATTCTCATGCATGATTTATGATTTATTTTACCTGTGTTCTGTAGTTTCATTTAATCATTTAAAATATGAGAAGAAGATGGCAAGAATGAGGTCAGCACTGCTTGAAGCTTACAGCATAACGAGTCTTCCAGGAACTGCAAGTTCTAAAGGAACTAGAGCTGGTAAGAACACTTTTTTTGGTGAAAAATGTATTTTTTAACAATCTCCTCATTTTTCCATCGTCCAGAAAATGATTTCAAGGATCTAAAATGTGCTACAATTTGGCTGGTGAAATTGCTGATGTGATGATCTGATGAATCCATGTGCATTACGCCGCAGAGTTGCCAGTCTCAGGTACTGTAAATTAACATCATGGTCTAAATGAACATAATGGCATTGAAGTTCGCTCAGGCCCTTTGCTCCGGTGCAGAATTATTCTGTCAGCAAATGGTACAGCTGCACCATATGGATAAGAAAGAACAGGGGGTATTTTGTAACTGAAACATAAAAGAAGGAAGTCTCATTCCCCATCTCTTGTGTAAATCAGTCAGGAGAGGGCCTGAGAAACTTTCTGTGATTTAGCGACACAAATGCAATATTATACTAGGAAAACTATGAACTCAGTAAATCTTTTCAGCGTGCATGACAGGCAAATGTTTCTTAACTCCCACAGCCTTGTAAAAATGCAGAGTTCAACCACCCAGAAACTGAGTCCACTTGACAGCTACCTCTTGTTAATGAAATATGAATTTTGTCTCGTTCCTTGCTTCTGTATTTTTCTATTTTAACATATTTTCTCTTCTTTTGTTATCCTCCCTTATTTATTTTTCTTTCTTTCTCCTCATTGTGTGCTTTGATTTCAGATTCCCTCAGTTATATGAGGGAGCTCTGACAACAGTTGACACTAATGCATCCATGTCATCATACAGCAATTTAGTGTAAAATATAAATGACAGTGTGCTTTTCCAACCTTTAATATAAATGCCTTACATTGAGCCAGCATTTTCTTGAGAACCTCCCTTATTTAACAAATGAAAAGCAAGGGAACAAATAAAATTCACACTATTTGAAACTCAGTCTGTACTTTCTGAAAATACAGCATATTTCCCCCTAGCAAATGTCCAGTTTAAAGGATTTCCGCCCCAACTACACTTACCAAGGTAATGTAATAAATGAAGCCTTTTGGTGCAGTAAAGCACAGTCCCAGCTGAAAGTCAAGCTTGTAGTGGCTGCGTTCTTTAAGTCTGGTTGAGCTGCTCATCTGTTTTTCTAGTGGGGCTCTTAGAAGAGAGATGTGCTCTCAGCAATGCTAGTTTAAATCCACATCACACGTTGGATTACTTAGGAAACCTGTCTTATTCCTGACCTAAATATATTCCTTTACTGGATAATGTCAGCCTATGTTGCCTCTGTGATTATCATAGGAGCACACAAAAGCAATTTAATCAGCTTTGGTTTGGCACAGAGATCCTAAATGCTGTCCATCAAAATTGTTCCTGATTACGTAGTATTTGCAATAGGAAATACAGATTAATCCAAACTGCTGTGTTTTGCCATAAGATAGACCAGCCCTTCTATCTATCTACCTATGGTCTACCAACCTTCCAGACGTGGGTGAAATGGCCTTTTTGCAGGCCAAGTCTCTGGCATGCTGGGATATTCAGCACAATCCAAGGGCACAGTTTGGTCTTCATGTTAGAATCAATGAGGAAAGGATGGATATTATGTTCTTACCACTCTTCTTTAATGCAGGGTTCCCTTATACAGGGGTCCTGGTGCAGGGCTTGTGAAGAAGGGAGTTTCGTAACAGCCCAGCTTCATCTTAGGCATCAAGACACAGAGTCAGACCTGCATCATACATCCTCCAGGATTCACTGGAGGCAAAAAGATGGTGGGATATGGGAAAGGGATGTCTGTGCTGGTGGCACAGCCTCAGGAAGCTCTGTTTGCCTGTTCCCCAGGGTTAAAGCCTTTGTCTGAAGTCACTAGGAAGAATTAATGCTAATGAAACTATAAACCAGAAATAATGATGCACGACATTGTGTCCTAGGCTATACATTTGCTTCTCCTTTCTATGGCATCTTATGCAATCATAGTACCAGTGTTGACATAAGTATCAGAATCATGACAGCAAGTGATTAGCAGAAGAGTGTATTTTCTGAGTGTATTACTGAGATTTTGCTGTCAATCAAAGGAAGCATCTTGTTCATCTTCCCTTTGGAATCAGAAGAATGAACTCCATTTCTCATTAGAAAGAACGCTTTCGGAAATATTACCTGAGGATTCCAGAATGGATCTATACAGTGGAATACACCAAAATCAGCATTTTCACCTACAGTGTTTTGCATTTGTGATTGTATTGGTATTGTAAGGAAGCCAGAGCTACAAAACCTTTGGCTAGTCCTTTCCTTGTTAGTTAAAATTGCTCCATTCTCATTACAGTGCTAATGCAAACTTCTGAAAATGAAAATACACCCCTGAAAACAGTGAATATGCTTTAAAAACTGCTGAAGGAAAACCTGGGGAAGCAAAAATGTTTTTCTTGCCATGTTAAAAGCCAAATGACTGCATTCTGTGCCCATGCTCTCAATTTCCATGAAAACTGCAAGCAAGCAAAACCCATTCCCCAAGTACTCTGTATTGTGTTATTTCTTGTTCTGGAAGGGATTACTTTTCATTAGCTTACCCCTGGCAAAAAGCAATCTTAAACCACATCACATGGGGTTAAGGAGACAGTGAAGGGGGCAATTTATAATGTTTGAATGCAAAAGGCTGGCATAACATCTAGTGCTGTTCTGCAGGCAGAGCCAGCTCATTGTTCTGCTGATTTCAACACGGCATTCCTTTCTTTCCCTCTCTTTTTCCTTAGGCCTTCCCATTGTGAAACATTAGCTGATTTTTAAAATATTTTTTAAAATTTATTTATTTTATTGCGTAAGTTGCAAATACTTTTAATGAAGAAAAAGACCCCTGACTGGAAATTCCATTGCTACAGGCTGTACCCCCACCATTATGCAGACAATGAATGGTGTAGCAATTTTACAGCACCATTCCTGAAAAGGCCTGGCTTTCTTTGGTCCTTTGGGGCAGTAAGGATAACCCTGTTGGTTGGCACCGCTCCTGCGCAACGGTGGGGTCAACCTGGCAGTGATGCCCTACTTGTAACGGAGGTAAGAGCCTCCGGTTTCTGTTTATGAAAAGCTGTTGTGACAGGATGAGGGGTAATAAACTAAAAGTGGGAGATTCAGGCTGGACATGAGGAAGAAATCCTTTACCATGAGGGTGAAAGCACTCAGGCTCAGGTTGCCCAGGGAGGTGGTGGATGCCCCATCCCTGGAGACACTGAAGGCCAGGCTGGATGTGGTTCTGGACAACCTGCTCTAGATGAAGATGTCCCTGCTCGCTGCAGAGCGGTTGCACGGGATGACTTTTGAAGGTGGCTTCCAACCGAACCCAAACCATTCCATGATTCCATGAACCCGCCGCTTGTGCCCAGCTGAGGCGGCGAGCAGGCCGCTGTGGCGGGCCGCGCTCCCTGCGCGCAGCGCACAGGACCGCCAGCAGGGGTCAGGCCAGAGCCCGCCAGGGGCTCGGGAGCCCCGCTCCCGCTGCCGGCCCTCCCTCACCCGGCACGGAGCCGGCGGGACGAGCAGGGCAGGCTGCCGTCTGATTGGCTGGCGCTCCTGCCAATCAACCTGACTGACGGGAGCGCCTGCGCGCGCCACCGCCTCACGCGTGCGCAGTTGTGGCGGGCGCTGAAATTCAAACGCGGGGAGCGGTTGGGGTGGAGATTTGGTGCTTGCGGGCGGCCCGGAGGAGCGCGGCGGAGGCGGCAGCGATGGATCCCTTCACCGAGGTGAGAGCGGGTCCTGAGGCGGGAGAGGTTCTCCCAGCCCCGGCTCCTGGGTGAGGTCTGTCAGCGCCCCTCACCCCCGCTGCCGGGGGGTGGTGGGCTTGTGAGGCTCGCTCCCTGCAGCCCCCTCGTATTGCTGCTGCTTGTGGGCCGTCAGGGCTCTTCCAGGTTATTCATGCAAGGGTTTGCGAGGGACAGGCCCTTTTCTGAGCGGATCCTTGACCGCGTTTCCTGGCGCTTTAGTGTTTGCTTGTCATGTGTCTCTGGCAGATAAGACGCTCGGCTGAAACTAGGAGCCCTGGAAGCTAACGGGAGTGATATTGACTCGCATTGTGCCTGCCACATCTGAAGGCTGAGCGTGAGGTTTGCCCAAAGCAGGAGCTTAATCTGATTTAAAATGCGTCCTTTTAGACAGAATTGCCACTGGTCAGGTTCATTGGCAGGCACAGTTCCTCTTTTGTTTGAAAAAGGAAACGAAGTTGTCATTAGGGTGGATTTGTGTGTGTGTGCATTTGGGTTTTACAGGGGCAAAGTTGTAACAGAATGAGTGCAATTGGCCAGTTTCAGTCTGTGTAAAGGTTGGAGGTTTCTTAGAGATGCTGTGCTGTACCCTGAGTTGATATGTCACACGTCTGTGGCACCTTGCAGAGCTGTCCTGTGACTGCTTTGAGTAATGATGGCTTTCAATAAGCAGCCTGCCTAAGCAAAAACCCAAACTGCTCTTGAAAGTAACCCCAAATGGAGTAGCTTGGGGAAATACTCTCCCCTCCCCTTGAAAACAACCTGTATATGAAGCTTTAAATAAACTGAGTGTCCAAAAAAGGTGACTGCACAGATACGGTTTAAGGTATTGATCTGAACATATTAACTAAATACATTATACCAAGGCAGATCTACCCTACCCTCACGTAAAGTCTTGCCGAGTATAAACATCTAAAACCTCCTTCCTTAATTGGTAGTGGGTGACATGATCTGACTTGTTTTAAATAAACTTCAAGTCCGGCTGACTCAATCAAATTCAAAGTGGTTTGGCGTGCTGGGAAGTATTCCAACCTCAGCACACCCTTCTTGTAGGTAACTGACTTGGAAAAGCAATGGCCAACTGTGAGGCCACTCCTTTGAGTAAACTTCATTCAAACGTTGGCTAGCATTGCAGAGTGCCTAGAATGTTGCCTTATCAAGAGTGTTGGATATGCCGCGGAGGGCATTCCACTGCTGTGTAAAAATCTAACCAATATTAGTGTATTGTAAGTGCTGGTCATGTAAAGCAGTGTAATTCAAGCCTTAAGTGGCCAAAGCATGCTATTAATTCAGTGTTTGCTCATCACTTTACAGCAACAAATTTTGCCCTGGTCTCACTGAATTTAAGCTCAAATAAATCTTGCTTTAAGACTCAGTTGAATGCTTTAAAATCAGACAGTTCTGAAATAATGTTTCTTTTGATTCGGCTTACAAGCAAAAACTAATACTCTTCTGAATTTAACCAGATTATTAATACAGAGTGCACAGAGGAGGTGGTGCAGTGGATTCTTTTTTAGAATCATAATGTACATACTATTTGTGGCTTTCAGTTTATAGCTGATTGTATAATTCACCTTTCTTGCAGAAAAGGCTTTGTTACTCCAGAATGTTAGAGAGATAGTCTAGGTTATTTTGTACTTGGAAGTACTTACTAACATTCATAGAGCAGAGTGTGGTTTCCTAGCATGGAGGATGGCCAAAGAGAAATAAGTGATGCAGTTGCTCAGAGGAAAATTTTCATATGTGAAGTTTGAAGTTAACTGTTACTTCAATGTCGTGGCTAAACTTGCTCCCTTTGCTGCATTCTGCTTGTAAAGCAAGGTAGAACAAATTCTGGTAATCACATGGGGGCCTGAGTATCTTTTCTAAAGGTGCAAAATATATTCTTTGAAACATACATTTTTAATACCAAGATTGTCCATCAGCATTTGAAGTGGGAAAACTTCATCTGATTTTTAGAAGCTGTTTTTGCCATATAAAACATGATCCTCTAACTTCCACTTGGTAGTTCTCAGGCTTGTAGATGTAAAGAAATAGATATGTCCTCCTCTGATGACAGCCAGAGTTTCAGAACACTTGAAGAAGGTACTTGTAGCAAATACCCTGTTGATGAACCTGAAAAGTAGGTCTTGAGTTCTGGTGACTGGCTTACTCATCATGTGTAATAGCAGAGTTTGAATTATGGCGGTTGCATGGAAAACTTGAGATACCAAAAGCCAATAGGAGCTGGAGTTCAACAACAGAGGCGTGCATTCTTGGGAAGTGACATCCTATTTGTAGCAACTGAAACCCCATTTTACTGAACTAACAAAACAGAAAGGAATGTGTGACTGTATTTGAATAGAATTGTATGAATAGTGTTGTGGAGTATATACTGAGTTTTGTGCAAGAAGAACAGTTAGTGTATATAGCCTGTAAGATTTTATTCCAGTGGGGGTTACCTGCGCTTTGTAGGTCTTATCTTTTTGAGGGTGAAACAAGGAAAGGGGACTTGTGGACAAACTAGTATGAAAATTAAATTCAAGGCACTCTTGGCATTTCATGCCTGCCTCCAGCCCCCTTCTCCTTTCCCCCCCCCCCCCCTTTCTTTTTTTCCTCTCTCCAAAATCATCCTCCTCTATGGAAGGTCACAAAGAGCTGTTGAGATTGACATCCATTTGTCCTGTGTTGCCCTACAATGGAACATTGTTGAAGACTTCAGCCTTAGACAGTTAAAAATGTGAAATGTGGATTTAATTGCTGTGCAACAGGACAGATAATGGCTGGCACAGTTCTCAAAATAATTTACGTGCTACCAAAAAAGTGCAGTTTATATTCTTCCCTTCAAAAAGACCATTAATTCACTCACACAATTTCTTGTCTCAAAAGACCTTAAAACCTAGATCAAAGGAGTAATTAATTATCCTTCAGATGTGATCAAACAGAGTGAAAATGATTCGTGAATGCAGAATTTAAAACAGACACCATCCTCCCCACCCACCCACTCCAAAACAAACAAAGGCAAAAAAAAAACCCAGCACAATCTATTTTGAACTTGGTGCTACAAGGAATCAGTTTCTACTAGTGTGGTATGTTTACTAAACCAGCTGTTTTGTATGGAATGTGATCATAGTGTTCAAATATCAAATGGGTAGGGAATGAAAGAGAATGTTGTTGGGTAGCTTAGTTGGTATCACTTTATATGTTCTTCTGTCTACAGACATATTATGATAAATAGCCTGTTTATTAAGAAAGCTAGTTTTAACTTTTAATGTTTCTATTAAAATTTATGATTGAGGAAGAGAAATTTACCTCTTGATGTAGAAGGTATTAATAGCAACATTTTTATTTTCTTTTTTTTACAGCCACAATTCTAATTTAATGACTTTTTTATGACCACTTGGCAACCACTTGAATGTTGTTTATTTCGTTACAGGATTAGCGTAACGGGTGACTTGACCATATACTTTGGCAATGTGTCAAAATAACCCACTAGCAAGACTTGACAGTTCAAGATTGCCTTCTTCAGGCTCTCTTTATTTAGTTTTGACATTGCTCTTGTCACTTTAGCCTGGTTTCTTTTGAAAGCCAAACTGATGTGAGACACTAGTTGATTTTACGGCTGGAGCTTTGAAACCTACTAGCTGGCTTCACCTCTTGCTAAATGGGTGTCTCAAACTTCTCTGCTTCTTCAATCTTCATGGAAGTTTGTTGCTAGGTAAAAAGACCCAAACCCTTGGCTCTGTGAAGAAAATGCTGCAGCTTGTTGTCTGTCTGGTAGGCCAGACTTCAGATAACTTGCAAACCTGTACTGATCGGCCAGATAGCAAGAAGGTAGCTTGGAATGTGCTGCAGTGTGAGCTACCTTTTATCTAGCGGGTACTTGCTGAAAACAAGGAGAAGCTCTGGGTATTGCAGTGGTGAAGTTGAAGTATGAAGATCTGGGGTTATCACAGCGATCAAAAGGAGGCAGACAGAAAAAAACATGTAGCTGGCAGTGTAGAAAACCTGTTTGTTCATTCTGCTTGCAGGTGGGGATAGCCAGACAGAAAACCAGACTTTGAATGTTTCGATCACGTTGTGCCACAGTAGATCAGTTAGCAAGATCCAAGAGCAGCATTTGTCTTAATGTAGCCTTAACTATAAATTTCTGGTCTTGTGGATCTTGGTACATGCTATATAAAATTCAATCCTTTTTAATTTGGGCTATTACTAGTTAGCACACCTATTGCATTGTACAGTAGTAACACATGATTTATTGACTACTCAGAAACTCCTTGAAAGAACCCGTGCCAGGCGAGAGAACCTGCAGAAGAAAATGGCTGAGCGGCCCAAGATGGGAGCGAGACCCACAGTGCAGACCAAGAGGGTCAGAGAGCCTTTGTTAGAAACTGGGAACCAGGTGCCTCTTCCTGCAGAAGAAGGTATTATGCAACAAAGATTGTCTTTTGCTACAAGTCCATCTCTTTTTATACGGGCAAGTGAAACCCCTTAGTGTTTATCTTCCATTGTGATGGATGAAGTTACCTGACCACTAGGATTGATTATGGCTAATGTTTAGCTTTACTTGAGAGCAGATGCTTTAAGTAATTAGAAAGCTATTTAAAAATAATTGTATATTGCCAAAGATAATGCTTTGTGCTTGATAGTTCTGGGAAGGGCAGGTTTCTTAGAGGCATATCAGTTACTCCTAAGCCATAACTTTATTTGTGTTACAATTCTGTATTGTCTGAAAAAATATTGAGGATTCTTTGAATACTAATATGTTTGAATACTCTGACCTGTACAGTGAAACCTGGTACAAAGCCCTCACCGTCAAAGAGGCTCTGCCCTGACAATGTGGAGTCTCAGTCTTCCAGTTCAGAGAACATACAGCCAGTTCCTTCAAGTTCCACAAGCCAGCATTCTCCTGAGATGACTTCGGAGTTGCACATCACTGCTTCTAACAGAGCTTCATTGCTTCAGCCTCTTGAGAAAGGAAAAACAAACACCGAATCGGAAACTCCTGCAGCTCTTTCAGTGAAAACACGTATGCAGAGGTTGGCAGAACAGCGGCGCCGCTGGGATAGCGAGGGTATGCTTCATTTACTAAGCAGCCCTGGTGGTGTTCAGTGTTTGCATTGATGACTCTGGCCAGGTTGGACAGAGTCTTGGGTGACATGGTCTAGTGTGAGGCGCCCATGGCAGGGGTGTTGGATCTAGACGACTTTAAGGTCCTTTCCAACCCTAACTATTCTGTGGTTCTATGATTGTTTGCTAGCAGAAGATAGTTTTGTGTGTATGAATACTAATGTTTTCATAAAGAATTCTTGTGCAGCACTGGGGAAAGGCCTAAAATAATGAAACCTGACTGGAGCTTAATTTTTTACTTTAATTTCCCCCACCCTAGTGTGATGCCTTGCTCATCACAACAGTGGCATAAACCTAGTAAACTCCTTGGCTACAAATTTATTTGCTTTGTAATAAGCTTTAACTTGATTAGTCTCAGTAAGAATATTTAACTGTTGATAAACTCAATATTTAGCAAAATGTAAAAGATGCAACTATATTTCATTATGTTAGCAAAATAAATGTGTTTTCTTTTTTTCCAGATCCCTCTGAATATGTTCCTGTGTCTCCCCTCCAGTCAAAGGATCTGCCTGTTTCTCCACCTAAGCAAGCATCTAATGCCCTGGCAAGTGATACCCCTATTGGGAGAAGAGGCCGGTTAGCTAACCTTGCTGCTACAATTGGTTCCTGGGAAGATGACCTAAGTCATCCATCTGCAAAGCAAAACAATGCACAAGAACAGCCTGGCACTACTTGTTTATCCAAATTGTCCACTACAAGTGGAGCATCTGCTAGAATCAATAGTAGCAGTGTAAAGCAGGAAGCTGCATCCTGTTCTCAGAGGCTTGTTGAGGCTTCTATTAATAAACCAGCAAACTCAAAGATAGAGGTGAGTGTCTGATTTAGCTGCTGATTAAAAATCTATTTGACTATCGGGGGGGGGGGTGACACGAATATCAACTCGTAGCTGTTTAATCTGCAGTTAAAGATTTGGTGCGAGCAATCTGAGTCAATTTACAACTTTTGCTTTATTGCAATCCCACATGCCTGTTTTTAATAGCAGACCTGAAACAGCTTAGAATCCCTTTTATTGAGACTTGGGTGAACATAATATTTCTAAGTCTTGTAAAAGTTGATGTCAAAGTAGTTGGTGGCTGTTCTTGACTTTCAGAAGGGAGCTTTCTGCAGAGATACTGGGTTTCGCTTGGTAACTTCATATGGTTGATTGACTTAAATGTTATTGCTGTATGAAAATTGAATTAGAATGCTGAAATTAGTAGTGCCAGATACCTATTGTTGAACTTAGCCATTTATGAAATAACAGTATCTGCAATGCGCAGTCTTGTTTAGGGACATGTGGGAAGATACCTAAAGTAGCTGGGAAAAGCACCTGGAATCAAATGCTGAAAGAGTTTGAAATACTGGATAGGAAAAATCTACAGAGAGCTTCTAACACTTGTTCTCAGCTCTGTTGTTGATGGAATAGGTGTGTTATGTTATAGTATGCTGTGCAGAACGCTTTCATTTTCCTCTTGAAAGAATGAGAATGTACAGTCTGATTTTAATGTTATTCCTTTTTCCCCCTTGTTAAGGATCCAAACAATTTAACACGATTCTCAAGAGTCACTGTTCCCTGTTCTAAAGAATCTGCAGTACAACAACCGCTAACAGAGAATCCCTGCAGCCCTCAGAAAACTGAAAAGCATACACAAATAGCAAAATCAACTTTGCCTCAACCAGTTCAGTCCAAAGAAGAGCCAGTCAAAGGAACACATGTGCAACCTGAACCTAAGGGTAAACCCACAACACCAGGTAAGGTGTTCTATCAGTTTCAATAAATGTTTATTTAAATTAGGCTTGTGTGTCCTCACTTGAAAACTACATAGTAATTAGGAATTTATGGTAAGGTATCAGGTAATGTCTATTTCCTTTTGTAACTTGACTGAAGTCCTGAAGAGTTCTGTGATAATTATCATAAATCATACAGTTTCCATATTTTGCAAGGATATTTTCTTGGACAAACTTTTAGTAACTCTTGAGAGCAAAACTTTTCTCTATGTAAAAATGTATCCTGCTAACATCAGTTAATTGAGACTATTTAAAGCTTCTTGCAAGTTGTTGGAGTCTGTGTCTGTGTTTCCAAACAATACAAGGTAAAAAGTGTGCATATGTTAGAAGAAATCAAAGCTAAATGTCACACAGATGCTCCAGCTTTGCAGTCTTTACAGTGGTAGCACTGATGTCGAAACAAGTGATGAACCCTGATTTTAAATTCAACTGCTTGTTGGATCAGAAGCTTGGACTAACAGCTTGAACTTCTTGAAGGTGGCCAGTAGAGCACGTGTGTGCTTCTAGATACGCTGTCAATAAAAGACAAAGTGAGGTGGATGCAAAACAGTGTATCTACCTTATGTACTAGAATGCTCATTTACAGGAAGGGTGCAAGTGAGGCTGGCTGTACAGGAAGTGTTGAAAAAGCAAACCAATCTAAGTAACTGGTGGATCACATGGACTTTAGCAAGCAGATGACATCTATTTGCTCTGATTTGCTGCTTTATTACCTTCAGTGTTCTGTTACTGTGGTGATTTGCGCTTCAGGTTTAGTTCATGTTAAAGAGCTGTAAAGGAGACAGATTAATTGCTTCATTGAGAAGCTTTAGCAAGATGCAGTGATTTCTGTGATTTTGAGAGTCTCTTTCAAGGCAAAACAATTATTCTTGTAGGGGGATCAGGAATTAAACCCTTCCTGGAACGCTTTGGAGAGCGTTGTCAAGAGCGCAGTGCACAGAGTCCTGCTACGAATACTCCAGGGTGCAGAACACCCATTGTTACCCCAAATACTAGGACAATCCAGGAAAGGCTTCTTAAACAAAATGAAAATTCCTCTACTGCCAGTTTAGCACTGCAGCTTAAGCAGGTAATGACTTTGCTACATTCATAGTTTGCTTATGAGCTTGGGGAAGATACTGTTCTGCACCTGCCCGAGGAACTTGAAGTGTTTTGACATCTTAAAGCTGTTAACTTTTTCCCCTGTTGCCCTTTATTTGCTTAGGAACGTGAAAGAGAACTTGCATGTCTTCGTGGCCGGTTTGATAGGGGCAATCTGTGGAGTGCCAAGGAAAACGGAAGTCCGAAGAGAAAACTTCCAGAAGCTAAAATGGTAACGTGCGACTGCCGTGTATCAAAAGATGATAGAGATGATAGTCTTTTGTTAAAGCAAATGAACTGCTTTAACATGTTCTGAACACAGGACAGATGTGCAACTGTAAATAAAAGATAAAGCCAGTGCTCAGGCTGTGCAAGCCTGCTTGTCAAGTGGTTGGTTGTATGATTATTAACAAATTTGTAGAGATATTTTTCCTCCTGCAGAATCATGAAAGGAGAGAAGTGATATTGCTTTGAGCCAATTGGCTTATCTGTGGCTTTTCTGAGTGTGGGGTTTAGTATTCTATAACTTTAAAAGCAAAAGAAAGCTCCTCGCACAGTGTTTAGTACCTCACCTAAATTTATTCCATAAATAAATAGGAGCCTTCTTGAGATTGGATCAGCAGCCTTTTTTTTCCTAGCAGGTGTTGAAATGTGTTTCTTTCTGGCATTTTAGTCCCTTCAACCATTACCACCTAAATGTACTATGTTGGGTTTTTTTTTGCCAGGAAAGCCAATCTCGGGGTAGTCCAAAACGTTCTCCTTGTTCCAATGACACCGCTTTTGCATCAGCAGAAGACACACCAGCAAGAGATAGGCCAGCAAAGTCTCCCAGCGTGGAGTCTTCAGGTAAGAATTGTCGCTGTTTGCTTGTGGCTAATGCTGGACTGAAGCACTGCCCCTGATGTTCATGAGCAGATAAAGAGGCTGGTAGCACTAAATATAACTGCACCTCTTATATGGTTACTGACCTGCCTAAATCTTTTTGTCTTATAATAATATTCTACCTTCTTATGCCACTTGAAAGATGGGCAGGAAAAACTGCCTTTCAGTTTTTTACCTAATTTTCATACTTTCATGTATGTTAAGTGTAAGGAGAGTGAATGAAAATCATCAATTATAGATTTAATCTATACTGTACCTCAGTATCCAAATTTCCACAATAATCGAATGGGAGGGAACTCTTCTCTTGTCAGTAGACCTTTATGCTATCATTTCTTATTGTACAGAACATGAAAAGAATTCAGGGAGGCTTGTGACATCCTTTCTGGTGCTTCCCCAGTGGAAAAGCTTCCAGTTCTCTGAAAAAAGTCAACTTAGTTACTACTTCTTTTAGACACTATGGGCAAGCAGCCTATCAAATGTGCTTCTAGAAAACCAGGATGAGAATCCTGCTTTTGGCTTGGATTTGGCTGTGGTGGTTTTTGTGTGGTGGGTTTTTTTTGCTTGTTTGTTTTTTTAAATGACCCTCTCTACTCCAAGTGTACTCTACTATGGTTTCAGCATTGCTTTCTGTGTTATCAACTTTCTGATTATAAGATAAAGTTGCACGGGTTTTGGAGGGTATGTATTCTAATGATTTTTTTATTTAACAGCAACCTAACTTAATCTAGTGGGCTTGTTGTCAGCTGTATTATCCAACTGCCCAAAAAATCCAAACCTAAAATAAAATTCAAAGGCTAGACATAATCTTCAGTGACATCTTCTTTATAACTATTTAGATGCTCCTAAATGTGAAGAGACTCAGAAACCCAGTCCTCTGAAGATGGATGAGCCAAAAAGCCCTGTAAAAGCAATGTCTGTCTCAAAACTTGATCAGTGTGCTGAGAAACTGAAAGGTTTGTATTGAGTAGATGTATATTAATGCACTTAACTGTGTGTTGCCACTTGTCCAGCACAGTGTCAATATCCTGCAAGTCTGGACAATGAGTTCACCATACATCTGCTGACATGTGTGTTTTGTAATGAAGTTTATATAAAATGAATCAGGAGTCTTCTTTCATCATAATCCTTCTCTTTTGACATTAAAGTCTTCAAGATATATTAAAAAGCTGATATTAAAAAGTTATTGGGAAAAGACTGCTCTACTGTGGGGCTTGCAGTTAAGTTTCATAGCTGTTTGAGCTAAAATCTTGAAACTTGCTTCACAGATGCATCTCTCTATTCTCTTTCTGTGTCAATTATGCAGTATATGTGATAATAGTGTACTAAAATAAGGATGGAAGTATGCTTTAGGGTTCTATATGCCTGACTGTAAGTCTTTTTTTAATCAAGCTTACTTGAAATGCAGAAATAGTTGTCTTATCTGTTAACATCTTTCTGCTCATTTAATTAAAATGAAGAGATTAGTCCTGATGCTACTAATATGTTCTAAATATCACTTTTTAGATGAAGTATATGAAATTGAAATGAGTGTGGATGATGAGATGAATAGCTCGAAAGTGATAAATGAGATTTTTGAAGTTCTTGAAGAAGATGGTCCAGACATAGAAAAGTTGAAGAAAGAAATGAGTATGAGCCTGGAAGGTGAAAGTGATGAGGATGAGCAGGAAGAGTCACTTAATATTTCGTCGATGTCTCTGTTAACCCCTTTAGTGGAATCTGTTGGTCCAGAGGTGAGAGTTCCTAAGAAATGGGTAAAGGCTTGCTTATCACAGAGAGGTAGAACTTGCTTGTATCAACAGTATTTTGTTGTATTGTGATACGTGGGCAAATAAAGAAGTTACAAGAGACGTTTTGCTTAAGAAAGCGTAATAAAGTTATCTTCTTCTGAAAATAGCTGAGCATGTTGGAAGCTCTGCTAAACAAGTGGTTTAACTTCTGCTAAATCAAGTTCAAGTATGTATCTACTACTTGTGCTGGACTTCCAGTGGTATACATGCATTCAATGAACTGGTCACTGAAAATCTGAGAAGAAACTGTTGCTGTACTAGTTAGGAAACTAACTAGTTTGCTCCATGTCCTAGAAAATACTTGTAAAATGTGTGTTAAGTTTGGAGGCTGCTTAATACTATTTACTGTTTATGTGCAAGACCTATTAAATGTGAGAGAAAGTAGATAATGGTTATTGTGCCAGATATCTTTATAACCTTTTCTTCTCCCCAGGCCTTTGTTTCTCCTTCTAAGTCAACTGGTGAAGGCAGCAGTATCAGTGATATAAGTCTGAAGTCTGACAAGTTCCAAAGGACTAAAGTCCCCAGGGCAGAATCTGGAGACAGCATTGGCTCTATATCAGACGATCGCAACCTTCCCTATAGGTAATAAATGTAAAACCCCACCCCTAATTCTGTAAGTGGGCAAATTTAAGACACTGGATTTTATTTTTTTTTTTTTTCTCTTCTAATGAAGCACACTGCTTAAACTACAAAAAAAACCTTTTCTTCCAAAATTTCAGCCTTTATCAAAAGTAGTCCCCATGTAGTCTATGTATGATGCTTAAACTTAAAATGAGGAAATGGGTTTTAAAGTGGTTTAAGCAAGTTGGAAAACATTAGTAAGTGATATATACATAGGTATGTATATTGAAAAAAACAGAAAACATTGTTACAGCTGTGAAAGGTTTAATGGGTTTTCCTCTTTTGAAAGCATTGATGCATACAGATCTCAAAGATTTAAAGAAACAGATCGTCCTTCAATAAAGCAAATCATTGTTCGCAAAGAAGATGTTGCTTCCAAGCTAGAAATGAAACATAATGGGCCATCTGATCAAGTCAATATCAAAAAGAAAATGCAGGTATGCAATGTACTACTTAAAATCCTTTCTCTAATTTACTATTTCCTTGCTTCATTTCCCTTGAGAATGTCCAGGACTTAAACACACTACTTGGAACTGCAAAATTAGGCTTTTTAGCGTAAATATCCAGTGGTAGGGAATGATACTGCATAAGCTGCACAGCTTAATGCATCTCCTGAAATGCTCAAGCTATAGAGGAAGTGTAGGGAAAGCAAGCTGTCATTTTGAGAAGGGAATGGGGAACCTTTATCTTATTACTGCCTTTGAATTAGGCAGGATTCATAACTACATAATTACAGTAGGCAATATTCTGATATTTAGTGGTGCGTCTTTCTTGTACAACACTGAATTTCTGGTCAACTGCTGCTTCCCCTGGTGAAGGGCAGAGTAGCCTGGATATGGAGCATACAAATGTTGAAGTCAGTCACTCCCATTATTTAAATGATTTCTGAGGCCCAAAAAAAAAATGGTGCTGCAACATTCTTTTGCAGAAGTAACTGTAAACTGCAAGATCTTTGTAGTTCACTAGCTAAGTAGTCTAATTTCTCTGAATCAGTAGCCCTCAAAATGCTAATCTCAAGACATTTCCATGTGTGAATCTAAATCTTTCTCTTCTTACTAATTATTTTAAATACTAATTTACTCTAGGAGCTCAATAATGAGATCAACATGCAGCAGACAGTGATTTATCAAGCCAGTCAAGCTCTGAACTGTTGTTTTGATGAGGAGCATGGAAAAGGGTCACAAGAAGAAGCAGAAGCAGAGAGACTTCTTCTCTTAGCAAGTAGGTTTTTAGACCCAAGTTTAATTCTTTGTCATGAACACTTTGGGAAGAAGCGGGAACAAGACTGGCAATGAATTTATTATGCTACCTTGTAGCTGCTTATTTACAGTTCTTCACCTGGAAAACAGGTGAAGTTTTGTCTCACTTGTATAGGCAAGAGGATGTTTTTGGTATCTTTCTTGCCTTTAATATTCCTACTATTCTTGCAACAGAAATGTTAATGATCTTCATTTTACATGCTTATGGGGGAAGAAAAGAATGTTCAGTACTACTTTTTCCTCTGTTACAACTATAATTAATTTCTCTATGCAGCTGAGAAGAGAACTGCTTTATTGGAAGAACTGAATAGACTGAAGAGTGAGGGACCTCATAGTAAAAGAAATAAAGCTGCTTCTATATCCACTCAATATGCTCCATCCAGGGGATCTGTTTCCATTTCAGAAATGCGTCTACCTCTGAAAGCAGACTTTGTATGTGGTACAGTTCAAAAGCCAGGTAAAACCAGCAACTGAAAACTTTACCCCTTTCCTCCCCCTTCCCCATCCTTCCTTCACATATTTCTGGTTCATACCCCTGGGTTGTTTTTTTTGTCTTCTGCATTGGTGTTTCTCATAGATCAGGGAGCAATGAAAATCTAGCAATTACTTTTAATTGATCTGCTTTTTGGTTAGGTTTTCAGTATTTTCCATGATGGTTTTAGTTTCATCCTGTTCTGGCTTGTGAAGTTCAAGAAACTTATCAAGACCTTTCCAGCCAATCTTAAAGATCTTTATGGTCCTGTGTACCCTGTTGGAGAAGAAGTACAGTTTTGTATCTTGGGTTGTATTCTGTCTTGCTGCCTTGGAATTTTATTGATGGGTGCAAGTGTAGTGCCTAAATATCATTACATAAATTCTGACAGACTCATTAAGCCTCTAATTTTTTTCAGTCTTTCTGTTAACATCCCACAGTACTTCATTTACAAAGGCTTGTCTTCCATTATTGTGTCATATTTAAGTCATTAAAGTTGACTTTAAAGTTAAATTTTTTTAACTTTAAAGTTAAAATGTGAATTTATGTCTTGTTTTGTTCCAGAAGAATTTCTGGCAATATCTCTCTGTAGGTCTAGACTTACCCTGGAATATAGTAAGCTTCTGTTATGTGGCTGTTTAAAGAATCTGCAAGCCCACAATAACCAGTGTTATTTTATATAATGCTACCAAATATGATTGTAGCTGGACAGATTCCTACTTTTTGCCTCGGTAAGGCTTGAGGACAAAAGACATAGGACAAAATTGTGTTTCATACTGGTTAGAAAACTTTTAGTTATTATGTAGCCTTTCTTGTTTCCTTGATTAACTGTCCAATGAAATATGAAGTGGTTCTTTTTACATCTTCAAATAAAACCACAGCCAAGAATATGAAAGTAAATTATCTGACCTAATTTACCACCCCTTTTCCACTCCCAACATGTTCCACCTTCTTGTTACATGAGTTGCTTCGTCTCAGTTACAGAAAAGCATCTCTGGTTACAATAGTATAAGTTTAGTTCCCATCAGTAATTCTCAAAACCAAATTCTCTGAACAGAGAAGTATGAACTACTTGTCATCAAAACTTTCAAAAAACTTTCAACTTTTTCAAAACTTGGTTCTGCAAGTGCAATGTTCGCTATACATTGTGCACTAGAAGCTCTAATAATCACTTTTACCTTTGCTGTTTTCTTCAGAGAAGAGTACGAGTCATTGCTTACTGGGGTCTTCAACAGTAGTTCTGAAAGCTGGGACTCAAAGTGTTGGGGTGGGGGGGGAATGATTGTTTGTCTAATGTGGTATGATATTTGCTTTTCCCGTTCAGCAGTTTGCTGCACAAACTCTGGATTATCTCCTGCCACTGTTGAGAGGTGTTTTTCCTCCCTTATCTGAAAAGTTAGGGAAAATGGGTTGCTTGAATTACCAGTTCTTTCACAGGAGTGAAAAATGTATGAGAACAGGCAGTAGCAATGCTGACGTATGGTTAAGCTGGCAGGGCTAGAGAATAACAACCAGAGTATAAGGAACTAAAATGAACTGCTGCATCTGCCTGAAAGTTCCTCTCCCCTTTCACATGCTGGGTAGTGTAGGGCTGGCCTGAGGTGCCAGGTAGTTGTGAATCCTGTGGAGGCAGTAGTGGTTACAAGTAAAACCTTGTTTTAAAAGTAAGTTTATAAGCAAATGTTGATTGTAACCAAGTGTTCAAGTAGGGGTGAAACGGAGATGTTTGCAGCGTTTGAGGGGTTGTTTTTTTTTTTGTTTTTTAGATACTTGGACACCTCTGGCTAACAAACCTATCTGATTTCTATTTACAGAAGCAGCAAATTACTACTATGTAATAATACTGAGATCTGGAGCAGAAAACATGGTTGCAACCCCATTAGCGAGTACTGCCAGCTCCCTGACTGGAGATGCTCTTACTTTTACTACGACATTTACTATGTGAGTATAAAGGAACTTTTTTCAAACCAGTTTCAACTCTGATGATGGAGCATGCATAAAATTGTGCAACAGCTTCATATAAGGATGTCATATTTCACCAACAAATTTAGTGACATCTTTGTATTGCTATTTCCCACTTCAAGGAATAGCTGGAATGCACTCCTCTCAAAAGAGCAATCTAGACTTATTCCACCATCCATCAGCTAAGTTATCTGTTATTTTTCTACTTTTGTTCTCTCCAGGGAACACCTGCAATGACAGATGGATGATGTGTGTTTTTCCCTTTTTCAGCAAGTAACATTTTATGTAGCTATTTGGTTTTGGTATCTGGAAAAAAATAGTACGCTTAAAACTTCAACTCTTATATGTTAGTTAAAAGGTGTGAGTTCAAAGAGGTGGTTTTCAGCAAAAGTCCTCTAAAATAAAGGAACAAGCTCCTTTTTGAAAATCCAACCTAACTGGAATTTTCACTGAGAGATATTTATTCAAAACAAACCACCCAATCTTTGTTCATAGAAATGTGTGCCAGCACTGGACTGAAGGGTGCAAACTGAGAAATGGTCAATGCACTGTCTGCTCCTTGTCCTTCCGTCCCCTTCTGATCTTTGAGTTATAGAAAGTATCTTGAAATAGTAATACACTCAAGTCTTAAAAACAGCAGTGCTGCTTGCACTGAAGTGTATTACTGTAGAAGTGAAACAATCAAATTCTCTTGTGTAGAATCTGTTTAATCCCTGTTTTAAGGAGTAGAAAGAGGGAAGAAGTAAAGAGTACCATTTAAAAGGGCCACCTCTTTGCTTCAGTCTCTTCAACTCATTTTTCCCTTCTTCCTTTTAGGCATGATGTGTCAAATGACTTTGAAATAAATATTGAAGTTTACAGTTTGGTATGTATCAGTTCTTGCTAAGATGTGTAAAGGAGAATAATGAGGTGGTGTACTTTCTTAATACCTTCTTGCCTTACAGGTACAGAGAAAAGAAGTTCTGAGCACTGATAAAAGGAAAAAGGCAAATAAGTCTAAGGTAAATGAAACAACATAATCAGCATGTTGTATTTACAACAGCAGGTACACTAGGAAGACTGCAGTGTCCAGGGAGAACTGACTAATGGTCTTAGACAATCTGTTGCTTGCTTTTACTCTTGTTATTTATTGGAACATCTGCAATGACAGATGGGTTATGGAGTCCTGCAGCTACTAGTAGATTGGACCTGCAGCACTTGCTTGAGTCTAAAATATATTGGAGGGAAAGGAGAAGTCTTACTAGTTCAGCAAAACTATATGCTTTGCAAACTTCTATTGGGTATGGTGCCTCTGCTTGTGATTTAGTGCCTGTATTCTCCACTTTACTTAAACACCATCAGTCAATATGCTCTACCTTGCAGTTTGATTTATCTTAAAGGTTCTGTTATCAATTGCAACACATCTGTCTGTCTTCCTAGCCTGAAGTAAAAACACTAGATGTTGGTGTTTTTTTTTTAAGCAAACTTTTATGTCCAAGGAGTTATTAAAACTTTTCAGCTCGGACAGGGTGCATGTTTCAAGTGTTTGTGCTTTATTAAGGCTTTGTGACCCCGAACTAGCCAGTGGCTTTCTGGAGATGGTAGCTTAATAAAACCAAGAAACTTCAGTGTCTTTTAGAACAGCTTCAATGAGTACTTAAACCCTGTCTCTGCAAACAGATAGGAATTTCTCTTAATCTTAACTTTCAGTTGGCACGGTGAAAGCACGCTTCCACCTGTCCCCCAGTAAAACCAGTTTGAAGTCCAGGGTTCCTTTCTCTCCTGTGCTGCAGTTTAGGGGAATCTTTACTTAAAACCTAATGGGTTTGTGTCACTGTAGGTAAGTTGCTGATGTGGAGTTACAGGTTTGCTGATAGCATATTGTATTTGCTTTTTGACAAGATTCTTAAACTTGTATTTCAGTTTCAAGATTAGATGAGCACATAATTCCAGTTCATATTAATATACAGTCTCACATAAACTTTGATATTTTCACTTGGAACTATAGATGATGTACACCAGTAGCACACTGAACAGCTCTGTATTTGTATTGTTAACTCTTACCTTTAATAAGCACCTAAGATTGTTTTCTCAAACACATGCTTCTCATCCCAAGCTAATGCATACTTAAACCTTTCTGCAGTAAATATTTCTTTGATATATATATATAGCATTCCCTCCACTGAAGTGTTACATCTAATCATACACACCAAGACCTGCTCATTACAACAACTAGTATCCATTCAAAACTTACTTAGATAAGCCTTCAGTAGTTTCACTGTCTAACATTTACACTAATGTGATGAACAAATTCAGTAGAAAATGCATTTATCATCTTGTTCTTTTGTAGGTTATTACTCCAAAGAGATTATTAACATCCATTACCTCTGTAAGTATGAATGTAATATTGTAACACGATCTGCTTATGACCTCTTCCAAAGGCCATATTCTCACGCTGAATAAGGCTCTGCCCATAGCAGGCTCTACAGAAACTCTGTAACTGTCCAGCTTTCTGCGAACTTCTTCAGCCATCAGCTCAAGAAATAGGCAACGTTACATTAAATATGTAATGCTGGAAATATGCAGTTACTACGTATTTAGTGGGACTTTCCTTCAAGATGCGTTCTCTTGTTAAGCTACCTCAGATGAGGGTTTTCTAACCTGCTTAGTCTTGTGTAGAAATGTGCAGAAATTACTTCTTCCACTGAGCTTTTATTTCTCTCTTTCTCCTTCTAGAAAAGCACACTTCTTACTCCAGGTAAGTATAAATCTAAATACCTTGTGTAGATTATTCATCTTGGCATTTGCTGTCTAAAGCAGTATATCAATAAGTAATACTTGTAACAGATGATAATTTGGGAGTAATAAATACAGAATTATGCCAGCTTGCCAGCTCAGAGACTGGCGCCGTGTTTATTACCCGAGTTATCATTCTGTTTAATGGAAGATCTCTTCACAAAATCAGACCTAGTACCTTATATCAGATACCTGTAGTTGACATGCTTTTTCCTGAGAAGGTAAACACACATGAATGTTAAGATTTTAAACCAGAGTCTGATGTCAACTAAGTAATACAGAAAAAAACTTGAAAATGCAAACAGATTCTGAGGGATAGCTTGTGTGTAGTATTTTTAACACGTTTATGTATTTCTGAGTCTTGGGGGAGAAAAACAGCATTCCTGAATGTTTTCTGACTATATAGAAATGTGTTATACGCTTGTCTGGCTGCAATAGGAGATACTTGAGCTAGTTTAAGTACAAATTTCACCAATAAGGAGCTCATAAATTAACTCTGGAATGTTTACCATGCTGCTGCAACTACTCGGATTCCTGTGCTTGAGCTATAGTGCTTGTTTCTATTGATATAAGTGCCTGTATTCCTCTGCATACAAATTCTGGAAGACTGCAGGGTGTCCCATGAGAAGAGGTTAAGAGATTTCAAAGTCGCATTTCCACCACAGGGCACAGGCACTTTGTTGTGTGACCTAGAGTGCTCTCTGTTCCCCTGAGACCTCTTGGAATGCTTTGTCTTTTGTGAATATTTCAAAACTGCTTCCTGAAAGAAGGGATGTGCTGAGGAGGAATGGGGTGCAGCAAGCTCCTGCCTGAATGTGCTGCTGGGCTCGCACTGCAAGGGCACTCCTCCTGGAGTGCTAAGCAGTACTAATAAAACATTTGTAAGCCTTGCAGCATCCTGCTTGCGTGGTGTTATGACTTGTGTTGTGTTATGATTTGCGTTGTCAATTCTTTCTCCACAGCCATGGCCAGTCCATGTGGCCCTAATGCCATACGCAGTACAAATTTCACCCTTGTTGGATCCCACAAGCTGTCATTGTCTTCTGTAGGAAATGCCAAATTTGCATTGGACAAGGTAATGGAAATTATTGGCTACTACTCCAAATGTAATTGCATGTTATTGGAATAACAGCTATGAGTCTGGTTCACTGTTTTCAAATGAAATTACCATCCTAGAAACAAAACATAAGTTTATATAAATGTTGTGTATATATAACATTTCTGTCTAGTTGTTCCTGTTCCATTTCATATGACTGAAATGTAACTTTGAGATACAAAAGAAAAATAATATATTATGCCAGGAGTTTTCTTTTCTGTAGCTCCACATAAGGTATAGTTATGCAAAGATAAAGAAGGCATTTAGTTACTGATTTTTCTTTCACTGACAAGAAAAATTGTTGTATGCAGTTGGTATCTCTGTATGTGGTCTTCACATTGTTCCTTGCTCTTAGTCTTGCAGTTACCCCTAAATAAGACATTGTATTTTAATGATAATGAAGTATTTGAAATTGACTGCATTTAATTGACTTAAAAATTGCCATTTGAATATACTCTTAGGAGTAAGAGTTTCCTTTCATATCCTAATTCAATTTGTAGAAGCAAATAATTTTAATTCTTGAGAGCTATTATTGAGTTTTATACTATTAGTTCCATGTCTGAACGGAATATGCTTACTGACGTTTACTATCGGAAATAAAAAACACGTACAATCTTATGTCCATTACAGTCTCTGACCATGTAATATCTTATACCTGAAACCTATTTTAATAGGTGTTTATGCCAGCACTATCTTAAACTAACTTAAATTCCGAAGCTACTACATCTTATGGTGGTACTAAATTACAGCTTTATCCAAACAGCAGCAGAAGAATAAACTTTTTTTTCCTTGGCTAGTTAAGTTTTATTGTGATGACACTAGTATTGCAGTTATAGCTTTTGCTGAGTGATGAGATAAAACAAATTGGTTGCTTGTGCATAAGATTAGAAACATCACAATAATCCCAATTTGCTTTTTACAAGCTTTGCTTTTTGTGGAAAGAAGCAGACTTTATTACTGGAACAGTTTGCAGAGCTTACCAGTTGAATTGCACTTCACTTTTTGACTGCATGAACTTCAGAAGTACCTGCTTTGTTCTTCAGCATAAATGTTGTTCTTAACCAGAACTACATGCAGAATTCTCATTTTGTGTATGGCTTGGTTCTTGGAAACCCTTTATTCTTGGAGTTATGGGAATTGCATTTTATGTTACATTTAGCAACTTGGGTTTAAACTCTTTTGGTTTACTCATTAGGACAGAACACGGGACTGGACTGGACTAGTGAACTAGGACAAGCATAAGGTTCAAATGGAGCTCCAGGGAAATCATCACCTGGTTAACTTTTTTCCAGGTGCACACTGCAGCAGTTATTAATGAATAAGAATTCCCCTTTTATGTCAAATAACTTGATAAAATAATATTAAAAAAGGTGATCATATTTGTAAAGCTTCGGTTTGGACTTGGCCCATGGCTGTACCAAACAGCTTCTTTTTAACTTACTCCATGCATTTCTAATATGGAGCAAACTGCTGCCACAGTGGGTATTTTGAGTTTCATTCCTCCCACTTCTATGCACAGGGTGGAAAGGACAAAAATGTACTCATGTATAACTGTCCTTTTTTTATTAAACCTTAACTCTACACTAATTGCATTGAGCATGTTTCTTTTTTCCCTAGATAAATTTTGAAGGGGTGGAAAAAGAACTGTTGGGCTATATGTTCCAGGACCAGGTTGCTATGATCCTTTAGTTTATAACTTTTAATAGGAAACTGCTTCCTAGTGCATGTTGCTCATATCTGCCTGGCCTGGTTGCAGAATTTAAATGCTTACAGAGATTTACTAACCAACCATGAAATATTAGGAGCCTTTAAGACTTGCAGAATTCTACTCCCTGCCTCTTACAATAATAAGCTTGCTGCTAGAACTCAATGTAATTCAGGCCACCTAGGGTTTTTCTCCCTAGATCACTAGAGGGGGGGTGTTTCTTGTTTCAGAACAAATCCATGTCTCTTAAAGATTGCTAGTCAGGAAATTCCAGGCAACTTCTGACGAGCTGCACAGGACATAAAATGAGCTACTCTGCTGATGCAAGATCGGGGAAGAATAATTGCTGGTCTAAGTGTTGGTTTAACTTGTTGCAACTTTTTCTACTATCTCCACCCCACTTGCCTTTGAAAGGGATATGTTGCTAACTAGGGTGTAATAATTTCTCATTACTTTTAACGGAGGGTGTTTTGAGACCTGCTTTAGTAGTGGTGTTGCAGGCTCTGAATAACTGATCCCATTCCATTTGTTGCACAGCCTTTTTGTTTTACTGTCACCCAGCTCTTCACTGGTGAGCTCCTTAATCTACAAAGTAGATTCATCTGACCTACATTAGAAAGGAATGCAAACCCAATAAACTTCAAGTGGGGAATTGGACAAACTTGAGGTCCTCATTCAGCAATATTTTTACTGTGGTTTAGTAGGACACAACCTAATGTTCCCTGGTGTAGCATTCAGGGCTATAAATTATCTTTGCTGATAAAAATCCAGGACTGGTGCAACTTATTATTGTTATGTGGAAACATTTTCCTGGTTTTGCTTCTCAAATGGTCATGTAAATTCCTACCTGGTGCTCACAATTTTGCTGTGCTATACGGTAGGGCCAAGTACATGAGCAAGCCATGCATGCTGTCTAGTGGAGTAGATCTAATGGGGTTACTCTTGTTCACCTGAACTACTAGAAAACTTAATTCCACTTGATCAACATGTTTGGAGGGATTGAAGAGGTCAATAGGCAGGCTTTATTGCATGTTCCTCTTCAGAACTCTTCAGTATCCAATAACCATTTAACCACCCGCTGGTACCCTGGTTAAGCTGGTCTTCAACACGTTGAGTGCCAGTTGAGAACTGCTCTCATTACTTTTTCCCCTTACAGGTCTCGTACAAATAGTTCTCTGAGTAGGCACTGCTACATCAGTATCTGCCAAAAATGCTCATGGCATCCAAGTACCAATCCTGTTTAAGCCCACTATGACATTTTCCAAATAGCTTAATGTCAAACTGAGACAGAAGCTTGCAGGGTGTGGACTGATGCTGTGTGTTGTTTTAACCATGCTTGGAGTGCTTGTTTTTATAGACAGAAGCATGTTTGTGCATATGTCCTGAGCAAACTAATAAGCCAACAAATCTTGAAAAGCTTCTGAACAAACTTGAAACAGAAAGTGATTATTACTGTCTTGCTGTAGACTGACCACTTCTTTCTGGCTAAAGATCCTAAGAACAAGACTGTGCTAACATCCTGGTGCAGGTGTCTTGCTTCAACTGCTAGGATTGAGAGGTGTCCAAATTAAATGACTAATTGCTTTACTTTTTGCAGGTTCCCTTTTTGTCTCCTTTGGAAGGTCATATATATCTGAAGTTGAAATGCCAAGTGGACTCCTCTGTGGAAGAGAAAGGGTTTCTGGTAAGATACTTACTTCAAGTTGCTTCCATGGAAATTACAAGTCCTGTTAAATGTAGTTACTTCTTTAAGTTCACACATGTATTCGTAGTGGTTGTAAAGCTTAAAACTAGCTCATTTTTTCCCTGCTCCTCTCTGAACCAGACCTCAAACCTTTCCTAGTTTATCTTCTAAACATGCCTGAATTTAAGCTACATTTTCATCATTCTTCTTAAACACTGTTCATTTATTACTATGAACTTCAGTTAACCTTCTCTTGCTATAATCTGTGATGCGAGATCCTAACTTCTCTGCCAGAAGTAAAACCAAATTCTCCCTAGAGAAGTTACACACACACACAGACACCCTGTGTGCACAAGCTTTGGAAGAAACAGTATTTCTGGGGGGAAACATCTTGAGCAGTTCTCTTTGTAAAACTGGAGTTGGGAAGTGCAGCTGATACTTGGGCCTAGTAGATGGAGCTGTTGAGATCGTGTCCAGGAGATGGCAGTAAATGTGCTGTGAAAATACTGCAGCAAAACATTAACACTCTTATTTTGGTGGGTTTAGAATTTCTTTACACTCTTTTCAAGCAGTTCTTTCTGTCTCCTTACTCTTAATTGAAGTTGAACAGATTTCACTAGATGAAAACATTTCATGTGCTTATGGTATTTGCTATCCCATGGTTTTGTGTACTATTTAACAAAGGCCTTGTTTACTATACAATATGTAGAACCTGAACAATGTTGTACATACACATTCAGGTTTTTTCAGAGTAAGGGTTTGGAAACTCCCTACACAATAAAAATGAGGATCTGAATGGTGAAGAGCGAAAAACACAACATATTGATTGGGGGGGTGTGGGGAATTCTGTATGCATTCGAGGGAGATTAGGAATAGAAGTCCTATACTGAGCTTTCCATTTCAGTATTAAAGAAACATAGCTTGAAATTGGCATAAGCCTGCATCCAGTAAAATGATTGCCAACACAGGCATTTAAAAAGCAATTTCCAGTTTCTTTCAAACTGATTGGACTGCTGATTGTCCTGTTGAATAGCTAAACAGTTTGTAATCCTGAATAGTAAGTCAAAGGTGACTTGGGTATTTAAGTGGTTAGGGTTGGAAGGGACCTTAAAGCTCCTCCAGCTCCAACCCCTGCCACGGGCAGGGACCCCTTCCACTAGAGCAGCTTGCTCCAAGCCCCTGTGTCCAACCTGGCCTTGAACACTGCCAGGGATGGGGCAGCCACAGCTTCTCTGGGCACCCTGTGCCAGCGCCTCAGCACCCTCCCAGGGAAGAGCTTCTGCCTAAGAGCTCATCTCAGTCTCCCCTCGGGCAGGTTAAAGCCATTCCCCTTGGCCTGTCCCTACAGGCCCTTATCCAAAGCCCCTCTCCATCTTTTTTTTGTAGGCCCCTTTAGGTACTGGAAAACTTACCATAAAAAATTGTGTTATACTAAGCATGGTTTGTGAACTGTTCATCCTGTATCTGCTATAAGTAACCCTCCATTATCTTAAAGTAACAGAACGAACCATTGTGAACATTAAAATCTGGTGTTTTGAAAGGGCAGCAATAGTTGCATCTTGAGCAAAAGTCTGCAAACTTGAGAATGATAGTGTAAGCGTCTTTTCTATGCTATCTGGAATATACATATGCTATACTAACAGAAGTCTCTCCCAGTGAATATATTTTTTTCCTTCACTTATGTTTCCTCCTGTGAAGGGTTGTACTTGCAGAACTACCTGGTCAAAAAATACTTGAGTACAGTCAAGGTATAATGATACCTCATTGGTTTTAATTGTGTTTTTTTAAGACTATGTTTGAAGATGTGAGTGGATTTGGAGCATGGCATAGGCGCTGGTGTGTGCTGTCTGGAAACTGTATATCTTACTGGACATACCCAGATGATGAGAAACGAAAGGTAATGCTGTTTTCTAAAGCTCAAGTCTCAGGTTCTTTAGTACTCTACACAACTAGCTGGTCCTCTTTAATGGCAGTGTAGGCTTAAAACAAAGAAGTACATTCAAAGTGTGAGATTCAAGCTTATAATGTTTCCTTGGGGCATGGAGGCACCTTCATAAATCTGACCTCAGTCAGGGCAAACTTAGAAACATGCTGCTTTATCTAGTGCCAAAGGGAAAAAGTGGAGGAAGATCCATATTTAATTTCCTCTTTAGTCTTAAGGCTTTCCACTGTGCTTGTAAAATGACTAATTGAAATTAATCAGACTTGTACAGCTTCATAAGCAGACCGTATCTAGTTGCCTTAAGTTGGAGACAAAATGATGACTCTAATGCTTAATATGGTAAAGAACTAGAGTGGGCAATCCTTCTTATTGCAGAAGCATAGCTGTCATTATGGACCATCTTATTTGCAGTCTCTTTTTCACAGCTCTACATTATAGCTGAAACTGGTACTTTTTAAATGGTTCTCATGGAAACCTAAGTTATTGTCTGGCTAATGAGGCAAATCAGAGGCTCATCTGTCATGAGGTGAACCTTGTCTCCTTAGCCTGTTCTTACAGTGTGTGCTGAAATACTTCCAGGTCTTTTCACAAACTGATTTCAAGAGGGCTTTTCTGACTCACTTGAGTAATTTACCACTAAACGCTTGCTTGTTTGTTGGCAGAACACTCTCTTTCCCAAACTCTGTTGCAAACTTTGGTCCTTTTGGGTCTTCTATGCCAATCCAGATGCCTGAGTTTAGTTTCTTCACTGCTAACAGAGGAACACCATATGCTGATAATTGACATTGCCAGATATATCAGTGTGCTTTATTTTTGTGCCAGGAGAGAGGGAAAAATCATTGCCTACTGTAATAGAAGATAGGCAAAAAAAATGAGTTAAGCAAGAAAAAGGTTCCCATTCTACCATTGTCTGCAGGAAAGCAGTTTTGGGTTTTTTTCCAGTTCTCTTGACAGTCTTCTAAACTTGTTTCACTATTACTCTGAGAAAGGGTCAACTGTGTTCTATTGATGTACTATCATCCCCAGCAATATTAAACTATCCTTATTAAATGCCTCCCTCACCCCTACTATATCTGTTCTAGCATGCAGAGATAGCTGTACCTCAGAAATATCAGTAGTGGGCAATGATTGCTTTAAATTGTGAAATATTTTTGTTAACAAATTTCCCATGGCTGTATATGTGTGGAGATATATATATATATATGTATATATGTATATCACCAACCTGTTTTTTAATGCTCCTTGAAACGGAGCTACCCTTTTTGCTGTAACTTGGGTATTCTACTTCTCTATGGAATAATATTGGGAACATGCCCAGTAAATAGCCAGCTTTTCTCCAAGCCAGGAGCAGCTTATGATGTTTCCCTGATGAGGTATTCTGTAAGTGCGAGGAATAGGAGCCAAGGTCTGTAACTAACTTTAGGCATACAGCTGAGCCTCTGTCTATAGTCAGCAGAAAGAGAGAAAGGGCTTGAAACCAGACATCCTCTTTGGAGGGGTCTAGCTTTGATTACAGGGGGAGCTAAAACAGCCAGACTTGGCACTTAAGGTGCCTTCCTTATTGCATGTTTGAAGATGAATGTGTGTGCTTATAGGCTTTGACAAGAATGATGCAAGCATCCCTAAAGTGCTTGTTTTCTGTACGCTTTGACAAGGTTTATTCTATCAATTTGGATTTTATTATGAAATTGTCTTGAATTGGAGAGTTAGAGCTTTTTAAAAGAATAAAGAAAAGAGCAGCTATATCTGTCTAGAGCCTTTGGTAAGGGATGGATTAGCTGTATGGTATGTGGTTGAGCAGGGAATGTTCCATTGTCAATTATCTTGCTTCTTCTATGGCTCTTAAACGCCAAAAAGGGAATCCCTGTTTTTGTATGGAGTCATTGATTTGGGCGTGTCACTTAACATGGCAAAAATTGTTCAAAGCATATATTAGTCAGAATTGCTCTTGACTGCAGAATTCTTGACTGATGAGCTTTACTTTCAGCATCCTTTGGGCTGGATAAACTTGGCTAACTGCACAAATCATCAGATTGAACCTGCCAACAGGGAGTTCTGTGCCCGTCCCAACACTTTTGAACTAATAACTGTCCGACCTCAGAGGGAAGATGACAGAGAGACTCTTGTCAGCCAGTGCAGAGACACCCTCTGTGTTACAAAGTGAGTAGATAGATAAAATGCTATTTAGTGTTCCGTGGATGATCATCTTGACATTTTTTGGAAGAACTAAGTAGAGGCAGAGAAAGGCATACCTAATCCTTTGGGTTCTTTGCCTTTTAGGAACTGGCTGTCTGCTGATACTAAAGAAGAGCGTAATATTTGGATGCAAAAGCTCAACCAAGTCCTTGTTGACCTTCGCATGTGGCAGCCAGATGCCTGCTATAAACCAATTGGAAAGCTTTAAACTCTGGAAGGGAAATGCAAAGAAAATATGTGTACAAAACCTGCATGAAGTTCATAACAAAAAAAAGAAATGGAAATGTGGGAAGTCTTCTGGGTCACTTATGCTTTAAATTTCAGAGTATTTAACATTATACAGGAGTATATTATGCAGTATTTTTGTTTCACTTTTAAGAATTTTAAAGCTTTTTTTACTTCCTAGCTTTTGAGTATGATGGAAGTAATCAGCTGTCTGCTAAATGTGCTGGATAACTCCTCTTTTTTTTGGAAGTCTTTTTTAGCTAAGTACATTCTTTTCTTTAAACAACTACTGCAGGAAATCGCACTCCAGGGGAGGAAGGGGGGCAAGCTAGTGAAAAAACAAGCTTCCTAGGTAACTATGCTCCCTGAAAGAAACAATAGCTCAGAGTTTCCTAACAAGGACGATGCTGAGGAACATTTACTATTGGAGGGTTTGCCAGGTTGTTTTTGTAATGATCAGGCATAGAAGTTATATTCTACAACATGCATTACAGGTATTTCCTGCTTGCACAGTGTCCTTGCAGCCAGAACAAAACACATGCACAATATATTCATACATCTTTTGCTATTTCTCATACCAACTGGTATGGATAAGTGCATGGCATGTATACTATGTGGTTTACAGGTGTGGAATTATGTATGCATTATACTGCACTTTGATAGAGATGAATGGTCTTGATTATTTTTGTTAGGACTGCTATATTAAAAAAAGAGAGAAAAATAATATTAGGGTTGTATATGTCAGTATTTCCTGGGGCTTATGGTTTTTACAAGTTGGAGTTCTCCATTTGAGAACCAGGAGCAGATTGTAAAAGTGCTTTTTCTTAATATAAGACACTACAAAGCTGCTATGTACCAACTAATGCTCTGCTGACGGGAAGTATGGCTCTTCTCCCCCTTCATAGACATGTCCATAAATGCAGCTAACAGCAGCACTTCAGAGCCATCCATAAAATAACAAAACTTCTCAGTTAAAACTTACAATTTTCACAGCTTTTCACTGGGCTTGGTGAAATACCAGCTCATTAATTGCAAATGCAATAGTGGAATACTTATAATTGCTATTGCTGTCATGTATTCACACTTGAAACACTAAATTCTGTTAGCTTATACTGTTTTCATCCTGCCACTTATGTCATTTCTTTTACATCTAGTTTTCTCTTTCTGATGTCTTTAAATATTTCCAACCTATGTATTGAGATTTATTTTATTCATTTAAAATAAAGAAGACACTTTCTCCTTGGTTCATTGTGTCTTCTGTGCATTTGAGATACCAATTGGTAGGCTGAAGAAGAAAAGCTGGGCTGCAAAAAATGTTTAAGAAAGGATTCTCCCATTCAGAATGTGAAACTCAAAATACTACTTGATTGGGGAAAGAAATGTGATGCCTTCGGAGTAGCAATACTACATGGACAGTGGACACAGTCCAAGTTGGAAAGCACCTCAAAACTCATCCAGCTCCAACCCCTGCCACAGGCAGGGACACCTTCCACTGGAGCAGCTTGCTCCAAGCCCCTGTGTCCAACCTGACCTTGAACACTGCCAGGGATGGGGCAGCCACAGCTTCTCTGGGCACCCTGTGCCAGCGCCTCAGCACCCTCACAGGGAAGAGCTTCTGCCTAAGAGCTCATCTCAGTCTCCGCTCGGGCAGGTTAAAGCCATTCCCCTTGGCCTGTCCCTACAGGCCCTTGTACCAAGTCCCTCTCCAGGTTTCTTGTAGGCCCCTTTAGGCACTAGAAAGATGGAGTGGTTGTAAAAGATGATGGCTTAATATGCCCCAAATTCATCTTTATTTGTGCATAGTTACTGCATTGGTAAGCCAAGCTCCTGCAGAGCTTGCCTCCAAGGTCTGTTTGTGTTCCTTTGGCCAGTGGCAAGCCTTTTGTTTTGTTATGTCCCTAAGACACCCTTTGCCAAGCACAGAGCAATTGCACTGGGCAGATCCAAGAGCTTTATTTTGGGTTCCAGGTCATCTTTGAGAAGATGCTGTTCAAGAAAGCTTTTTTTCCCCATTGTTCACAAATTCAAGATGTTCACTAATAAGTCTATAAATGGAAAATGCTTTGCTCTGGGCAATGAAGCTTATTTTAGCTAAGGAAATTTCAGTCTTACTAGCTTGTAAAACTCCTAATTGGTGTTATTAAATCCCAACCTCAAATGAAACACAATAATTTGCAATGAGATTGCTTGAAAATTGGGCTTCTAAACACATACTGTTCCCTTCCCCCTTTTAATTGCTATGCTTCTGTATTTTGGCGTCGAGGCAATTATCTGATATTCTCTAATTGTTGTCTGTGCTGTACTTGGTCTATAGTAAAACCATGTGGATGCACTTGTTCCTTCTACCCACTTGTTTTTAATGGAAGATAGGAAGCCTGAACAGGTAATAAAAGATACTTAGGGGCGTTCTACCTGGCCAGTGTGCAGCAAATGGTGGAGAGACTTTGCATGGAAAGCAGGTAGGTTTCCTTTTCCTTCTAATGCTAACTGGCCTTCCTCAGGCATGCCTCTGTGGAGCTGGAACGGCTTCTTGGGAGAGGGGGTGTTTTGCTAACATTTAAACGCCTTCAATGAATTTTGGGCCTTATTAGGAAGTATCATTCAGTTAAGGAATGTAATCCCTACTGGTTTCCTAAAGCAGGCGACATGAATATTTACTTAAATGTTAGCAGTTGTCCCAAAGGAATTTCTACCTTCAAAGCTGCAGTGTTGACTGTGCTGCCGTTTTGTGTTGTCTGATCCCTTCATCACTGCTAAGGTTGTGAGCAGGGGACAGCTGCCTCTAATTTCATCGTGTTTGCTGATTTTGTTATTGGATAAATCTGTGAAAAACCTGCTTGTGGCTCCCAACCTTCCAGTCTGCATGAAGCCAAGCAGGTAAGGGCTGGCCAGTGTCTTCAGCGATTCCCTGGGTCCTACCTGCAAAAGCTACAGGACTAGGTACATCAGACTTGATAGGAAGAAAAAGAGCAAAGAGTTATTAAAGGTTGAAAAGGCAACCTGTTTTAAAGACACAAAGGGTTGTCAAGTTGCTGTCTTTTTAATGCTGGGGGGGGGGGGGGGTGTGGGGAAGAGAACTTGTGCTCAGCTGGTACTAATGCTGCCAGGCAAACCCAAATTCCAGCACCTTGTTATTCCTGGCACATTTTAATAAGGAAATAGCAGCTAAATAATGTAGTGACACTCAGGGCAATTCCATACAATTTAGAGCAGCATAATGAGTTTGGGGTTTTCCTACCCACCGCTTCCTTCTGGGATCAGATTAACTGTTGGAACAGCACAAATGGAAAGCCTAGGAGTTCTGCAGGGGGTTGGAAAGGAGGCAGGGGTAGAAGTTTGCTATCTATGGCATTAAAATCCCATATGGATTTGCAAGTACAAGTGGTCTAGCTGGCAGGTATCCTTTGACTTTTATTTTTGCATAGCATAGCCTACTTGTGCAGGTGTGAGATACAGACTGAAAAGAGCGCTGCTGTGTTATGTCCACTGCTACTGGCTCTGACAACTTGCCCTCTCCCTTTTTGAGTGTGTGTGTCTTTAATCATCTGGTTCCGTGGCATGCACTGGGAAGCATCACCATAAACCACGTCAGAGCTCCGGCCGTTTGAAGTCAGTGTCCACCTTGATCTTTGAATATAGCTTCTATCTGGTCATTGAATGGATTCTCCTTTCCAAGCACCTGAGGCCATTCCTGCAGTGCCTTCTGCCAGGTGATGCTTGTGCCGAGGGCTGCAGCAATCTGCAAACAGCACACAAACTGTCAACTTCTTGTGCAGTTCTTTCCTGGAGGCATTTAGGAGACCCCGCCCTAAAGACGACTCCCGTGTACAGCAATGCGATGGACCATAACCTCTAATCAAAGAAGATGCCTCATTCCAGCTGCTTGACCAGGAAATCCTTCTGGACAGTCAAAATTAGGTGAGGACTAAATATTTACACCTCCCTGACCAGTTGTTCGGTCGATAGTCCCCAACTGCTTCCTGCTGCCTATGATGTCTGGTCCATAAATGTATATTCAAAGCCCTAGAGTCTGATTTTATTGGGTTTTCTACTCCCAGGCCTTTTGACAGTATTTTAAAGCATCACTTGAATATAAGGTGTAAAACTCTTGCAAGCACAAAGGAATTCATGCTTCTAAATGCCTCTGATACTTCTAGCAAATATTGTCCTGTAAAGAAACCATAGGTGCTGAGGAGAAAGAGGCCCAATTATATCTAGATTAAAACTACCCAGCTCTGATGCTCTAAGTTTGTGCCTCCTGCAGGCTGTCTTTTAGAGCTCTGTTTTGCCCTGGAAGTTATGCACCAAAGAGAAATTGTATGTGTTGTATTGGCAGGGTGAAAACCATCAGGGGATGTAGCAGAAAGGGGAAGAGACAACAGCCTGCTTCTCCTTGAACCAAGTTTTCACACCCTGCTAATGCATTTTTGTTTTAGCTTCTGACCCACAGTTACATTTTGCTTATATGGCAACTTTATTTTCAACCCTAAAACTCACTCTGGCATTGATTGTAATTGTGAGGCTTAAAAGGGCTATCAAAGCCTGCCTTTGTGTTGAGGGTGGAGGTGGTTTATGGAATCAACGCTGTTGTTTGGAGTTTGGGAGCAGGCTGAAGCCTCTGGGGAATTTTAAATGCTTCTTTATAAGTCCTGTGCTTTGAAAGAAACTGTACCGATGGGCTGGGAGACAATGACTGTTCTGTTCAGAGCCCATGTACACCTGTGCGGTGGAAGCTCTTAGGCTCTGGTCACTTGGGATCTCGGTAAGCTCCTGGAGGAACTGGCAGAGAAGAGGGATAGAGGAGGTTGTGCAATAGGGTGTTTTCTCCTGGTCGTGGTTATTCTAGGACACCCTATGGCTGCCAGAGGGCTGAGACCCATCCCTGCCAGAGGGGTCCATTCTGGCATGGTAGTCTCCAAACATCTTTCACAAGTCCCTAACCCTCCATATGTTTTGTAGCAGGCTGGGTTGGATGTTTTGCCTGTTTATAAACCCTGCTGTCTGTGCACAGTGCAGCCTCTGCAAAGGCATCACTGGAGGTGTGCTCTACAGTGTTCACAGTCCTGGTGACTGCACTTGAAGGCTTAGACTGCCCTAAATTCTGTAGGTCCTGCTTGGACATCATTTCATGTGGTCCCGGTGATTTTGGTTATTCACTGTGGATGAGTAATGTGGCACAGAGAAGAATTCATGATTCTGGAAATCACTTACCTTACAGCTTGTCTTTAAACTCCAATGCTGCTGTGCTCTGAGAGCTGCTATAACTCATGTGGGGTTTGCAATTAAGTTTTGGTGAAGATGAAGTGCTTCTTTTAAAAGCCAATATTACCCATTCCTCTCTGAACTCTGGATGACTGCCACTGGAGGTGGCTGAGTTATTTCAGCAGCTTCTGGCTATCTGTTTTCTCCTGCTGCACCCAACTGGTGATAGGCATGCTTCTCAGCAAAGCAAAGGGAGAAGCTAATCATGCCCAAGCTGTGCTTTCCTGCCTGCACATAATCATTAAGGATCTTACAGGCGTCTCAGGTTCCAGTTTGTGATGCTCAGGGTTTTTGTGTTCTCCCTGTTAACTTCACAGAAGCAAGAAATGAAGCTGTTTATGCAGGATGCTGTTGAAACGCATGGCCCTGTCATCCAAACCTGGTCCAGAGAGAAGCGATGTCCTTGAGGCCATCTGGCATTCACAAGGATTTGCAGTGAAATGTTGTAGTAAGGAAGAGAGGCTGGAAAAAACAAATCCCTGGACTCCTTCTGTAGTCAATGGGAAGAGAAAGTCACAGCTCTTCCAAGGACAACCGAGCTGGACTTTAGGGAGTGATGTGTCTCAAAGGGAGCTCTAGAGGGGACTGAGGAGGACGGAGTGATGCACTTGGCTTTTAGGTGCCAAAATGTGCGAATTTCCTGTGCCTGAGCTGGGTGCTGTGGAGGAGCACCTCATGGAGCCCTGTTCTAGCTTTGACACTGAAGAGGAATGCAGTTATGCCAGGAATAAGTGGTTTGTTTGCAACTTAATAAAAAACATGCAGGAAAACCCCCTTCCTCTCCACTACATTTGCAGTGAGGGAACGTGCCTCTGGGCCGGGCTAAACAAATGAGCATTGCTCCTTTCTTCTTTCTTTATCTGTCCTTGTCTTTCTTTCTTATTTTCTCTCCTTTCTCCTTGCAATGAGGAGCCTCAGGTAGGAAGGTTCAGTTCCTTCCTCTATCCCTTCTGCATGGTGGAACTGACTACTGGATATACCTGCTGACATATGCTTCTGCCATGGTTATACCAGCAGATTAGTGTGGTTTAATTACAGGGACAGCAAGTAAATGGCAGGTGACATCCAGGGGACACATCAGCCACTGGCTTATCCTGCCTGGGGATCACGGTACACTTCCAGCTCACCCTTGGCACTGTGGTTCTTGTGTCCCAGACTCCAAGGTCTCCCCACATCTGTCAAGAGCTAAAATGTTAATGCTTTCCTAGGAGAGCTGCTGCTCGATTCAACAGCTGGAGAATATTTGTCAAGTGCTTTGGGATCTGCAGGGAGGAAATTCAGTAGAAATACCCAGGCTGGGTCTTATCTGTTGTATTTATTTGTCAAGCTGTACCTGAGGCACGAGAATAGCTGCAGAGATTGAAGTAAGTGCCCTCCTTCACTTGACAAGCTGCACAGCATCGGTCCTCTCCCACAAGGCGTATGTATGGTATGAAAGCTCTACCTGGCCAGAGGCATTCACTTTGGCACAAAGCAGAACTTTGAAACTAGTCTGAGGAGCGAGTTGTCTATCACCTCTCTCAAGTGTGCTCTTAAATATCCCTCTCTGCTCTCACTCCCCCCCCCCCTTTATTAAGAGAGCCACTCTTTCAGAGCAGAGTGCTGTGTCTCTGTCCAAATAGTGGTGTGTTGATAACAGGCTCGGGTATACTAGCAGGGAAAGAAAAATGGATTTAAAGCAGTGGATGTTTGGATAAGGCTAATTAATAAACCCCAGGAGGGCAGTAGCTCACTTGGGCTGAGGCATATCTACAGCTGGCACCTTGGCTGTAAAGCAAAAGGTACCTATAAAAGCATTAATGTCATCCTAACAGCAGGAGGGGGAGATGAGAACCGCTGCAGGATGGCAGGTCAGGGCGAGAGAAATACGGCAGCGCTTGGCCTCATCCTGCAGCGCGGCACTCGGGGGGCTGTGTGTAGGTGTGCAGGGTCCTCCAGTGACCTTCTGTCATTTGCTTTTGGCTTAGGCAGGATCCCTTTCACATAAATACTCGCTGCCTTCAGCTCTACGTGCCTCCTTCCAGCTGCGGGGGTAAAAGGCTGTGATCCATTGAGCCTGGCTTCCACAGCAGCCTGTTGATGGGGGTCATAAGAAGCCTCAGGCCAGCCTCAAGGTAAGAGATAAATGCAAAACAGAGACCTTTTCTTCTTCGCTCCTGACTCCTGGTATCGCACAGATGGCAGGGTTGGGAATGGGGCTCATTTCATCTCTGTTCTCGCTCTCGTTTCATTTGCCAAGTTTTCTCTAATTGCTTCCTTGCAAAAGGCCTGCAGCAGAGAAATCCAGACAAGCTTTCTCCACCTCCCCAGGCTGCGAGCTCACACTTCCATGCATCTATCTCCTGGTACTGTATGGTAGCCAGGTAGGAATTTCTGCTATGAAGCAGCCCCTCTTCAAACAGGAGGCTCTTTGGACTTGGCAAGGCTAAGCAAGCCACCGTGCTGCTCCCGCCAACCAGCACGGGTCTAAAAGATAGCAACTGAAGCACATCTTCTGCCTTTGAGCTTTCCCTGCAGGTCTTCCCTGGCTTAACTGACAGCAGAGCCGAAGGGGAAGCTGCTGAAATGTTGCAATCTATCAGTGTTTGCAGTGCATGCCCATTAAAGTGCTTCTCCACGGGCTGCTCCTTCCCAGGGTGCAAGACAGCACCCCATCAGGTTATTTGGTGATGGGGGCATGGGAGTCAACAGGTATGGGGTATTGGCTCACATGGTAACACCAGTCCATGAATTCACCCCCTGCTTTTGGGCAGGGGAAGCTCAAGGCAAGCAGCACTGCCAGGGGCTAGGCAGCGTGGTGGGGTTCACTTGCATGGCTTGGTTGTAATGGGGTGGAAGACCTTTCTCCAAACTCCCCTTGCCACGGCACAGAGCTGGTACCATGCACCACAAAAACACCACTGAGGATTGTCACTCCTCCTCCCAGCTGCCACCCGGACCTGTGTCCTTGGGCAGCGATGTTGGGAGTGGAGCTGGCTGCTTGGAGGGCGCATTTCCCCCATAGCAGCAGGTAGCAAGATACTTCTGGAGCCATTGCTAAGTAAATGGGATGGAGAGCAGCTGCTGCTGTGGTGAGAGCCACTGCTGCTACACAGGGCCTCAGCTTGGGTAAAGTTTTATTCAGAGCAGTATGGGGAAGACTGGCTGCTGCTTTGCTCTGTGTGAGTGTTCCAGATCTGAAGCTAGTGTATAGAAAACTGAATGGTTTTGTTTGTAGCTGATGGCAGAACGTGCTCTCTGTGTGCCTCTTACAGAGTTCAGAAAATAATAGTTTGAATATTGTAGAATCCCAGCCTGGTTTGGGTTGAAGGGACCTCAAAGCTCCTCCAGCTCCAACCCCTGCCATGGGCAGGGACCCCTTCCACTAGAGCAGCTTGCTCCAAGCCCCTGTGTCCAACCTGGCCTTGAGCACTGCCAGGGATGGGGCAGCCACAGCTTCTCTGGGCACCCTGTGCCAGCGCCTCAGCACCCTCACAGGGAAGAGCTTCTGCCTAAGAGCTCATCTCAGTCTCCCCTCTGGCAGGTTAAAGCCATTCCCCTTGGCCTGTCCCTACAGGCCCTTGTCCCAAGCCCCCCTCCAGCTTTCCTGCAGCCCCTTCAGGCACTGGAGCTGCTCTCGGGTCTCCCCTTCAGGAGCCTTCTCTTCTCCAGGCTGACCCAGCCCAGCTCTCTCAGCCTGGCTCCAGAGCAGAGCTGCTCCAGCCCTCACAGCATCCCTATGGCCTCCTCTGCCCTCGCTCCAGCAGCTCCACGTCCCTCCTGTGCTGCTGCCCCAGAGCTGGATCAGGGCTGCAGGGGGGTCTCCCCAGAGCAGAGAACAGGAGGAGAATGCCCCAGACCCGGTCCCTGCAGTGTGCTGCCCATTCCCCCCTGCTCCCACCCGTCTCCAGGGGTGGGTTTTTACCTGGCTGGGGTGGAAGCCATCAACTGGTTCGATCAGCTGCCAGGGCTCACCTCCCATCCTGTGCCACTTCTCGGCCGCTGCAGACAGTGTAAGCAGAGGGGTTACCACCGGTGAGCACACAGGCGCCTGCCCAGAGATGTACCCCTTCCCTCAAAGCACAGAGAGCTCTGCATGCAGATGATGGTAACTCGCACACAGCTGTCAGAGCCATACCTTGTGCAATCCCCTCTGCGCGGGGCAGTATTTAAGCCCTTATTGTCTGGGTTTTTTTTCCTCTGCCGTATTTATGCAAGGAAGTGCTTTGAACATAAACGATCGTAAACCAATTCACTTTCCCTCCCTAGCAAGATGGATGCTGTAGCGAGTAAAGCTGTAAATTATTTAACACTGATTTAATACTTTTGCATTTCTCATTTCAGTTGCATCTTCAGCAGTGCAAAAAACCTAGGGAGATAAAGAAAACAGTGCTTTTCAGAGACAGAGATGGCAGCACAGTATTCACATGGGCTGATGTCTGCAGGAATAGGCTGTCATTTTCAGTTACTTCTGAGCAGCCTTTTTCAGCTCCAACAAAATAACCTTTTGAATTACAGAAGCATGACAGTCAATGCAAATGATGCTGCGCTGTAAGCCCCAGAGCCATTAGAGAAGTAAAAGTCTTTCTCTCTTCAAAAGGGCTGTGGAGTGATTAAGCATAGGACTAGTGGATATGGCATTAACAGACTGTAAACTCAATGATTTCTTTTATAATGACAGGTTAAGAATTCTTAACAGCATTATGGGGGCATCCTGTCAGGAGGAAAACGTTCTCTGTTCAAGCACCATGGTTTTGACATAGACTCACTGCTGTTTGATGGGCCCTGTCAAAAAGTGATGTTTGGGTCCCCATACTAACTCTGAATTCACAGAAGGCTGATATTCCCACTTTGCCTATAGAAACCTACTTGAGATGCTTTACAGCCAAAGTAACCTGTTTCAAGACACAGGACTTGGAGCTTTGTTTCAAATTGTACGTTGGACACAGAAGGTTCACCTTAGATTACACCACGGAGCACACATACAGATGCACAGAATGAGCTTGCCTAATTGCTCATATATGATACAAGTCCAAGGCTATGTGCTGTGTTTTGCTTTGCAGAGGGATGACTATTCCAGCATCAGAAACAGCAGAGGAGTGAGTAAGAGAAGTAAGGCTTATATCAAGGTAGGTCAATGTAGACCATTATAATTGACCTGCAAACATCCTAGAGCAGTTGAACAAATACCCACAAACAATGCCATGAGTTTGTCTTAAAAGTGCCTATTGCCTTGGCTACACTAGAGTTTGCTCCCATCCACACTGGGAAAAAGCTGAAACAACCACCCCATACCCTATTTATTGCGCTACTTGTTAAAGGACCCACTAAGTTCTTCATCCAAAGTCAACAGAGAATCATGGAATGGTTGGGTTGGATAGGACCTTAAAGCTCCTCCAGCTTCAACCCCTGCCACGGGAAGGGACACCTTCCACTAGAGCAGCTTGCTCCAAGCCCCTGTGTCCAACCTGGCCTTGAACACTGCCAGGGATGGGGCAGCCACAGCTTCTCTGGGCACCCTGTGCCAGCGCCTCAGCACCCAACACCTGAGCTTGACTGTCCATCTAAACCTTGGATCAATACTAGTATACCCAAATTTTACTCCTAGAAAGCTGGGAGCTGATATATGTGTGTATATATATATATATATATATATATATATATATATATATATATATGCCTGGGGCAGCCTGAAATCAATGTGCTCATCACAGTGTGCAACCACTGCTAAATATTTGATGTCTGGAGAGCTTAGGGGAGGATTTGCACTTGCTTCAGAAAGAGGCCAGAAAAGTAGGTCAGCAGGCTCAGCTGCCTTTGGAGCACTCACGAAGCGACAGCTTTCCTTATGGCAAGCTCCCTCCAATCGTTGGCTCCGGGGCTTCGGGCAACTTTGCAAAGTGCCTTCCAGCGCTGATGTTTGTATGTGCATGTGAAATGTTGTTTACCTCCTTCATTTAATGCGATGTAATCAGAACAGCAAATTATATTAGATGTTTCTTTATGTGAAAGCAAATAAATTACCTAAAGTTAGTCATTTAACTTATTAAAGCAATTTGCCTACCCAGCAGGTAGCTCGATCCAAACCCTAATGACTTCGTAAATATTAAGTAGCTAGGTCGAAAGCTGCAAAGAGCCTAGGACATCCTGAAACACTGTGCTGCAGTGTTGAACCTGACACAGAACTACCTCTCTATGTGAATATGAACTCAATCCCTCACCTCATGCTGATTCAGTTCTCAAATAGGAAGAGCGAGTGTGTTTCTCCTTGCGATGGAGCTGGGCTGATGTTGAGTGATGCCTCAAGATGGACCCACGCACATCTTGCAAGGGAAATGGAGCTGAGAGGGATGCAGGGACAAGCGTCTGTCCCCAGCCCCACAAGGACACTGTCCATTTCATAACAAGAAAAGGTTTCTGGTTCTTTTGTGGGTTTTCTTTAAGTGTCAGTGCAGAAGGAAGTGATTTAGGTAATGAGCTTACCTAATGTCACTTAAGAGCACAAAAGGATGAGTTCTGTAAGCTCTCTAAGTCGTAAGTCACAGTAGCATACAGGTGCTTCAGGAAGGCCTGAGGCAACTGCTCATCCCAGAGGAGGCAATATGGTCAGTGCTACGGTAAACTACAGCCCCTGAAGACCACCTTCACCGTTGCAGATGTGCCATCTCCAGCCTCACCACCACCACTCCCTGCCACCCAGCGTGCTGCACAGCAGGGTTGTGGGTGCCAGCAGCGAGGAGCGGTGTGGAGGTTATGGTCCCTATGGTCCCCGTACAGAGCTAAACCAGGAGAGCATCCCACCAGCCCAGCACTTGAGTAAATGCTTTGTGAGGAAGTCAGGAAAAAAAAAGCAACTTACTTTGTCTCAGTGGGAAATCCATGTAGAAAATATCAAAGTTGGCGAATTTCTCAGATCTCGCTATTTCTTTCAGGACATTGGAAAGCTGTAAAGCTCTCTGCAAAAACCAAGTGATTTAATGATGATTCATTGCTACTCACGCTGCTTTGCATGGCTTCAGCTTTTGTCACTGATGTGCAGTCAGGAATGTGAAAGCTAACGTTGTCCTTTTAGCTGGAGGGAAGGAGGTGGAATGGAGTTCTTCATCATCATATAGACTTGCATAAGCACCAACAGCCGTTGGGCTACGCGGTTCACCATGCAGGCCATCACTGCAGGTTGCACCGAGGCCTCAGCTGAGGTCATAATACAGCATATGTGTCTAAGCCTCTATCAATATTCTGAATTTCTCTGTGTTGGGGGTCTCTTGACGAGCGGCAGCCCGGTCATTTTCATGGCTCTTAGAGAAAACTGAAGCTTCTACAGCAAAAATGCTCTCCTTTCCCATTATCCTTTCTGCTACTGTGTTGTGGGTGCTAATACCATGTCGTGCCCTTACTGTCAGCAGAGTAAATGGACATCTAACTGAGTGATATATCCAGTGTGATTCCTACAGCTGTAACAGAGATCAGGACCTCCTAAATATTTAAGCTGTGCCGTTTGGATAATAACATAGACAATTAGTTTCAGACAGGGGCTCAGAAGGAAGATTAATGCATACCCTGCAGACATACGCATTGGTCATGGACAGAGGTGACATGTTCTGGATTGTTGGTATGAATTTATAAGCTGCAATCCTGCAAAGATTTAGAGATGTGCTTAATTGCCTCTCTGAAGTCAAGAGAGGCCATAAAATGAAGCACATATGTAAGCCCTGGTGAAATTAAGGCCATATTTTTGGTTTAGTGAATGCAAACATGAATACAACTATACATGGAGATGACGTATTTGGTTACTGGGCCTTTCACAGGGTTGCAGGGGGTGCTGGGGCTAAAACCCAGCTTGCATTGTAAGGGAGGAAGCGTCTGCTATGCTGTGACATTCACTTCCGAAACCAGATTTGTAGGGTGAATTTTAGGACATCTCTGTTCTATCTGTTCCCATTGCTGCGCTGAGCCCGGCTGCTCCTCGGTCACACCGTCTGCTGGTGAAGTCCACAGAGATGTGTCTGAGGCAGATTAGCACAAATCCTGAATGAAGACAGGCTAAGGCTCTTGCTCTAGGGGCCTGCTCACTCTGCCAGCAAAATTATGCAGTTGGCTTTTCATATTCACTGCTATACGACCCACAACCCTTGTCTTTCTTATCAGGTATGTTTTCTCCTTACAGAATATAAACTCAATTTTTTCCCTGGGAGATCACATCCTTTAAGAATGAATTTGGGCAGCTGAGAGGTTGCAAGGGGAATACATTCATGAATCCATTAACCATGCTGGCACCCAGAGCCTCAGAGGCATTTGAAAGGATGGGTATCGATGTTTCCCCATCCTCTCCTCACCTCTGGGAGAAAAAAGTGTGCTGACATGTTGCCTTTGAGATATTAGGCTTATATCCTCAGGCACAGGAGCGTCTGTGCAAGAGGCCTTCCTTGAGACTTACCTCTGAGGTCAAGTTCCTGAGGGTCTCATTGGGAGTCATCCAGCCCCTGCACGGGCTCACCTGGCCAGGCACAAGGAGCAGGGCTTGAGCAGTGGGGCGAGGGGAAAGGGGGCTCATAAGCGACAGCCAAAGACCTTACCTGGAGGCAGTCGAGGAAAGAATACAGTTGGCTGTATGTGATATCCCTGTTCAGCTGCCCTGCAAAGCACAGAGAGGGAAACATCATGTGCCTGATGGCCAAACGCAGGTCTGTCTGTTCTCATGCACCAAGTGCATCCCACCGATGCATCCTTCCTGCTGAAGGTACCCATGTGCCCACAGCCTCCGGGATGCTCCCACATCCCTCTCCAGCCTGTCATGGGTGATCCATCTCGCACACGGGGTTAGTCACCGCAGCCTGTGCCAGTGCCCGAAGTGCGTGACTGATATTTCACCCATTCACGTGTCTCTCACCCTCTGAAGAAGTGCAGGGCTTGTGAAGCTGAAGGGAAGATTGGAGCTGCTGTACGTACTCTGAGTCTCGCATTTGCCTCAGGGAGGAACAATTTTGCTGTCACGGAGGGAAGTGGATATGCTTGTGTGGGTGAGCAAATTCAACCACCAAGTCAAACACACAGCTGATGCTGTGCTATGCAACAGCCTGGCTTGCCAAGAAAATCACCCATTTTCTCCACCTTTTATGCTTCTTAGCTACAACCCATATGGAAATGGAATGGCCGTTCAGGTCTCTGAGTGCGTAGCACAGCGATCATCCCAACAGGCTTCACTGGTTTTGCAGTGCTGAAATATGCAAAGCGTGATCTCTGCTGAGTGAAACCGGCTCCTCAGGTCACTTTGCACTGGTGCCCTGATGGAGAGGTGATTCCTGCCTATGGTTTCATTGATGCCCATCACCCAGCAGTGGTACCAGCTGCCTGGGGAGCAAAAGAGGGGGAGCTCAAGGACCTAGTATCACTCCCAGATACTGGGGATGTCCCAGACCCATATGGCCCAAAGGCATTGCCTGCTGGGATGGGCTGTCAGGGAGATCAGGGATTCAGCAGGCCAAACCTTCTGACTGCATCCAAGTGAGGAAACCTGCTTACCACCCATCAGAGGATCTGCCAGAAGTGATCTCATGTTGCTTAGGATTAATTGGGTCCCTCCAAGGCAAATCAGCCCTTCTAAAGTATTTCCAACCAGCCCCATAGTTAATCACTCCTCATTTGTCTTGTGCCCAAAAGTGCTTCATGTTGGCTCTGATACCTGGATAACCAGCAGAACTGTCCCTGTGATACTCATGCACTCAAGGAAAAGAAATGTGTTTCTGTGGCTAAAAATAATGATCACAGGCTCCCTGAAAGGCTTGAGATGTTCCTGTTCTGTTTTCCTGGGGAGCAGTGCAGTGCTTAATAGAGACAAATACAACAAGGTGTCAGAAACAGAAATGGAGAGCTCCGACTCCCTGAAAAGAGGCAGGTACTTCTGAGGGGGGAAATAACCCACAGGAGGTAACACAGAAGCTGTGGAGACAGCGGCAGTGATTGGGGAGCCACAGAGTCTGTTGAAAGCTCTAGTAGCAGGGGTTGCCAAAATCACGTGAAGATGTAATGTACCGTTTCAATGACATGGTTTAGCTTCTGTCTCTCTGCAGATGAGAACTGAGATCACAACAACTTTTCCACTTGCTTAGATGGAAAAAAGGATCCTTTACCCAGATACAAATGAGAACAGGAGGCACCTCACAGCAGCTCCTATTTACCTAGGGGATGGTATCTGTTGTGCAGGTTATCCCACAGGAAGCGCCCATCCACCAAGCCTGTTAAAATCACGTGGCTGCCGTTTGGAAGACGGGTGTCCAGGTATCGCAGCACCTGCATCATGTTGGAGAGCATCTCTTTGGGTGTAGTCATGGAAGCCAGCGTGTCGTTGTTCCTGCAGAACAGGAGGATGCCAATGGGACATCGTGTCAGGTAACCAAAAGCACCATTTCCCTTGCTGCTCTTCCACACTATTAGCTAAAAAAGACCTTATCCAAATGATGCTAAGTATTTTAGACTTTCACTGTTACTGCCAAAATTGGAAGCGATGCAGAAACCTCCCTCGGTGTAGCTCTTCTTCCCTGCTGAAAACAGACAGATGTATGCCTTTTTTATGTGTGCCCTCCTGTTGTGGGTTAACTCTGGTTGGTAGCTAAGCATCACAGAGCCACTTGCTTGCTTGTTCTCCCCCACAGTGAGATGAGGGAAGAGGAAAAAGAGAGTAAAAGCAAGAAAACTTTGGCTTTAAGATAATAAATAACTCAGTGTTATAGTTCAATAAGTGAAGAGGATATTGTTCAATAAATAGTAGAGAGAAGGCAAGCAAAAAAAGTGATGCCGAGGCAATCACTCACCACTATCTAGTCCCATTGTTAGATTAATATAACAGTTCCTGAGCAAAGGACAGTTAAGGCCCCTAAAATACACCCCTCGTCTTTTTTATTGCTGAGCACTAGGTTACATGGACTGTCCATAATGGCCACTTCAACTTTCAGCAGAAAAGGATCCATTGCCCTAAGGGAATGCTGAACCTGGCTAAGAGCCTCCGTGGTTTGGCTCTGAACCTTTTCCTGGTTCTGCTGCTCCGTAGGCAGGGGTGCCCTGCTGATGGGTGAAAGTAGGGCTTTTCCTCCATGTGTGTTGCTTACATTCGTTCCATTCCATTCTTTGATTATGCTAGGTAGAAATACGTAAGAGAACTTTGTTTTGCATGTACTCTTACTATATACCTATATACTCATATACCTATATATACTTAGACACTATATAAATACTCTTACTATAGACTTATATATACTATATACTTACATACTCTTACTATACCCCCCTGCAGGATGGTGGGAGACCAGTGAAGGGGTCTGGATAGACATGGAGGAGGTAAGATATTTTAGAGGAAAGAAGTATTTAAGACAAAACAGTTCTCAGAAATGTCCATTAGGGTGTTGGAGCTGCATTAGTGCCCCCTGTGCACCACATGCCTGTGTTTTGTGCCTCGCCGGCAGACTGGAATGTCTGCAAGCCAGAGTGTGAGGCTCAGATGTATCCTTCCCTTTCTGCATTCAGCAAATGGTGCAGCACCTGGGAGAACTGCATTCCCTGCAAGGATCTGGGATTGTTTGGCAGAGAATGTGTGGTGATGGAGAATGGGAACGTGAGTCTGGTTTTGTGCTGAAAGAACTTCATGTCACCAGCAGGTGCTGCAGCACTGGATTCCCAAAGACTCCAGTA